>NC_072494.1:12999090-13302121 GCF_027574615.1 Eptesicus fuscus | reverse complement strand
GAAACTGCAACCTTTCGGTGCACAGGGCGCTGCCCAACTAACTGAACCACACAGACCAGGGCGATGAGTCTTCTGCTTTTATTTGCAGCATTTTTTTTTTTTTTTCAGAAACAAAGCTTTTGATGTTATACACTGAAACTTATAGAAGAGAGATTTTAAATTTCAATCAACATCACTTGGTGACAACTTAGAAGTTCAGGGCCTGAGAGAGGAAAACATCAAAGGCAACACCAGCCCTAACGGGTTTGGCTCAGTGGATAGAGCGTTGGCCTGCGGACTCAAGGGTCCCAGGTTCAATTCCAGTCAAGGGCATGTGCACCTTGATTGTGGGCACATCCCCAGTGGGAGGTGTGCAGGAGGCAGCTGATCGATGTTTCTCTCTCATCGATGTTTCTAACTCTCTATCCCTCTCCCTTCCTCTCTGTAAAAAATCAATAAAATATATATTTTTTAAAAAGGCAACACCAGTGTTTCTAGGTTTGGGGAGTGATGATAGTGTCCTTGTCAGTCCCCTGCAGCAGGGATCCTCCCAGTGATAGCTCTTCCCCCATGAGCTTAGAGAGCCAAAGTCTCAAAAATCAAGAATTCAATAGAGTTTACTGCTTTTATTTTTAATGAATGGTTTAGGAATAGTTTCATATTTACAGAAAAGTGGCAAAGGTAGTAACTACAGAGGATTCTTACATATCACACATCCAGCTTTTTTATATTTATATTTTTATTGATTTCAGAGAGGAAGGGAGAGGGGGAGAGAGATAGAAACATCAATGATGAGCGGGAATCATTGATTGGTTGCCTCCTGCACGTTGGACTGAGCCTGCAACCCAGGCATGTGCCCTTGACCAGAATTGAACCTGGAACCTTTGGGTCCGCAGGCTGACGCTCTATCCACTGAGCCAAACCAGCTAGGGCCAAAGGCTGCTTTCTAGCCTTCTTTGCCAGAGGTTGAGATTATCCCCTAAACTAAACTGATCCACTGATTACATTTTCCCTTTACCCAGGGAGCTGGCTGGTTTTCTTGACAATTAGTGCCTGGCACAATTCCAAGCAAGGAGTTCCTTCTGGTATTGCAGGGCTTGAGGACTATTACTGTCGAGACAAGGAAGTTGGGTTGGAGAGCTGGTGGACTGGGGACGTTAACGCACCTGGCTTGTATGTGTCCCAAAGAAAATTAGAAATACAGCTTTTGTACAGCAATGAGAGGCCAGTGCTTAAATAGAGATCTGAGAGGCGTCTGCTGTTGGAGGTGGCAGGAGAGTGAGGGAGAAGAGTAGAAGGCGGCAGAAAGAGCCTTGTCCACAGTCAGGGAAGGGGAAGAAGTACCCATGGAGGAGACAGGGAGGGGCTGGAGCTGGTGAAGATCATAGACACCGCAGTGGTACAGAAACCCAAGGAAGAAAGAGTGTGAACAACTAGGGTGCAGAGGCAAGAGGGACATTCAGTGGAGGGAGCCCTGGAAAAGTTCTTCCGTTTCTGAGCTCAACTGCGGAGGAGGGACAAGAGGACTTGACACCATGGGGTACAAACTGCTTGACTCCGTCAGCGGCGAATAGAAAGGGAAGAAATCGTAGAGCAGCTACAAGTTGCAAGCGGATGAGGATGAGGTTCTCTGCATCTTTGAGGGCAAAAGGAACGTAACTCAGAGGGCGACTTATTGGAGACGATAGGGAAGAAAGGGACACCAGCGGAAGTTAGGTCTGGCTTTTAGTTTCCCCGCTTCACTGGGATGTAAGCTCACAAAGGCAGGGATTTCTGTCTGTTTTGACCTCTGCTGTATTCCAGGAGCCCAGGACAGTGCCTGTCACCTGGGGGGAATATAAAAAATATTGCTGGATAGTGGAGAAGAGCAGGCATGATTACGTCTAGGAGGAGAGGCTGGCTTTAGAGTGAAGGGTAAATGACCACCTCTTTGAGACCACAGGGAAGAGTGAGGAGCTGGAGGTGGGGAAGGAACTCAGGCCTGAACCCCGAGGCTGAATGAGTAGCCAGTGAGAATGAACGGCAGGAAGGCAGGCCTGCGAGGGAACTGAGGGCCTGAATCCCCTCCTGCCCCCATACAGGGCAGCCAGGAGCCCAAATCCCCTCCTGCCCCCCCATACAGGGCAGCCAGGAGCCCGAATCCCCTCCTCCCCCCCCCCCCCCAATACAGGGCAGCCAGGAGCCCGAATCCCCTCCTGCCCCCCCCCCATACAGGGCAGCCAGGAGCCTGAATCCCCTCCTGCCCTCCCCCCCATACAGGGCAGCCAGGAGCCCGAATCCCCTCCTCCCCCCCCCCCCCCCCCCCGCCATACAGGGCAGCCAGGAGCCCGAATCCCCTCCTGCCCCCCCCCCCCGCCATATAGGGCAGCCAGGAGCCCGAATCCCCTCCTGCCCCCCCCCCATACAGGGCAGCCAGGAGCCTGAATCCCCTCCTGCCCCCTCCCCCATACAGGGCAGCCAGGAGCCCGAATCCCCTCCTGCCCCCCCCCCCAATACAGGGCAGCCAGGAGCCCAAATCCCCTCCTCCCCCCCCCCCCCAATACAGGGCAGCCAGGAGCCCGAATCCCCTCCTCCCCCCCCCCCCCCCCCCCCCCGCCATACAGGGCAGCCAGGAGCCCGAATCCCCTCCTGCCCCCCCCCCCATACAGGGCAGCCAGGAGCCCGAATCCCCTCCTGCCCCCCCCCCAATACAGGGCAGCCAGGAGCCCGAATCCCCTCCTGCCCCCCCCCCATACAGGGCAGCCAGGAGCTGGCGAAGACACCAGCGGGGCACGTTCCCAGCCCTTTTGCATTCCAGCTGAGTCTTGTGCACAATGAAGAAAGGGAATGGAAGGGTGCAGGGACATGATTTAGGTTAATGAACTACTGATCACCTGCCAAGTGCGTGGGAGGTTGTGTTTCTTTCTTCCCACGTTTGTACAAAAATTTTTGACGAATGATTCATCTTGTCTCGTTACTCAGAGTACAAATTTGTGAGCTGATAACAAGAAGTTAAAACCCTGGGAGAACACATCCTCCCCGCACCTCTACCCCCAATTTCCGGTGGGTCGCTCTGTTCACTATCTTGATTGTGGTAGTTCATGGATGTATATACCACGAACTATGGTATGTGTATGTCAAAACTGTCATATGGAACATTTACATTTGTGCAGTTGACCGTCTGTCAATGATACCCCAATAAAGCTGTTAAAAAAAAGGAAAAAGCCAAAACCGGTTTGGCTCAGTGGATAGAGCGTCAGCCTGTGAATTGAAAGGTCCCAGGTTCGATTCCGGTCAAGGTCATGTACCTTGGTTGTGGGCACATCCCCAGTAGGGGGTGTGCAGGAGGCAGCTGATCGATGTTTCTCTCTCATTGATGTTTCTAACTCTCTATCCCTCTCTCTTCCTCTCTGTGAAAAAAACAATAAAACATATTTTTAAAAAAGAAAAAGGAAAAAAAAGAATGTTATATGTAAAATATTTATACTCTCATAATTTGGGTATTTAATTTATAGATGCTCACTTGCATATGCAAATTGTTCTCATTTATCTTTACAATCAAAGAAAAAGTCGTTTTGAAATAAAATAAAAACGATTTTGGGGAAAACAAAGGACAACCCAGGCAGACAAAATACAAGCGCTTCATTGTAGGACTCCCAGACACACACCAGGGTAAATTAGCCACACCCTCTCCTGCAGGGGAACCGAAGGGGAGATAGTCTTTGGTTAGCTGGGTGAGAAGGTTGTATCCTTTTTGTCAGCTTAGTGTAGTTCCTTACTTAGCTGGCGGACTCTCTCCCTGTCCTCCCTTTCATAGCCTGGAGAGAAAGATGGCTTTCTTTTAGGGAAGCCATTTGCTCGGCCGTTCTGCTGGTCCTAGGATCTTTGTCTTCTTGATGTGCTACAAAACTTGAGAGATACCAGTTCACCTCACCCGATGGATGGACCCAGGGTCTGGTTTCCCTGCCCCCCGGACGCAGCAACAAACCAGACCCTTGCCAAGGCCAGTCCCCTTTGAACTTTTCTGAAAATATTTTGCAAATTATTTCCAAAGGATTTAAATTTAATGACGAAGGATTTAAATCCCTCCCAATTTGGTCTCACTCTTAAGGGTTTTTATGCCGGACAACATGCATGACACGGTGCCAGGTGCTGTTCTTAATCCTAAAGAGACAAGGTTGGTTCTTGACCTTGACTTGAAATCCAGAAAGACAAGAGACTAACATTCCTGGGGTGGTGGTAACGAATCAATATTCACTGTGTGAGTTGGAACTGGTCTGCTTAATAGAGCTCATTCATAAGAGGGAAGTGTAATAGTCAACTCACTTCCTGAACTAACAGGCCCCAAATTTACCAAAATCTCCAAAGGACTGTAGGGGAAACAGAGCCACGGGTGCCAGTAATTGCCTTCAGGCTTCAGAGTTGCTGCGCTTGTCCAGGCAAGGGAGTACCAAGAGGTGCCCAGGTGCATCATCACACACATTCCTCCCAGCCCCAACTGTGTAACAGCAGTCCCAGTTCTTCTCTGATCAGGGTCAACTACTCTTGACAACATGGTCATTTCTCTTCTTGCCTGCTGCTCCCTGTATACAGGAAGTCCAAAGTGCCCAATTGGCTGCCATTAGTATGTGACTTAATGGGACCCTGTGGGAAGAGCATGCCCCTTTGGGGACTAGAAGTTCTAACCCTGCAGAGCCCAGAGTTGCAGGAACAGGAAGCACAAAGTTCCCCTGTGGGTCACTGAGGATGATGGTAGGTTGTTGCTACGGTCTGAATGTTTGTGTCCCTCCGAAATTTATAGGTTGAAATCCTAATGCCCAATATTTAGGTCGTGGGGCCTTCAGGAGGTGATTAGGTCATGAGGGTGGAGCCCTCATGAATGGGGTTATAGCGTCCTTGTAAAAGAGGCCCCAGAGAGATTTCTCCCTCCCTCTGCCATGTGAGGACACAGTTAAAGGCAACCAGGAAGCCTGTACCAAACACCAAATTTGCAGGCACCATGATCGTGGGCTTCCCAGCCTCCAGAACTGTGAGAAATAAATGTCTGCTGTGTGAAAGCTACCCAGGCAGTGGTAGTTTACGACAGCAGCAGGAGCTAAGATAGTGGTGCTACTCCTTTCCTGGTCAGGCCGCACTCGGAGATGGCAGTCTTTTGTGTCACTTCGTGTACGGGCCCCAGCAGTGTTCCTAGTGTGGACAGTATTGCCTTCACACACCGAAGAGGCCTCCTGGGTACTGTGACTCCTTCTTTGTGGTAAGGATGGGAGATGCAGCAATTTGTCTTTCACTTGGGAAGGGGTGTCTCAGCAAGTCTCTTAAACACTGGACCCCTACAAACTTTACGGATGTGCCAGGCCCCTGAAACTTGCTTCGTAGGGATTATCGTCCACACCGGAGCACGTGTGTCCTACCAAGGCTTCTAATCTGCTAACAGTTCTTCCTCATCCTGGCGGATCATCATGATGTCATCAATGGAATGGGTCAAAGGGATGTTCTGCACGATGTCCAAACAGTCCAGACTGCTTCTGATTGGATGGGGTGGAACCACTGTAAGCTGGACTTTGACTAGGACTCGATTTATTACCTGCCCACATACGCTCCCACTCCACCAAGGGCAAAATAGATGTGTGAGGAGTGTGCTTTGAGTCTGCAGATATCAATGTCAACTCTGATTCTGTCCCCAACAGTCCTTAAAACGCCTGGTGTCCTCCTCTCCTCTATTTACAGTCAGCTGAGTGAATAGTTATCTCTTTGTGGAAGAAGTAGGGAATCATTACAGTATATACTTACCACGGTGTTGCCAGTCTTACCTGGAAACCTGGCCTCTTTTTTTTTTTTTTTTTTTACATCTACACTGAGTGGCCAGATTCTTATGATCCCTGAACGCATAATAATCTGACCACTCAGTGTATATCCTATATAATAAAAGGCTAATATGCAAATTGTCCCCTCCACCAGGAGTTTGACCAGCAGGCAGGCCGGCCAACCGTCCATGTCCCCTCCCCCTGGCCAGGCTGGCCGGACCCCACCCATGCACGAATTCGTGAACCGGGCCTCTAATATATATATTTGTATTGATTTCAGAGAGGAAGGGAGAGGAAGAGAGAGATAGAAACATCAATGATGAGAGAGAATCATTGACTGGCTGCCTCCTGCACATTGGACCGAGTCCGAAATCCAGGCGTGTGCCCTTGACCAGAATCGATCCTGGGACCCTTTGGTCCACAGGCCGACGCTCTATCCACTGAGCCAAACCAGTAAGGGCCTGGCCTTCTCTTTAATCGATGAAGTTTGGGTCTAAAAACTGACTCAGGTTGGGGGACTGCCTCAGGATAAAGGATCGTGATTTTTTACGAGGAATCCATCCTTGGGTTCCTGCTCATCTATCTTTGCTTTCTTTTGGTTACATATATTCAGCAACACTCTGTTTGTTGTTGTGGGTTTGCTTCTTCATTTGTTTTGTTTCAGCAATACTCTTGTTTTGACTGGGCATCTGTTTTGCCCTGAGGTATTCCATGTTCTACTAACCATCCACACAACTCTTTGTGCCAAGCTCCCTGAGCTGTCCCTCTGACCTTGCCAGTTATTCTGATCATTGTAACCCCCAGGCTCCCGGCAGTTAAGTGCTGCCACCTGGCCCCTATTGCCACTTATCCCTGTTGCTATAAAAGAGCCAAGCTGTGACAGCATCTCCTCTCATTGTTAGCTCCGGCTTACAGAAGAAAGTCTCTCAGCAGCACATTCCTGATGGCCTTGATAAATGGGGTTCCTTAGTCTAGACCAGTGGTCCTCAACCTTCCTAATGCCGCGACCCTTTAATACGGTTCCTCATGTTGTGGTGACCCCCAACCATAAAATTCTTTTCTTTTCTTTTTTTAAGTACTTTATTGATTAAGGTATCACATATTTGTCATCAATTCCCCCCCCCACACACACAGTCCCATCCCAAACCCCCCCACATGCATGCCCCCATCCCCCTGTTGTCCGTGATCACTGGTTAGGCTCATATGCAAGCACACAAGTCCTTTGGTTGATCTATCTCCCTTGTCCCCACCCTCTCCTACCTTCCCTCTGAGGTCTGACAGTCTGATCAATGCTGTTCTTGTTCTTCAGTCTATGTTGTTCATCTTTTCCCCTAGATGAGTGAGCTCATGTGATACTAGGAATACACTTATAGGAACTGAAAATGAGACAAGCAATAATGGTTATGCTGAGAGGCAAATGAATCAGTCTATAGTGAGTTTCTTTCTGGGCCAACAGTTCTTTTGAGTTCCGATTTCTATGTCCAACAGTTGTTTATGTGTACATAACAGCAATGATATTTCAGTTCTGGATGGTGGACAAATTGTGGTAATGCAGGTCCGACCCTCTCTGGTTTGGTCCATAAAATTATTTTCGTTGCTACTTCATAACTGTAATTTTGCTACTGTTAATGAATCATAATGTAAATATCTGTGTTTTCCGATGGTCTTAGGCTCTACAGCCTTAGGTTGAGAACCGCTAGCAGGGTTGCCTAAGACCATCGGAAAACACAGATATTTACATTATGATTCATTAACAGTAGCAAAATTACAGTTATGAAGTAGCAACGAAAATAATTTTATGGTTGGGGGTCACCACAACATGAGGAACCGTATTAAAGGGTCGCGGCATTAGGAAGGTTGAGAACCACTGCTCTAGACCTTTTGTGGAGCATCCTTTGATAGGGCTTCTGGCCTCTTATCATGGACTTTAGCTTGCCTACGTCACTGAGCCATGTAATCCTTTCTTCCCCCAAATGCCTTGGCAATTCAGGTAGTTGAACTTCACTCAGCAAAGGTTATCATTTCCTCCATGTTTTAGGAGTCACTGGGGCAGGTCCTTACCAGGAGTTAAATTCTATTCCTAGACAGTGAGCCCCAGTCAATAAACTCTCCCTTACCCAGGCTTGTATTTCTGCCCCTTGATTAAGCACCATCATATCCAATCCCACAGATACTCCCCAACTCTTACCAGTACCTGTTGGTTAGTTCTTGCAGCTACTTTGGGTCCCTCGTCAGGACCAGCACATTTTCTCTGGACTCTGCTGTAACTTAACCCTAATTAAGATCCTAGCAGGCCCAGACGGCATGGTTCAGAGGTTGAGTGTTGACCTGTGAACCAGAAGATCATGGTTTGATTCCTGGTGGGGGCACATGCCTGGGTTGCGGGCTCGATCCCCACTGTAGGGTGGGGTGTGTGGGGCATGTGGGAGGCAGCTGATTGGGGTTCTCTCTCATCGTTGATGTTTCTCTCTCTCTCCCTCTCCTTCTCCCTCTCCCTTCCTCTCTCTCTAAAAAAAAAAAAAAAAAAAAAAGATCCTGGCAATCAGGAGAGGAGGTGAAGACAGATTCTGAGGGGAAGAGGCTCCTAGAGTGTCTTCCCACAAGTAGGGAGTGCTAGCTCTTAATAGGGAGGGGTGGGCCCCTCTTAAGTTCTGAGGGTACAGAGGAGTATAGGGAGCCAAAAATCTTTGGGGGCACCACCTAGATTTCCATTCCGTGTGTCAGATTTCTGAGTTTCCCAAACCTGAGGCCTTGACCTTGATTGCAGATCTGCCTCCTGGAACTGAGTTTGGTCTTCAGCTATTTTTGCTCTCCCACTGCTGTAGATAGGAGCCTCTTTGTAACTCATCAAAGAGGCTCTCTGGCCTTCACAGTTCATGCTCAATGTTTGGTAACTGCTCTCAGCCTTTCATTATCTCTTGGCAGGGCTCAGTGCATCGCAACAGCCAGTCAATTCCACTGTCCCTGTACTCACTGCTCCCCCTCCGCCTACTCAATATGCCTGAATGGTTGCACCATAGGAACATTGTCCCACTTTGCAACTGGGTCCCTGTCTTGTCCCAGAGACTGTCTGTACCCCACATACTACCCAGGAGTGGTTCTTACGACAAGCCAGGTGGTGAGTAATGAGACCTCAAACCCTATCTGATTGCCTGCTCTTGCTGACGGCTCCTGGAAATAAACTGAGTCCATTCGGGCAATCTGGGGAACAGATGCTGAGAAGAAATGAGGAGTGCAAGAGGTTCCTTGGGTGGGAATGCCTGAGAAGGGTCAAGGGGAAGGAAGCAGGAGTGGGTAGGGAACGCCTTCAGATAGCGATGCAGGTTTGATCCCCCGGAAAAGAAAGAATAGGGAGCCAAACTGGACAAGGATAGCCTCACGCTGTGATGCAGATCCTTTTCAAGTGGCAAGCAACCCAAGGGAAAGCTTGAGATTAGCACAGAGTGTACTGTAGAGGAGTCCAACCGGGGGCCGACACGGCCAGGCCCTAATACCCACCCTGTGCCTGTCACAAGCTATAGGGGCCACCCGGGGAGAGTGACGCCTTACACTGTAATGGATCTCAGAGGTGATGTAGCTGGAGGCGGAAAGCTAAGTGCACTTTGGCAGTTGAATGGCAGAGTCTTTCTTAAAGGAGATCTGAGCTGCACGTCTCCATGGCTGCCATATCAGGTATTTTGTCTTTGAGTCCAGTGCTAAGTCCATATATCACCTTCCTCCTGTATTTGAGACATTACTTTGAAAAAAAAAAATTCAGATAAAGCAGCTAAGGAAATCAAACAGTTAGTGGGACTGCGGACACTCTTTGCCACAGTGGCCTGCGAGAGAATGTGAGGCTCTGGGAACGTGTGTATATGTTTAAGCTGCCAAGCTTCTGCCTCCTTCACTGCTGAGGAAAGGAAAGTGAGGTGGGAGGTGGAGTCAGCTGTTGTTTGGGTGTGTGCAAGAAAGCTGGCTCTCTCCTCAGAATGGAGTTTTAACAACTCAGGGAGGAAAAGTATGAAGGAATCTGACCCTTGTAATATCCCTTGGAATCGGAAATATGTGGCCTTCTTATTCCCCTCCCCCCTTTTAAAAATATGTTTTTCTTGATCTTTAGAAAGAGAGGAAGTGAGAGGCATAGAGAGATAGAAACACCAAAAGGAGAGGAACATCATCAATAGGCTGCCTCCTGTACGCCCCCTACTGGGGATCAAGGGAATCGAACCAGTAACCTCTTGGTTCATGGGTCAATGCTCAATCACTGAGTCCACCATTCGGACTTTTTTTTCCTTTTTTTTTTAATACTTTTATTGATTTCAGAGAAGAGGGGGGAGAGATAGAAACATCCATGATGAGAGACAATCATGGATCGGCTGCCTCCTGCACGCCCCACACTGGGGATGGAGCTCGCAACCGGGCCGGGAATGGAACCTGGGACCCCCTGGTTCCTAGGTCGACTCGCAACCACAGAGCCACGCCGGCCGGGTACTTTTTTTCCCCCCCTTTTAAATGATATTCTTATTTTGAATGTTTGCTGGAGATATTGAAAATACTGGAATTTAGTTGCTCCGAGTATTAGAGGTGGGTCAGCTAGGATGGTAAAGGAGTTAGAGGCTGTGGGGAGACTTGAGGAGCTTGGGGATGAGTCTTTTCCTTGTCAGAGAGTGACTGATTAGGCTAAAAAGGTTGCTTGGAATTCTTTGTCCTAAACAGTCACCCAGTGTGTACCAGATATGGTTACATGTACTCATGTTCCTAGCTGATGATAAAAGGAGGAGCCGGAAGACAGAACCTGACCTTTCCCCCCACCAAGAAGCCCAAATGAAACAATATAATTGTGAAATCTGGGGTCATCTTCTTAATTTCTCAAAGGAAACTGAGTTCCAAGGATTTTCAGACACTTGTTCAGCATTATAGGTTTCCTCAAAATAAAATCAGATCCTGAACCAAGGATCAAGTGAGTCTATAAAGTCTATCAAATGAGTATATAAAGTGGCCATTTCTTATTATCTTCCCTAACAACACCTATAATAGCAATTTTAGTTGACCAGGAAAAGCCCCAAGCAATAGTATAATTACATATTATTATTGCTGTTGAAGAGCAAAGTATTTGTAAACAAAGCTTGAGAAAGAAATGGTGAGTAATGTGCTAAAAGGACATCAGGGTGAATGGTGCCTTTCTTTCCCTTCCCTTGGCCACCACCTCACCTGGCCATTACATTATCATATTGACCTAGATTAACCTCCGGAAGTAACCACCTTCTGGCTCTATAGCCTTCAATGGCTCTCCATTACCTACCCAAGAAGTCCACATTCTTTATCCTGATAGTCAAGGCCTTGCCCAATCTATCCCAGATCCTGCCTTCCCAGTCTTGGTTTCCACTCCTCCCCTGTCCCTTTGCTCAGCCTGTAGGTGCTCCTTCCATTTCCCACAACAGACATTATACTCTCGGGTCCCAAGAACCTTTACATGCTTCCTTGACTTCATTCCTCCTTTGCTTTCAATTACCTGTTTTTTTTCAGGGTCCAGATTAGACACCACCCTATTCTATCTAAAGGGAGACTTTCTGGTAACATTTCATTTTTACCATTCCTTGAGCATTTATCATATCCTTATGGAAGGCAATTCCACCAGCTCCAAACTTGTTTACAGCCTTCAGCCCTCGGAATCACTTATCCTTGGCAGGTCCAGCAATCCAGTGAACTAAAGTTTATCTGACTCATCTTCTTCAACTCACCACTCCTTCATGCCTCGTCTTCCAACTTAAGTTCTAGAACACAGACTTTACCTTTTCCTGTAGGTCCAGGCTTTGACTTCCCTCCCTCTCTCCCTCCCTTCCTCCTTCCTATTTCTTGACTCTTGCTCATTCTTCTGGAGTATTCTCAAAATATAACCAAGGCTCTCCTTCCTAAAAACAAAATAAATATATAAAACTTCCCATTTTGCCCTAGGTGGTTTTGCTAAGTGGATAGAGCGTTGGCCTGCAGACCAAAGGATCCGGGGTTTGATTCCGGTCAAGGGCACGTGCCCCGGTTTTGGGCTCGATCCCCAGTAGGGGGCGTGCAGGAGGCAGCCAATCAATGATTCTCATCATTGATATTTCTATCTCTCTCTCCCTCTCCCTTCCTCTCTGAAATCAATAAAAATATTAAAAAAACACACGCCAACAACTTCCCCTTCCTTTCACCCTGTTCTTCTTTAAGTGAAGGTACCCTTTCTCCTCTTTTTTTTAAAAAATATATTTTATTGATTTTTTACAGAGAGGGATAGAGAGTTAGAAACATCGATGTGAGAGAAACATCAATCAGCTGCCTCCTGCACACTCCCTACTGGGGATGTGCCTGCAACCAAGATACCTGCCCTTGACCGGAATCGAACCTGGGACCTTTCAGTCCGCAGGCCGATGCGCTATCCACTGAGCCAAACTGGGTAGGGCTCTCCTCTTTTCTTTCTTTTTCTTTTTCCTCTTTTCTTGATGTACTTCTGTTAATGCAGGCAAGCAGACGATCTGAAACTGACATCTGGAAGGTCAAGCATAACTTCCAAATGCCAAATTCCAGTATCTTCTACGGGAACCCTTACCTTTCATGGACTTTTTCATCTATCTCTCTGAATGCTTTGTCACTTTTTTTTCTCCATCTGTCTCAAGGTTTCTCAAGGTTTATTCTTTGGTCCTCTTTGCAAATTTTCACATTTATGAGGATAATTTTTAGATCTGTCTCTACCCCTAAATTCTCTTTTAAGCTTCATTTCCAGTTGTTTGCTAGACTGTGTGTGTGTGTGTGTGTGTGTGTGTGTGTGTGTGTGTGTGTGTATCCCACCTCTTTCTCCAAAATGGCAGGTCCCAAAGTTAATTTATTATATTCTTCTTCATTCTCTGGACCCTCCCCAAACCCTTCTATCTCCAGTCCTGTTGTTATTGGCAGTTAGACAGACATGAGCAGAGCAAGGAAGATGGGCCAGGTACAGAAACTCACCCGGGCAGAAAGCCCCGGATGCTTAGCAACAGTCAAAACTGGGAAAACAAGAACCTTGCCTCCAGGGTAAACTTTCCTCCCCTAGCTATCTCAGGTCATGTGGTTTGGGCCCCCCTGACTTTTCCCCCCTAAAGATAACATCTAGGTCTCAGCTGTATGTCAGCTCCAAGCCCAGAAAAGCAGGAAAACCAGAGGTGATGCTGTGGCTGTCTCAGGACCAGCTGTATTGACTGATGACCCCCAGCCCTGGCTCCATTAAAACCATCCCCTGAGATTCCCACCTGCAAGAGAGAGAGAGAAATACTTCAACACAAAGGAACCGATGTGCATTCTCCCCCAGGAGAGCACTCCCGTGCCATTTCCCTTCCCCCCTTCTTTCCTCTGAGGGTCCCTCCCCAGGAGACTTGCGACCAGGGGAGCAGTGGGCAGCAGACACTCGTCCCAGGCTAAGCCCCTGAGCCTGTCTCCACGGCCCCCTTTTCTCCGACTCCTCAGTAAGCCACAGCAGCCCCGCCAACACTCTTCTGTTGCTTCTTCTATACCCTTTCTTTCTTTCTTTTTTTTAAACACTTTGGACAACAGTCAGTTTTAATAATAAAAATTAATTTATTAAAATTAGGTCAGTGTTCTTGACCCCCACAGGGCAAAGAGCAAAACCTCCAAAAATGAAAAGTCAATAAGCATAGCTAAAGACAAAACTGGACAAAATAAAATGAAAAGAAGACTCAAACTACACAAACATGTATACATCTGAAAAAAAATTGATACATTTACACAATAGGATACTATGTAGCCATAAAAAAGGCTTAAAAAAAAGAAGAAAATGTGACCTTCCTTATTTTACTGTCCTCAATGTGTTTTTGCTGCAGCCAATAAATTCTTACTTTGCTACACTTTGTCTCTTGACTGAAATCTTTCCTTCAAGAAGACAAGTACCAAGGTAAGTCTCTTCTCGCTGGTAACACTTTCAATCTCAGCCACTTTTTAAAAATAATATATTTTATTGATTTTTTTACAGAGAGGAAGGGAGAGGGATAGAGAGCTAGAAACATCAATGAGAGAGAAACATCGATCAGCTGCCTCCTGCACACTCCCCACTGGGGATGTGCCGGCAACCAAGGTACATGCCCTTGACCAGAATCGAACCTGGGACCCTTGAGTCCGCAGGCCGATGCTCTAGCCACTGAGCCAAACCGGTTAGGGCACCACTTTTTTTTTTTAATCCTTACCCAAGAACATGTGGTTTTTTGTTGTTGTTTGTTTTAAAAATTAATTTGAGAGAGAGAGAGAGAAACATCGGTCAGTTGCCTCCCAAATGTGCCCCAACCGACCTGGGATGGAACCTGAAACCTAGGTATGTGCCCTGCCAGGGAATCAAACCCGAAACCTTTTGGTGTATGGGACGATGCTCCACCCAACCGAGCCACCTGGCCAGGGTGGCATCACCTTCTTTTGGTTATTTATCTTTAATTAAGTTTCCTGTGTAATCTTCCCTGCTGCTCCGTTTAGGAACCGGCCACAGATTGACAGGTGGTCTTGGAGATGATTTCAGTCGAGTTGTTAGTGGTCCTGGTGATAGTCTTTGGAGAACTCAGGAAAGAATTGTAAAACAGGAATTTGGCTCCAAATTCACTCCTTCGATGAAACCTCCAATTTACCTAGCATGGGTTTTCTTACACTGTTTCACAAAAGTAAAATTGCCCTCTTGAATGTCAAGGTTATATTTTTCTTCTTTCTGAATATTGTATTTTCTCTAATGTTCTACCTTTGCCATATTTATAAACTGGCCAGTTTTGGCAAATTGTAACATGTATTAAGAAGAGGGAGCACAGCCCGGCTCCTGTGGCTCAGTGGTTGAGCTTCGACCCAGGAACCAAGAGGTCACCGGTTTGATTCCAGGTCAGGGCATATGCCTGGGTTGCTGGCTCCATCCCCAGTAGGGGGCGTGCAGTGATTCTCTCTCATCATTGATGTTTCTCTCTCCCTCTCCCTTCCTCTCAGAAATAAATTTAAAAAAAAAAATTAAAAACGGAAACGAAGAGGGACCGCAAACTCTGGAAAGAGACCTTGGTGTCACCTTCCCCACCTGTGCCTGATGGTGTCCTGGGACTGAGTACTTCCTTGAGGAACAGATGACACGATGGTGACTCAGAGCACTCCTGGGTTTTCCTACTAGTCTACGTTCAGAGTGCTGGGGTGGGCGTCTCCTTTCCCACCCTTACTTTTTTTTTTAATTTCTTTATTGATTAAGGTGTCACATATTTGTCCTCATCCCCCCATTCCCATCCCACACCCCTCCCCACGGATGCCCCAACACCCTGTTGAACTTAACCGTTGGATAGGCTCATATGCACGCACACAAGTCCTTTGGTTGATCTCTCCCCCCTCCCCCCACCCTCCCCTATCCTCCCTCTGAGGCCCGATAGTCCGATGGATGCCTCCTTGTTTCTGGTCCACCCTTACTTTTTATTTACTGCAGATACGCTAAGTATCTGGGTCCATTCAACAACAACACACACACACACACACACACACACACACCCCGTTTAACACCTCCCCCACCCACCACCCTCATCAGGAGAGGAAGGCGGTCCGGGTCCCCACCCCCACACCGTTTCCCGCTGTTCCTTCCAGGGCTGGGGCCGGTCTGATGACTCTAACCTTTCCTAAAGCTTCCTTTGGAATGCAGGGACTTTGCATCCCAGCTAAGCCACTGGTGGATGGACTTTACCCTCCACGACCCACACCGAGCCAGCTTCCGCAGCCTGGGGGGAGGGGGAGGAAAGAGCTTCCCTGAACAAACCGGACTGTCAGCTGCAGTTCAGACTCCTCTGTAACCCTAAATGCGTTCACAACACATATTTGGTGAATAAAAAAGGCGAGGACCCTATCCAGAGCCCAGCGACGTAAGCTAACTCGCTCTCTTTTCCACACGTCTCAGTGGTTACCCTCTGGGAGGCCGACCTCGACAGCCGTGCTGTTCAACCACAGCTGGTGCATTGGCAGTGCCTCTAGTCTGCTGAGCACCCCCTGACTTTACCCTCCTGGGGGCGGGGTCCAACTCCCCCACTTTTTAAACAGTGGGTTTGCAATCTGGGGTTGAGTCCCCTTCCATTTAGAATGAGGATCTTTCCTCTTCAATGTAAACTTACACCCCTCTTCAATGCAAACTCCACGCCCCGTTCCCATTCATTCCACAGATGTGCATTAAGCTTTAATATGCACCAAAACCAGAGAGCCTCGCTCTGGTGGGGTTTACTGCAGGACAAAGGATAAATGATGACTGTGATTTCTGAGACGGAGTGACATAATTTGGAAGGTGGCAAATACGATGGTGAAAAAGGTACAAGGCGGGAAAAGGCTTTGTGGAGGCCCAGGGGACGGGGAAGAACGTTCGAGCCTGGGCTCTGGCGCAGGCTGGGGGAAAGGGAGGCGAGCAGAGTGAAGGAGGCTCCGACGTTGGAGGGGGCCGGGGCGTATTTTCTGCAGAAGCGACGGAAGCGTCGTCTGGTTTCGGCGAAGGTGGGTGCAGGGCAGAAAGGGGTTTGGACAGCGGTTGCGGCTGAGAACGTGGGAGGCCGGGAGCTAGTTTCCAGCTGAGCCCAGAAGATGCTCTGGCCCGAGGCTCCCGGGAAGGAACCCGGGATGGGGCGCTCTTGGCCGGGGGGGTGGGCGGGGACCCCCCCGCAAAATGGCCTCCTGCGGCCCCTCGCCGCCCCCCCCCCCGCCGGCCCACGTGACCCAGCCCGCACCTCCCGCCCACCCTGGCTGGCGACCCCGGGTCGGGGTGCTGGCGGCGGCCCCGCCCCCCGCGGGACACGGACCAACCGGAGGCAGGGGAGGGCGGGGCGTGTGGTGACGGCCAATGGGGGTGGAGCCCGGAGGGGAGTAACAGGTTGGTGGGAAGGGGGGTGAAGAGGAGGGAGCGTCCAGCGATTGAGGGGCGAGGGGGGGGCCCAGAACCAGGAGCGCAGCTCTGCCCGAGCCCGAGCCGAGCCGAGCCCGGGCCCGGGAGCGCCGAGCTCGGCTGGGGTGAGTGAACCGGGTCGGGACAAGGGCACCTGAGAGGCCAGCGGGCCTCAGGTGTATTCCCGGGGGGCGGGGGTCGTGGCGATCGGCGCTCCCTCCCTCCCTCCGGGGCACAGGTGCTGAGCTGGGCACGGGAGAGGGGGTCCAGGTAAGGTGGGAGCACTGATTCACCGCTGGTCCCCACTCTGGGGTGCAAGAGGCAGGTGCCTGGGAGGGCGCCAGGTGAGGGAGGGGCGCCTGAGGCGAAGGTTATTCCCGGGACAGAAAGGCGTTTCAGAGCCAGGATCTCTCTGCAGATCCGACGCCCGGTCCCAGCGGCAGACTTTCTGGGGGAGCCTGGGCTGCTGGAGGGGAAGGAGTTCGTCTTCGCTGGGCCAAGGGCTCGGAGACGGAAGGGGGGAGGGCCTGGGAGGGTGCTGCTTCCCCGAGGCTGTGCCCCGGGACGGGCAGGGTGGCTGGTGCTGACACCCCCTGACTTTGGGATGGCTCTGAGGTGGGGCACTTTCTCTAACGAGGCACCCGCAGGTGAAGACGGTCGCAAAGAAGCGACACTGAGGGGCGGACCAAGGAGGGCCCCCCATTCTCTGGGCTGGTGTGAAACTCTTTAAGGCTTTCTGTTTCTGTCCTCCGTGCTTTCATGGCAGGGAGAATTTTTCCTTCTTCCTCTTGAAAGAGTGCCCTCCTAGAAAGGGATATGAGGAAGCAAGATCCTCAGGCCTACAGAATACCTAGAACTGTTTCTTTCTCATGAGGCCTCTCTCCGGGGACCAATCAAACCCTCCCCCCCCCCCAGCACAGGTACCTTCTCCTGTACTTTTAGAGGGGCCATGGGGTGATGTTTGGGAGCCTAACCAGTCTCCTGGATGCCTCTCGGAAGAGTCCCGTTCCTCCCTGGAACCACACCTGACATCCCTGACTCCCAGACCAGGATGGCTCTTAGACTGGCAGTAGGCACTAGTGACGCCGGAAACAGACAGGGCTCTTCAGGGGACCATGAGACGAGGGGGAGTTAGCACCTCCAGGTCTCCAGCTGGATGAGAGGTGCACATGGGGGCCCGGACAAGACTTCAGAGGCAGATTCCCTTGCCTCCGGCAGGAACGGGGAGCCAGAGCCAGAGCCAGAGCCAGCCTCCGCTGGGCCCCTTTGATGCCCTGCCTGAGGAGAGTTGTTGTAATTGGGAAATAATTAGCAACCGCTATGTTGCCTGCACGTGCCTCTGCACCCCTTTTTTCATCCTGGATATTGGGGAGTTAGGGGGCTGGCGCTAGGGGACTGATTGATAACCCAGAGATCTGCCGGACCCTGAGAGTATTCTGGCGTCCTAGAACCCTTCCTTCCTCCGGCAGGCGGACCTGCATGCCTTCACCTCTATGGGAGGTCAGCAGGGGATAGGGCTGGTTTTCCTCGGGTGGGGGAGGGGAGAACTAAGGTCCAGGGAGGTGGCCAAGGTAAACGTGGGGTCAGGAATGCCTCCTTGGGGACCTGAGAGGGAGGAGTAGAGAAAGGCAGTCTTCCTGCCACACACGGGCCCGTCCTTCGCCAGGTGTTTTGTGCATCTGCTCCTCCCGCCTCTTCCCTCTCTACCTTCTGCCTCCTCCTTCAGAGCCTTTGCCTTGGCGTCTCTGCTAGACAGAGTCCCTGCCCGTGGGCTTTGCCCCTCAGCCTCCTCTGTGGTGTGGGATAACTCAGGCCTGCCTTACTAGCTGCCAGTGGAGTCTCCCTGGCCCTCCCTTTCCCCTTGCCTCTCAAACCAGTCCAGCCAGTTTGCAGGGGCCCAGTTCCTCGTTGTGTTTTTTTTTTCCCCCCACTGGCCAAGCAGCTCTAGCCTGGCTCTCAGGTTTCGGCTTTTTTTAGTGGACCGAGCCAGGAGTCCACTGGCGGGATTCACAGGGAACCTTCTTATCTCTTCGCATAAAACCAGGAGAACGTAGGAGCTGAATGATCAAGGTCACGGAGCTGTCCTTTGCTGTTTTGACCATTTGCTTTCCTTGTTACTTCTGAGGGGAGTCTAATCTCTATTCCAGTTCTCCCGTTTTCTAAATGTGCCAACTATGTAGCGTCTAGCTTATCCCCCAGCCCTGGTATATCGGTTCTTCCGCCCAGCCCAGCACAAACCACCCCGCCCCCACTTCCTGCCAGTAGTGCAGAGACCCTGTCACTCCTAGTTGGGAGCCAGACTCTATGGCTGGGCCAGAGGGGCTGGAATTGGGGCAGGGCAGGCTAATGAGTAACTCAGGGGAAGTGGCTGTTTGGGACCAGTGCAGACCGGAAGGACAGAGGCAGACAGATGAGGCTTGAGGCCTGGTCAGTTGGTGGGGAACGCCTTGGGCACAGGCCAGGGGCGGGGAAAGCAGGGTCAGGCATCTGGTGAGAGTGAAGGCTCTGCACTCCATCCATGTTGCCTGGCGCTGGATCACTGTTTACCTGCCTCTGGGGCTTACGCAAGGCTTTGGAGCTGCCCTGCTCCCTGGCCCCGCCCCGCTGTCCTCTGTAACTGAAGGCGGATAGGTTTCGGGTTTTCCATGTTGAATCATTTAGAGCCCTGCTTTCTGACCCACCCCAGAGATTCCTTCAGCCCTCCTGGCCCCTGACCCACCTGTCCTGGGACTGAAGGTGCGTGAGGTTAGGGAGACACTGGGACCTGAGGGTGCGGTCCAGGCTGCCTCCCAACAACTGGCTGCTCTTGGGTGAGCAGCAAGCGGGGGGTGCACTCTGTTGAGCCAAGCCTGGGAACTTCGTGACCTGGATCTTGAAGATCAGGAGATGTCCTGGCAGGATAGAGCTGTATGATGAATAAATAATGTGACTCCTGAGAGCTTGCCGTCTAGGCACATCTGGTTCCAAAATGATGACGGAGTCGGGCGAGGAGTCCAGGCCAGGCAGAGGTCTTGTTCCTGGGGCAGACGAGAAATGGCTCTGAGGAATCTTTGGGCAAATCCCACTGCTATGGGAGGCTGCCTTGGTTCAAGGTACAACCTTGAACGAGTAGTTACCCACATCTACCATGTGCCAGATCCTGGGGACACAGGAGTCAGCTCAGAGCCACGTTCTTTTGCCTTCTAGGAGCTCACAGTCTAGTGGGGGGGGGGGGGGGACAGACGGGAAACAATGAATCGCTGTGATAAATATATAAAAATAAGCTGAGGCGGACTCACCGAAGGACAACGGTGGAGCATATAGCATGGTTCTGACCTAGTTTGTGAGGAGTGGTTAGGGAAGGCTGCTCTGAGGAAGTGACATCCATCTATGAACCAGGTGACGCCAGGAAGTCCTGTTGGAAGGAGCAGCGCGTGTGCAGGGTACTGTGTTGTCAGCTTCGTGACAGGCATATGCTGCTATGAGGTGAACTCATGTTTAATATCTTGACGTTTTTATTCAAGCAGAACCTAAGTAAATAAAGTGCAAAAATAGTGAGTGTGTAACGATACGTTTTTACAGTTGTATACACCTATGTAGTTATTGTCTAATTCTCACAGGTAAGTACCTCATGCGGTATTATCGCTATACCCGTTTTAAAGATGAGGAAACTGAGACTCGGAAAAGTTGTGATTGGCCCAAGGTTATGTACCTCAGGTGAAGAGCAGAGCTAGGATTCCAGGCCAGATTCTGACTCTAGTCCACTGCCTTTCCTACTGGATGAGTGGTTTGGAAAACGTATCCCTTTGCCTTGTGGCTTCTTCTCTGATTCCATTTCTTACTTGAATTCCAACATAGGGCCCTGACCACTAAAGAGCCTGCTGTGTAGGGTATCTGAGTCAGATAAGAGCTTGGTTAAGGTCTTCCCTGATGCCTGAAGAGTGGAAGACAGGGGCCCTTGGGCTCGTTGGTGGACTTGAAGGTGTTTATGTGAACCTCTTGAGATTCTGTGGTAAAGTTTGGGTGGGCTGTCTCCTGGGGGCGGGCAGGAGGATAGGGTATTGCTTTCATTATGTTCTCTAATGAAGTCTCAACACTGAAAAAGGTGTTGAGGTCTCCCCCCCCCCCCCCAATAAGGGGCTCCTCCCTCCCTGTTCCTTTCTCTGGAGGGGAAGGGCCTGGAATACTAGGAATGCTCTTCCTTCTGCAGGAGACTCCCTCCCACCAAGCCCTTCCTCACCTGGAGTTTGGCCCGACCTTCTCCTCTCACCAGTGTCCTGGGCTTCCCAGCATTTCTGCCATTCCCAGAAGAGCCCTTGCCAAGTTTCCTTGGCCCAGAGCTCCACTGGGAGGTGGAGCTGGGAATGTTTGTGTCTTTGTCTGGCACGTTAGAGGCCCCTCCTCCAGTTTGGTGCAAGGCTCTGGTGGAGATTAGCAGAAGCTGGAGTTCTTACTCACTCGGAGGAGAACGGCTCCTCCCCAAGTTCCGGGAGCCAGAGCACACCTACCTGCAGGACATTCCATTTGCTGACTCTGAGCCTGGGCAATGTGGACGGGGAGCTGGCCTGTGGGCGGGCTGGGCTCTGGCCATCAGGCAGGACAGGTCTGCCTGTCCTGGGGCCCCTTGGACTGGCACTCTCACATGTTATTTATGTATTTTTTTCTTGAATAGGCAACACATCTGCATGGTTCCAAACTCAAAAGGGAGAAAGAGAGATGCACAATAGAAAGCCATCGTACCCATCCCTGTCCCTAGCTCTCAGTACCCCCCCAATCCAGACACATCACTGCTGTCAGCTTAGGCATCCCAGAAACGGGCTAGAATACCTTGGGGTTCTCCTGCATTTGAAATGAGCTGTAGGACTGGAGGCCCCCCTGTTCCATTGGGACGGAGGTGTCTGTTAGGCAGGGCTTGTTAGAAATGGAAATCTTCAGGCCTCACTCCAGACCTACGGAGTCAGAAACTCTGGGAGTGGGTCCAGCAGTGTGTGTTTTCATAGGCCTCTGGGATGCTTCTGCTGCTCAGGTCAAGTAAGAAAACCACTGTTTTACACAGAAGGAGCTGACAGGACCGTCACCCTGACAAAAACCGGGGAGAGGAGGTTTCTGGGTGTCTGCTGACATGCTTTTCTTCGTCTTCTAGGACCCTTCCTGCCCATGGAGCCGGCCTTCACCATGGCCGAGCCCCGGAGCCCTGTGGACCACGGAGTCCAGATTCGCTTCATCACAGAGCCCGTGGGCACCCCAGAGATGGGCACCCTGCGTCATGGGGGGCGACGCCCAGCTAAGGATGCCAGAGCCAGCAGCTACGGGGTCGCCGTGCGTGTGCAGGGCATCGCTGGACAGCCCTTCGTGGTGCTCAACAGCGGGGAGAAAGGTGGCGACTCTTTTGGGGTCCAGATCAAGGGAGCCAACAGCCGAGGGGCCCCGGGAGCTCTGAGCTCCGACGCGGAATTCCCTGAGAGCTCCTACCCTCGGGCCAAGGAGCTGTCTGGCCGCTTGCAGGACAGCATGTCTGATGAGGAGCCGGGGGCCCCCTGGAACGGACGGCTCCTCCGCTCCCAGTCCCAGGCCTCGCTGACAGGCCCTGCCCCTATGGGTCCGGGCCACAGGAGCACCAGCCTGCTGGAGCTGGCCCCCCACGGAGCTCCCCCAGGGAGCACCATTGACACTGCTCCTCTGTCTTCCGTGGACTCACTCATCAGCAAGTTTGACAGTCGCCACGGGGGCCAGGCCCGGGGCCGGACCGGCCGCCGCATGCGTTCGATGCCCCCTGAGCAGCGCAAGCGGAGCCAGAGCCTGGACAACCGGCTCCCACGGGACACCCTGGAGGAGCGGGAACGCAGGTCCCCCAGCCACTGGAGCCCCAGCAGAAAGCACGACGACCACGTGGGCAGCTTGAAACCGCCGCCCCAGAGCCAGCACGCTCCCAGCGGGTTCAGCCGTTCCCGTCAGACCCAGGACTGGGTCCTTCAGAGCTTTGAGGAGCCTCGAGGGAGAACACAGGACCCTGCCATGCTGCAGGTCGGACCCCCACCTCCCTGCTCCCAAACCCTGGCCCCTTCTCGTCAGCCCTGACCCATGCCCTGGGACCCCTTTGCTGGTTCAAATGACCGAGGGCGGGAAGTTTCTGCCTTTTGTCTTCCACTTGTTCCATCCACGTGGACAGATGGCCGTGGGCACAATGAGAAAGGAAACAGAGCTACCTGTGACATCACCATTCACAAGCACGGATCGTGACCTCCCGTGCCTCGGTCACTGGCATTCGCTAGGACCGGCGGGTGCATGAGGCAGGCTCGGAGGATAGGAGCAGCTCCCCGGTGCTCTCGCCAAAACTCCCATCGTTGTCTGCCACTCAGGAATGCACATGAGTGGGGGAGTGATCTTACCCTGAGACAAAGGGAAGCCCATTCTAATAGTAAACCATTGACAAACGCTGATACGCTAACTGTCATTAGTGCAGAATTACTTGTGATACAGCTCACAGCCGGCTGAGATCTGCCTGTTGAGGAAAAGCTGGTTTGCAACAGTAGCGAGAGGTGTATCCTGCTTGGCCCTCGCCCTGGTCTGTGGCTCAGGCCTCAGTGGTCGTGCTGCCTCTTCCCCTGACTTCAGGCTTGTTCATGCTCGAAGGGCCTTGTCTCCTAATGGCCACTTCTGGCCCACCGGCTCCTGGCCTAATATTCCTATTTCTCTGGGTTTCCTTTTTTTGCAGTTCAAATCAACTCCAGACCTTCTTCGAGACCAGCAGGAGGCAACCCCGCCAGGCGGCGTGGACCATGTGAAGGCCACCATCTACGGCATCCTGAGGGAGGGGTGAGTGGTTCCTCCCTTCTTTTCCTTCGAGCTTCCTTTCCCACCCCCCATGCTCTTTATCCTAACTCCCCTCGTCTCGGCTACCTCTTCCCTCCCCTAACCTTTGCGTCTGCCCTTTTATCCCCCAAGGAGCTCAGAAAGTGAAACATCTGTGAGGAGGAAGGTCAGTTTGGTGCTGGAGCAGATGCAGCCTCTGGTGGTGAGTGGCCTTGTCCTGGTGGGAGCAAGGGTCAGGGTCAGGGCCTTTTGGGCCTCGGGATCTGGACGTGGGCTCACTTCCTTCCCCACCGTGTCTCTGGCAGATGGCTGCTCCTGGTTCTGCCAAGTCCCTGGCAGGGCAGGGGGAACTCACCCGAAAAGTGGAGGAGCTACAGCAAAAGCTGGATGAAGAGGTGAAGGTGAGGACAGGCTAGAGGCACAGCGGGGAGGAAGAACCACGGAGGGGAAAACCTCAACCTGGGCTGGCTCCTCCACGTCATGGGACAAGCGCTCATGTGTCCTGCGAGACAAGAGTGTGTGCTAGCCCTCACCGGTCTAGCTCAGCGGATAGAGCGTCGGCCTGCGGACTGAAGGGTCCCAGGTTCGATTCTGGTCAAGGGCATGTACCTTGGTTGCAGGCACATCCCCAATAAGGGGTGTGCAGGAGGCAGCTGATAGATGTTTCTCTCTCATCAATGTTTCTAACTCTCTCTCCCTCTCCCTTCCGCTCTGTAAAAAAAAAATCAATAAAATATATTAAAGAAAAAAAAAAAAAAAGAGGGTGTGGTAGTCCCAGCAAGGACTTCTGGGCTCCCCTAGAGCTTAGACAGGAAGCACGCATTCATCGGGAGTTTTTTGGCAGTTGCCATCCTGGCCCTGCCACTTACTGGCTGTATAAATCTTGAGCAAATTACTTACCTCAGTTCTTTTCATCATCATCATAATGACGGTGGTAATAGTAGCTGTCATTTATTAAGTATAATTTTTGTAGTAGGTGCTCTCCTGGATACTATGTAATAATTATAGTGACCCTGTAAAGTAGGCATCCTGGACTTCTTTTTATGACGAGAAAATTGAAGGTCAAAGAGGTTAAGTGAATTGCTCAAGGTAGTCAGTTGCGGAGAAGACATTTAAAAATCTCAAGTTAATTTATTCTAACGTCTGTGTACTTCCCTCTCCCCTCCCCCTCCCTCCCTTAAAATACTGCTTCCAACCTTTTCAGTATGGCCTGTGTGCTGTTGGTGCTCAGTGAGTGGTGGATTGTAGCTCCCTTTGTTTCCGGTTTAGTGTCGTAGTTAAATGGTGAGCTGAGAGTCAAACCAACAGTTCGAATCCCGGCACCCTCAGGTGTTGGGCTTTGTAACACCTTGGGCAAGTTCTTTAACTGTTCTGAGCCTCCGTTGCCTTGACTGTGAAGTGGGGATCATAATTGGACTGTATTAGTTATCTACTGCTGTGTAACAAGTTACCTCAAAGCTGAACAGCTTAATGCAAACATCTCCCGGTGTCTGAGGGCCCAGAATTTGGGAGCAGCTTAGCTGGGCAGCTCTGGCTCAGGGTCTTTTATGAGGTTCCATTCAAGGTATTGACTGGAGCTACAGTTATTGGAAGAGTTGACAGGAACTGGAGGAGCTGCTTCTAAAATGGCTTATTCTATGGCTGTTGGTTGGAGGCCTCCGTTCCTTGCTGTGTGGATCTCTTCACAGGGTTGCTTGAGGGTCCCTACAAAATGGCAACTACCTTCCCCCGGAGCGAGTGAAATAAGAGAGAAGGAAGCGGCAATGCCTTTTTATGACCTAGTCTCAGAAACTACTTGTCATTCCCCCCTTTTTCTACTTGTTAGAAGAGAGTCCCTAAGTCCAGCCCATACTCAAGGCCAGAGGCTTCCCTTTTTGAAAGGAATGTAAAAAAAAAATTGCGGATGTGTTTTAAGCCATCACAGATACCAAGGCTTATTGTGAGGATTAAGTGCAGATAATCTGCGTAAGTTCCCTGGTACAGAGCCTGTTATACAGTGAGTGTCAATAAATGTTGGACTTCCCATTATTCCCGGTCCTTCTCAGAGGCTTTCCCTGCTCTGCACCTGCTTTCCTTTCCTTTTCAGAAACGGCAGAAACTGGAGCCCTCCCGGGCTGGGCTGGAGCGGCAGCTGGAGGAGAAGGCGGAAGAGTGCAGCCGCCTGCAGGAGCTCCTGGAGAGGAGGACGGCGGAGGCCCAGCAGAGCACCAAGGAGTGAGTGCAGCTGATGGTACATGGGCGGGGCTGTGGCGAGGCTGCAAGGGGCCGAGGTTGGAGTTCGAGGTTGCCTGTGGGCAAAGGGAGACAGGGAATTCTCCAGAAGCTGAAAGGGGCTGGCAGAGATGGTGTAAAGACAGGTAGGACCTCTTTCTTTACCTTCTCTATCAGTAACGGTGATGGCGCATGGGTTAGGTTACCTGGTTTGCCTCTCTGCCTCAGGTTTTTCATCTGTAAAATGGGGTTAATGATAGTACCTCTCAGGATCGTTGTGAGGATTCAGACATTCATTCAACAGATGTTTTTGCAATGAATGCCGTGTGATGCACTGATCTAGAGTCCTGAGGTACATCAGAGAGCCATAGAGAGGAAGAGCCCTGCTCTTCAGAAGCAGTTTCTAGTGAGAGGTAACAGACTGTAAACAATAAATATATTATTTTAAAAAAAAATATATATATATATTTTATTTTATTTTTTTTTTTACAGAGAGGAAGGGAGAGGGATAGAGAGTTAGAAACATCGATGAGAGAGAAACATCTGATCAGCTGCCTCCTGCACACCCCCTACTGGCTATGTGCCCGTAACCAAGGTACATGCCCTTGACCGGAATCGAACCTGGGACCCTTCAGTCCACAGGCCGACGCTCTATCCACTGAGCGAAACGGGATAGGGCAATAAATATATTCTTAAGTAAAATTTTCATATGTAAGAAGTAGAGTAAGTTATAGCAGATCAGAAGGGCCAGGTTATGGGGGAGTAGGTTACAGTATTAAATAAGGTATTTAGGGGAGGTATTTGTTGTTGTTGTTGTTAATCCTCACCTGAGGATATTTTTTCCATTGATTTTTTTAGAGAGAGTGGATGGAGGGAGGGAGAGAGGGAGAGAGAAACATCAATGTGAGAGAGACACCTCGGTTGATGGCCTCCCACACATGCCCCAACCGGGCCAGGAATTGAACCTGTAACCCAGGTCCATGTCCTTGACTGGGAATGGAACCCTTCAGTATGCAGGCCAACACTAACCATTGTGCACACCGGCCAGGGCTAGGGGAGTTCTTATTAAGGTTTGAACAAAGACTTGGAGGTTTAAATGAAATAATATATGTAAAGTGTTTAGAAAACTCTCTTCTGACACGTAGTGCTCAATAATGTGGCCTGTTGTTCACGATTAGGCTCCAGAACATGAAGCTCCTCCTGGACCAGGGTGAAAGGGTACGGCACGGGCTGGAGACCCAGGTGGTGGAGCTGCAGGACAAGCTGAAACAGGCCCAAGGTCCTGAGCCTGCGAAGGAAGTGCTCATGAAGGTAGGGAGGTGGGCCGGGGACCCCAGCCCCTGCTTCCTTTCAGCTAGAGCATCCTCCAAGTAGGGGAGTACTCCTCAGTGTGCTTAGTAGGCAGACCTAATAGAGCCCAGAATGGTGGGTTTCCCTTAAGCACCTTGGAGGTCACAGAGCACCTGGGACCGTGCCTAACAGATGATAGGCACTTAGTAAAAAACGTTTGGATGGGCTGAATGAATGTCTGGGCATTCATTAGGTGGGTCCTAAACAGGTGGTCACCTCTGTACTTGCACTTTTCACTTTCCCCAGGACTTGTTAGAGACCCGGGAGCTTCTTGAGGAGGTCCTGGAGGGGAAACAGCGGGTAGAGGAGCAGCTGAGGCTGAGGGAACGGGAACTGACGGCCCTGAAGGGGGCCCTGAAGGAGGAGGTGGCCTCCCGGGACCAGGAGGTGGAGAATGTCCGGCAGCAGTGCCAGAGAGACGCGGAGCAGCTTCGCCGGAGCATGCAGGATGCAACTCAGGCACGTGACGAGAGCAGGGACCGGGAAGGGGGCTACCCGGAGGTCTTGGTATTTTGGGACTTTGCATGGATGTCATGGGACTCCCTCTAAAAAGACACATGTGAGATGTGATGAAAACCTTGGTCAGGAAGCCTAGAGTGGCAGAGGCGGGTGTGCAGGTTGGAAGTACCAGAGGGTGTGTGTGTAGCCAAAACCCCACGGGGAAATAATGGGAGGAGGCTTCCTGTAGATCAGGGATGGGGTACGTCCGGCCCGTGGGCCATGTAAGGCCTGCAAAATCATTTGGTCTGGCCCTGCCGAGGTATTAGGGGTGAGTTAATTAAACGTTTGACCAAATATTTAGCAGGCTAATTTTTAAGTTGATAGTTTTGTATGGCCCGTGAATGATGTTATAAATATCCAAATAGTTATTGTCAGAAAAATGGTTCCACACCCCTGCTGTAGATAATGGAGGGGTGTAGATAATGACCTGGGGGGAGAACCTTCCCTTAGCACTGCACCAGGTTTCACCGGGTGTCAGGGTGTGCACCGGATGCCCTCTGGGCCTGAGCCTGCCCTTCTGCATACTCACTGGTTTGAAGTGAGCTCTCCCGTCTAAGCCTTCTGGTCCTCTGACGCTCCCCTTCCTTAGGACCATGCAGCGTTAGAGGCCGAGAAGCAGAGGATGTCGGCCCTGGTGCGGGGGCTGCAGAGGGAGCTGGAGGAGACCTCAGAGGAGACAGGGCATTGGCAGAGCATGTTTCAGAAGAACAAAGAGGAGCTTAGAGCCACCAAGCAAGAGTAAGGACCGTGCCCTGCTCCCAGGAATACATATCCATGATTCTCATCCATATCCCACTTCCTTTCCACTCATGCTGCGCTCTCTGCTTCTCAAACTGCTATTTTTTTTTTTTTATATATCCAGCTTCCTCCCTCCTGAGACTGGGTACTCAGTGTGTTAGCCTCCAGGGAGGTGGTTTTCATTGTCCTGCTGTCCTGCTAACCTCTCCCAGGCAGGTGGCCTGACCCTGTCCCTTTTCCCTTTCAATTCACCTGTCTGGGCTCAGACTCATGCAGCTGCGGATGGAGAAGGAGGAGATGGAAGAGGAGCTCGGGGAGAAGATAGATGCCTTGCAAAGGGAATTAGGGCAGGCCCGAGCCGGTGCTGGAGATTCTCGCCAGGCGGAGGAGCTCAAGAAGGTATTTGGGCGTTGGGGGCAGAAGGGAGGGTTGGGGTGTTAGGAGCCTGCCTCACCTATCCACGAGGGTCCCCACATGAATGTGGCTATCTCCCTCGTGCTTGGTTTTCAGGCCCCACCCTGCCTGCCCAGCCTTATTTCGTCCCAGCACAGTCTTTGACCCAGCAGGGCTGGCTGGTCTCACTGCGTATAGAAGTTTCTAGTGGAAAGGGCTCTCAGTGGCCAGGTTGAATAATATATCAAGAGGCTGCTGGCTGCTTCCCAAGAGACCTCATGCGTAGCGGCATTTAGGTGGATTTGCGAAACTTCAGGGTCATTTTTTTGCAAGTTTGGAAACCTAACTTGGTCACATAGCAAGAGCTGCTCTGTCTCTCAGAGAGTACTCATTAACTATATTTGTGAAACAAACCTCAGAGCATCCGTTTATTGACTTACAATGAGAGGACTGGACTGGAATATTTCCATTGGCACGGCCAGCTGACCTAAATGGGAAGCCACGTGGTAATCTGAAAGCTGCGTAGAGAGTATAGAATCTAGGCGTAAAATTAAATGTTTTATCATACATGGATATTTTATAAAAGTTAAGGGCATAAAATTGAAGTGAACACACAAATAATTTTTTCATATTCCAGTTTATAAAGAACAAGAAAGCAACTAATTGTTTTGGGTGATTTAGAAACTTAGAAAATATTTTCATTAATTTTAGGGAACTGACATTTATGGCCTCCTGAGTTTCCTTGTAGGTCTGCATTTCTTTGATTCACTATGTTGGTTTCAAATGCTATACATAGCAGGTGCTCAGTTAATAAGTATTAATTAATCAATGCTTACGTATCATGCCTTTACTATAAGACTGCCTAATTGTAATCAAGGTAATCATATTTTTAAATGATGATTTTCCAGGTACATAAATGCCTGAGCTTACCACAAAATATTTGGTGGAGAAAAATATAATAAAGGTTAACCAAATATATTTGGTGGTTATGAAATCAAAAGTACTCTTAAATTTTTAAGATATTTAATTTAAAATATTGTTATGGCCCTAACTGGTTTGACTCAGTGGATAGAGCATCGGCCTGCGGACTGAAGAGTCCCAGGTTCGATTCCGGTCAAGGGCATGTGCCTTGGTTGCGGGCACATCCCCAGTGGGGGGTGTGCAGGAGGCAGCTGATCGATGTTTCTCTCTCATTGATGTTTCTAACTCTCTATCCCTCTCCCTTCCTCTCTGTAAAAAAAATCAATAAAATATATTTTAAAAAAGTAAAATATTGCTATGAAGTAAACAAGTATCAAGGATGTTCTGAAATCTGTTCACTATATTAGTTGACATAGTGAACCTGGGCATTCCTCTGGATACTCTCAGTTGATACATTTATGCTAGATAAAGCTAAAAAGTAATACCTAGTATTTAACTTATACATTAAGTATATTTTATCAAGTAGGTAGCCAATAAACAAAGTATACATTAGGAAAACAGACTGACCCAGTCCAATATACACCAGACAACGTGCTATTTTTCTTTTTCTTTGTAATTAGTTTTGCTGGTTTCTCACATTGAAGACTTACCATGTGTTATATAACCTTCTAGCCTAATTACGGTACTGTCTGAATTTCAGAAGTCGCTAGTAGCTAACGAATTAGAACCAGAGATCATGTTTTAATTTTTTTAAAAAGAAATCAGGGCAGCACCAGTATGTATTGTGCCACATATTTTGGTTTTCAAAGTATTTTTTAACAGCGAATCCTTTTTTGTCCTTACCCTCATCTAGTCTCATTCCACATAATTTTTTTAAAAATACATTTTATTGATTTTTTACAGAGAGGAAGGGAGAGGGATAGAGAGTCAGAAACATCGATGAGAGAGAAACATCGATCAGCTGCCTCCTGCACACCCCCCACTGGGGATGTGCCCGCAACCAAGGTACATGCCCTTGACCAGAATCGAACCCGGGACCCTTCAGTCCGCAGGCCGATGCTCTTATCCACTGAGCCATACCGGTTATGGCTCCACATAATTTTTTAATGGAGATTTCTTCCATATGTCATAAAATTCACCCTTACACAGTGTATAATTTAGTGGTTTTAAGTATATTCACAAAGTTGTACAACCATCACCACTATCGAATTACAGGACATTTTCATTACCCCCCAAAAGACCCCTATATCCATGAGCAGTCCCTCTCCCACCCCTGGCAACCACTAGTCTACTGGGTCCTAGGTGTGTGGTGGGAGCCGCCAGGATTTGGCCTGGGGGAGGCCGGGCCGTCCCTGGTGACTGCCCATCCGGACATTACATTTAAATGGATCCCTAGAACATGTGGCTTTTTTTTATGTCTGCTTTCTTTCACCCAGTGTAATGTTTTTCAAGGTTTACTCATGTTGTAGCAATGATCAGTACTTTACTTTTGATGGCTGAATAATGTTCCACTGCATGGATATACCACATTTGTTTATCTGTTCACCCGCTGATGGACATTTGGGTCTTTCCTCCATTTTAGCTATAAGGAATAGTGCTGCTACGCACACTCATGTACACATTTTTTAAAAAATATATATTTTATTGATTTTTTTACAGAGAGGAAGGGAGAGGGATAGAGAGCTAGAAACATCGATGAGAGAGAAACATCAATCAGCTGCCTCCTGCACACCTCCTACTGGGGATGTGCCTGCAACCAAGGTACATGCCCCTGACTGGAATCGAACCTGGGACCCTTGAGTCCACTGAGCCAGACCGGTTAGGGCCATGTACACATTTTTAATGAACGTGTTTTCGATGCTCTTGGGCATACACAGGGTGTGGCAAAAGTAGGTTTCCAGTTGTTCTTACGGAAAAGAATACAATGATTGGTAAACAATGATGCAAGAATAAACTCTGGGGTTGCACATACAACCGTGAGCCTGCTTTTGCCACACCCCTGTGCGCGTGTTTTCAGTTGCCGGGTCCCATGGTAACTCCATGGTTCCCTTTCTGAGAAACTACAAACCACTTTCCCGGGCAGCCACACCATGTTGCACTCCCTCCAGCAATGTATGGGAGTCCAGGTCCCCCACCTGCCGGTATCCCGGCTGGCCTTCTGGTCCCATTGCCACGCCCCTGCCCTCCTAGGAGCTGCGCCGGACACAGGAGGAACTTAAGGAGCTGCGGGCGGAGCGGCAGAGCCAGGAGGTGGCCGGGCGCCACCGGGAGCGGGAGTTGGAGAAGCAGCTGAGGGTCGAGGCCGACCGAGGCCGGGGCCTGGAGCAGCAGAACGTCCAGCTGCAAAAGACCCTCCAGCAATTGAGACAGGACTGTGAAGAGGCTTCCAAGGCAAGGGGAGTGGGCACAGGGCTTAGGAGGTGGAGGCGGAGGGGTCTGGAGGGCTGAGGAGCCCGAGGGCGTGCCAAGTTACCTGGCATGGGTACGTACCGACCAGCTCCCGGGTCCTAGGTGTGTGTGGTGGGAGCCGCCAGGATTTGGGCCCGGGGAGGGGAGGCCGGGCTGTCCCTGGCGACTCCCTCGGCGTCTCCGTAGGGGTGGGTTTCTCAGGGAAGCCCCTGGCGGGCGGCACGGCCCTCCTGGAAGTCCAGGTCTCGCGGCCTCTTTGTGGGGAGCTTTCCCTGGGGGTGGGCAGGAGCCTTGAGCCATGGGGTCTGAGCCGCCCCTCTGCGCGGCCGCAGGCTCAGATGGCAGCGGAGGCAGAGGCAGCAGTGCTGGGGCAGCGTCGGGCAGCGGTGGAGACGACGCTTCGGGAGACCCAGGAGGAGAACGACGAATTCCGAAGGCGCATCCTGGGTCTGGAGCAGCAGCTGAAGGAGGCGCGGGGCCTGGCGGAGGGCGGGGAAGTGGCGGAGGCGCGGCTCCGGGACAAGGTGCAGCGGCTGGAGGTCAGTGCCTCCGGTGACCTCGTCGGCCCTTTCTCCTCCAGTCCCCGGCTGACGACTCAGCCATCGCTTTTATTTTTTATTTTTTAAATATATTTTTATTGATTTCAGAGAAGAAGGGAGAGGGGGAGAGAGATAGAAACATCAATGTTGAGAGAGAATCACTGATCGGCTGCCTCTTGCACGCCCCCCACTGGAGATCGAGCCCGCAACCCAGGCATGTGCCCTTGACCGGAATCGAACCTGGGACCCTTCAGTCTGCAGGCCGATGCTCTATCCACTGAGCCAAACCCGCCAGGGCTCAGCCATTGCTTTTTTTTTTTTTTTTTTTTTTTTAAATATATTTTATTGATTTATTACAGTGAGGAAGAAAGAGGGATAGAGAGTTAGAAACATCCATGAGAGAGAAACATCGACCAGCTGCCTCTTGCACACCCCCCACTGGAGATCGAGCCCGCAACCAAGGCATGTGCCCTTGACCGGAATCGAACCTGGGACCCTTCAGTCTGCAGGCCGACGCTCTATCCACTGAGCCAAACCCGCCAGGGCTCAGCCATCGCTTTTATTCTGCCTTTAGTGTGTGTCCCTTGGCCTCCCAGCTCTCTGGCCACCTTGCCTTATTCCCTGGAGTGTGTTTTGGTGTGAACGTCCCAGTCTTCACACTGGCATTTTTATCTCTTATCTCCCAACCTTTGCATGTTCTGTGTCTTGATTTATTTATTTTTTTCCCCTACTCCATCTGAGCCTGTTTTCATGGCTCACCCTTTTCCTCCTCTTCTCTCCCATCTACGTATTTGGGTTTTAAGCAATCTGCTATACATTGTCAGAGATTTTCCTAACCTACCATATTTTCCCGGCGTATAAGACCCCCGACTTTTGAGAAGATTTTTCTGGGTTAAAAAGTCGTCTTCTACGCCGGGAAATACGGTACTCACCTCCAAATGGCTAGAGCCCAAGCTTTGCCTTCTCTTGGTCCAATCCCCCCGCCCCAGGCAGAGAAGCAGCGGCTTGAGGAGGCCCTGAATGCAGCCCAGGAAGAGGAAGGGAGCCTGGCAGCAGCCAAGCGGGCACTGGAGGTGCGGCTGGACGAGGCCCAGCGTGGGCTGGCCCGCATGGGGCAGGAGCAGCAGGCACTGAGCCGGGCCCTGGAGGAGGAGGCGAAGCAGCGGGAGGCGCTGCGGAGGGGCAAGGCTGAGCTGGAAGAGCAGAAGCGCCTGCTGGACAGGACTGTGGACCGACTGAACAAGGAGGTGGGGCAGGGGGCGCCTGGACTCTGGAAGAGGCCCAGCTCAGTCAGAAGCTTGCCTGGGGGGACCGGGGGGACGGGAACGTGGGTCAGAATGTGTGCTGTTTGCTTTCCTCAAGTTCATTGTTGGGGAGGCCAAGGTCAAATCTTCAGAGAGTGGCATCCTTCCTACCTCCCCTCAGTGCTTTTGCCCTTCTCCCCACACTCCATTCCTTTATGGTCTTGATCCTTGGAATTGTCTCCTGGAATTCTCCATTAGAACTCTAGAAGACCTAAATGTAAGAATCTTCAGTGGGGGAATTTTATATTTGGGGTAGCAGAAGGAGGAAGGAAGAAAAAGAAATAAATTGGTTTTTTTGTTTTTTTTAAATTTGAGAATATTGGGGGCCAGGCGGGAGCCCACCTCTAGGGGGAGGACTACCACGCGCTCTGGCCTGTAAATTGTTTTCAAGCTAAGGTTGTCCTCCTAATCTCTTACATTATAAAACTAGAGCAAACACCTAGTATAGTTCCTCAGTTCTGAAATGCACATTTTATTATCTCTGAAGTTGAGTTTTGGCTTATAACTGATGGTATGTCGTAGTTCAATTGGCAAATTTTTCTTAGTGGCACACCCTTGGAATTTTGGGTTTGCTGAAATAAGGTCATTTAAGGTTTATTGTATATCAGGCACTGTTGTATGTATTTACATAATTAACTAATATAACTCCCCCAACAACCTTGTGATGTAGGTACTATTATTATTCCACTTTACAGATGGGGAACTGAGATCCAGAGAGGATAAGTAACTTGCCTGTGGTCACATAGCTAGTAAGTGCGAGAGCCAGGATTTGAACCCAGGCAATCTATACATTACTAGTAGCCATACCAGAGTCCTAGGCCCAGGACAGAGCAAGAAAGGGCTGCTTCAGCAGGAAGGAAGCTCTGGGAGAGTCTTGAGAGCTTGGACCCAGAGAAGAATTGGGTCCTGAGAATGCTCTGTTCTGTGTGTCCCAGCTGGAGCAGATGGGGGATGACTCTAAGCAAGCCCTGCAGCAGCTCCAGGCCCAGCTGGAGGATTACAAGGACAAGGCCCGGCGGGAGGTGGCAGACGCCCAGCGCCAGGCCAAGGAGTGGGCCAATGAAGCTGAGAAGACCTCTGGGGGGCTGAACCGGCTTCAGGATGAGGTAGGAGCTTAAGTGGCAGGAGGGTGGGAACCCTTCCAGTGTCCTTGGTTTGAAGGTCATTGCCTCTTAACTAAACCTGTGGCCCAGGAATCCTGGGAGACCCGGGTTTAGTGTCTAACCATTTAGAGTGACATACCAAGGTGGGGGAGGGTGGAAGGAGTGGTCTACCGTAGGTACAGACAATAGGGGATGCATTGTCTGTAGAGCAGGGATTTTCAAACTCAGATGGATATTAGAGTCACCTGGGAAGATTTTTAAAAAATTCCAATGTTCAAGCTGCATCCTGTACCATTTAAATCATAATCCTTGGGGATCAGTAGTCTAAAAACTCCTCAGGTGATTCCAGTCCGTGCAGGAAGTTTTTAAAGAAGAAACAAAAGGGACTAAAAATCATTCTGCTTTTTATTATCACCATACACTGGCAATCCTAAAAAACTGGACTGCTCCCATCCCTCCATCCCCACCTTACTTCTCTGAGCTGTTGCATTTTCCCTTCTGCCCAGACCCAGAGGCTGCGGCAGGCCCTGCAGGATTCCCAGGCTGATCGGGACACAGCCCGTCTGGACAAGGAGCTGCTGGCCCAGCGGCTGAAGGAGCTGGAGCAAGAGGCCCAGAACAAGAAGCGCTCCCAGGATGACAGGACCCGGCAATTCAAGGGCCTTGAGGTGGGGACATTGTGCGGTGGCCTTGTGGTGGTGGGAGGGGGGTGGAAAGAAGGGGGCCTGGGACCTGGCACAGACGGGAGATCGGTGGTTTCTCTGTTTTCCCAATAGGGTAATAGGGCTGCCCCACTGAGCGGCAGATTCTGAGGTTTGTCATTCTGCTAAGGGGCCAAGGCCAGAGCAGGCCCCACTCTTGCCCCTTGATGCCACACCTGGTCAGCAGAGGGCACAAGCCCCGTGGTGGCTCTGGGCAGAGGCAGAGCCCAACAGGTTATGGTGCTGTGAGAGAGAGAAAAGTCTGCAGGCTGGGCTTTGAGAAGGTCCTGATTGGCATCCTGTTGTCCCTCCACCACAGGAAAAAGTCTCCCGGCTGGAGGCAGAGCTGGATGAGGAGAGGAACACCGTGGAGCTGCTGACCGACAGGGTGAATCGCGGCCGGGACCAGGTAACCCCTTCCTTACTCTGCATCGGTGTCTACCTCTGAGCTGAATCTTTGGACTCAGTCCAGGGAGCATCCTACGGTCACTCTGCCTCACTTGGCTCAGCTTGGTGGTTCACCGTCAGCTTTCCCCAAGTCTGGTTCCTCTCACCCATCCCCTAGGTAGACCAGCTAAGGACAGAGCTCATGCAGGAGAGGTCTGCTCGGCAGGACCTGGAGTGTGACAAAATCTCCCTGGAGAGACAGGTGAGGGGGAGTCTTGGGGATGGATCACAGGAGGCAGTAGGATGACCGTGGAAGGGATCAGAAGAGTGCTAACTGTGGAGGCTTCCTGTCCCTCTCAGAACAAGGACTTGAAGAGCCGGTTGGCCAGCTCCGAAAGCTTCCAGAAGCCCCACACCAGCCTCTCTCAGCTTGAATCCCAGAATCGGGAGTTGCAGGAGCGGCTGCAGGCTGAAGAGAGGTGAGATGGACCCATATTTCCTCTCTCCCTCTGGACTTTCCTCCTCTGCTGCTCCCTCCATTTTCTACCTCAGACGTGGCCCATCTGGCCTGATCTTTTGGGAGACCTTCTTTCTTGATAGAGAACACAGAGAGAGAGAGAGTTGCAGAAATTCTAAAATGGGGATGATGTCTATCTCCCCAGTTCTTTGGATCTGCCCTGGATCCTCCCCGGTCTAATGGTGGGGCTCATGACGGAGAGGAGTCTGTGGAGGCACTAGGAAGGCCAAATTGGGGTTAATTTAGAAATGGTGACTGCCATAGACACCCCCCTACCCCGCCGTCTTAGGGAGAAGACGGTTCTGCAGTCCACCAACCGAAAACTGGAGCGGAAGGTTAAAGAGCTGTCCATCCAGATTGATGATGAGCGGCAGCATGTGAATGACCAGAAAGACCAGGTAAGGACCATAGCCGGGGCCTAGCAACGATGCGGCCAATACATACTGCGTTCGCTTGAAGGCCAAGGTTGGTCCCATCTCATGGGTCTTCCAAAGTTAGACTTTTCTTGTATCAACGCAGAGACTTGACTGGAAGGGTTGGATTATAAGAGTTCTAGGAAGCACGTGTGTTCAGTGCCTCTGATGTGCTAGCTTCTCTTTCTAAGCATTACACACGTATTAACTCATTTAATCCCCAGGACAAACCTGTGAGCTTTGGGAACTTGCTCAACATTTTCCTAGGGGCACTGACCCCTCGTCAAGATTGCTGCAGGGGAGGGTCCCAGGCCATGGTGGCAGCAGATGCTTTTCTAATGCGGGGACTTGGTCTCCTTCCCAGCTCAGCCTGAAGGTGAAGGCTTTGAAGAGGCAGGTGGATGAAGCTGAAGAGGAAATTGAGCGACTGGACGGCCTGAGGAAGAAGGCCCAGCGTGAGCTGGAGGAGCAGCATGAGGTCAATGAACAGCTCCAGACCCGGATCAAGGCTCTGGAGAAGGACTCCTGGTAATGGCTGCGTCACTGCCCCTGCCCCATCGGGATAGTGGAGCAGGAAGGGGGTGGGCTCTCCTGGCCGACCTTTAGGGAGAAGAGGATCTCTCAGATGGGACTTTGAAGTCACTTATTCCTGGCTGGACGCCAGTATGATTACCTTTTAGGATCTCAGCCTCTATTCCACACCCCATCGCCCCACATCTCTGCTTAGTGGGGGATCTTGGGAGTAGCTTTAGGTCTTAGAAGAATTGGGAGTCTCTTTAGCGTGGAAAGGGTAGCTGTCTCAATCTTTCTACCTCCCTCCATTACCAGCATTCCTCTCTTTGACTCAGGCGCAAAGCTTCCCGCACAGCTGCTGCTGAGTCAGCCCTCCAACACGAAGGGCTGAGCTCAGATGAGGAATTCGACAGTGTGTACGATCCTTCGTCCATCGCATCGCTGCTTACGGAGAGCAACCTGCAGACCAGCTCCTGTTAGCTCGCGGTCCCAAGGCCCAGAGAGCACGCTTGGGGCCTATCCTGGCCAGCCCTGCTTTGCCCTGCCTCAGAGTCCTCATTCCTTCGGGGGACACAATCATTCCGACCTGAGACAGGGAGTGGTGGTGATAAAAGCGTAGCAGTGCTAAGGTGGTAGACAGACGTTCCTTTTCTTCTAGAGGAGTGGGTATCTTAGGCCACCTGAGCCCTTAAGTGCCGAGCCCTTTCAGCGGCAGGATGGTCAGCAGATAGCTTGAGGGGGATTGAGCAGGACAGGAAGGGAGAGAAATTGCCATGTATATAAAGCTTTATTATTTTAGCCCTTAATCCTCAGGCTCAGGGAAATACCCTAATCAAATACCCTGCTACTTTGATTCCTGTAACCTGCTTTCCTCCCACTCTGGAGCAGGGTGTGGGGAACCTTATGGGTAATGGACACGCTGGCGTGGCTCTACCTGCTCCTCGATGCTCCTCTTTGCACAGTCATGGGGCCCATGTGGTAGACCCCCCTCCCAACCCCACCTCCCAGTCCTATTTTTTATCTTCCCTAAGCAAATGGGTCCAGAAGAGCCTCTCTCCTCCCCTTTCCATCTTCATTCCCAAATTCCTTCTTTCTTCTCAGTGCCTTAGCCACAGCGAGGAGATAAGGATGCTCTTCTTGCCTTTTATACCTGCACATTCATACCTCTCCAAGGACCAGCCTTTTTCCGTCCGGGGCCCTTATCTTTCCTATGGCCCCAGTAACTGGTCAAGAGAGCTACTGGCTTCTCTGCCAATGAGCCCCTCTGAGAGGGACTTTGGTGGCGCCATGATGAGATGGGGCCTGGTTCTGCTCAGGGTTTCCATCCTCCCTCCTCTCCCTCTGTGACTACGGACATGTTTATAAGATGGTCATACCTGGGAACACTGACAACTATCTACACAAGTTGACAAAAGGTTTCAGTCCTTCCATGTGGCCTTTCTTGTGGCTTCTCTGACCAGATGTGCCCATCCTTACTGGGGAACCGAAGGACCCTTGTCTCAGGAGCTTGGACCCGATACAGGGCTTCCCAATGGGCTAGAGGCCGACTCTTGGCAGAAATGGGAAGAGGCAATGGAGGACTTATTTCTCCTTTGGGTTTTGAGGAGAGCCAAGCCCTAGTGGAGAGGAGTAAGGGAGATGATTCACCTCATTTCCTAAGTAGGCTCTGTGAGGAGCCTGGGGGAAGAAGAAGGCTGTTTTCACCAATGACTTGTAATTTCATGATTTAAAAAAATGTTCTGCAAATCAGATATTTTCTCCCAAACCAATCTAGCCTTGATTTTTATTTTAAATTAACTATTAAAATTATATATCTATCCTGAAACCCTTGGTGTGTTTTCTCATTCTTTTTCCTCGCTTACTTGGAGGGCCCCACATATGGAGAAACCATTTTAACTGCACAGTTTAGAGGCTGAAGCTGGGGTTTTCTTGACCTCAGTTTTTAGAGGCCCTCTACAACAGATCAGATGGAACCTAGGGAACTGGAGGATTATAGCACCTTCATTTTCTCCTAAATAAGTTCTGGGAATAGCAAGGCCAGTAAATGCCTTCTTTGAAGGGTTTGAGGAGACACCAGAACTGAGTTTTATTCCCTTGGGGCATAGGGATATCCCCGGCATTCACCTCCCAGGTACAAAGACATACTTCCATCCCTACCTGGCATGGGACCCTGCCCTTGTATGGCCTTGAAGAGGGAGCTAGCTGTTCACCAGAGCACTGCCAATCAAGAGTGGATCAGACCTTCTCCTGCCTACTTCCATGTGGACCATAGACCAGTGGAGCAGCCACCTGCAGAGAGCAGCTGGGCTGGGAAGAGGCTCCAAGGTCCTGCTTGGCCATGCTCTCTTTCAGATCCTTAAGATGCTCACCTGGGCTTGGGGAGCAAATGCCACTGGAGAAATTGAGGCTCATCCTTTCTTAAGAATACAAACTCCTTTTAAGGACACGTCCCACCTCTCCCAACCATATAAGGACAGCTTTGGTTATAATAGCTTCTGCAAAACAAGCCCCACCCAGAGCCAAGCTGGCTTTGACTTTGGCCTGGGCGCCTTGCCAGGGAAGGGCACCTGCCAGACTGGCTTAGGCCAGTCTGAATGAGCTGGCCCCTGATGCTTGCATTTCTATGGCGGAGGAAATTTGCTCAGCTTCACAAAGCCTACAGGCTGGCCTATAAGTAGGGAGAAGAGAATGTCTGGAAGCTTTTAAAAAATTCATTCTCTAGGGGTAGGCAAGGTGATTGCCTCTGACCCACATTGATCTTCGAGTTGAAAGGAGGAGACAGCAAAACTAAGGGAGAACGGCTTAAGGTACAACCACACGTGTTAGACAAAACTTGAGTTAAACAGCTCCTGGTAGCGCCCAAACCCCACCTTTATGGAAATCTGAGCTAGCGCAGAGGGGCGTGCCCTGAAACCTCGAAGCCACGCCCACCTCACGCTTTCGCCCACTCGTTGGGCGATCGACGCCTCCGGGGCGTGTCCTGTCGCCAGGCCCCGCCCCCGACGCGCCTATACAAGGGGGCGGTTCCGCGCGCGCCCGCCCAGTAGGCGCCGGACCGCAGTGCTGTAGGCTGAGTGCGGCGACCCCCACCCCCCGCACGAAGAAGATGAACGGGACGCGGGGCTGGTGTACCCTGGTGGACGTGCACCCGGAGGAGCAGACCGCGGTAAGAAAAAGAGGCCGCACCGTCTCCTCAGCTCGGTTATATTTTGGCTCCCGGTTCCGCCGCTCTCGCGCCCCGCGGCGAGTTCGCTGACATCACCTGGTGCCGCGCTCGGTGCTCGGTCAGCTCCTCGCCGCCGCGTTTCTCTGTCTCTCTTCTCCCGCCCCGCGGCGGGCAGTGGGGTTCTTGGGAAGTCGCGGGATGGAGACTCTTCGGAGGCTCGAGGACTCCAGGAGGTCCTGCCCTTGGGGAGGACACTGCGGCTCCTGCCCGTGGTCCGGCGCTGGTCTCCGGTGCGCGCTCCTCAGGCGTCCTGTCGGCGGTAGATCGGGTTGTAGGAGAATGAGATCCAGGGACCAGATCCCTGTGCTCTTTTGGACTTGAGGGCCCCACGAGGGAGGAGGTTAGGCTTTTCTGCGGATCCTAGTGACTTCAGCGGCCCTTCAAAGAACTTTTCGGTGCTTTGGGTGATCGGTAACAAAGGGTAGAGAGTGGAATCCCAGGGCTTAGACTGGAGGGTGGGGGCCTGTAGGACTGACTCCAGGTGCGCCGAGGGAGGCCGGGAACGCTCTCGCTAGCAGGGATAGCACTGGCCGCTTGGGGGTCACCTCTCTGCTGGGGTTTCTTCTCCCCCCTGGCAAGTTTTTCTGCTCCCTTCCCCCAATCGGCCAACCGATCGCTTCCTGGGGCGGTTTATTGGTTTTGCTTCCTTCTCCAGCATCCTAGCCTAGGGCGAGAAGATGCCGGAACCTGGGGTGAGAAGGGAAGGGAAGGGACTTAATGCGAGGGTCTCTGTACGGACTGAGGGTGCGGGAGAGAAGGGAGTTCTCCAAGGCTCACCGATCTGCCTCGCTCCCCTCACTCCCTGGCTCCCTGTCCCTGTCCTCTCCCTACCCCGGCTGACCATATGTTTTTTTTTTTCCCCTCCGAGAGGCAGAGGAAAGGTAACTGGTGGCTGAGGGTTTCTAGGCTCGGCTGGGGGAACTTAATCCGGAATAGGTGTGTACTATTTCATCGATTTCCAAGCTATTGTGGGTGAGAGTGAAATGGGAGCCAACCTCATGGGGAGTTTGTATCCCTCCCTCCCTCCCCCCACCCTGCACTCTGTATCTGATTCCCTTCCCCTCTTCCTGTCTCAGCAAGCTCCTGAGGTAGCTAGCTAACCCAGCTGCACCCGGATTGGCTCTTCTTCAAAGAATATTTACGGAATAGTTGCTCATTTCAAGTTAGGGTAGAGGCGATCACTGTTCACAGTCCCCCTCCGTTTCTGCCCAGGCTTTGTTTCTACCACCTTACAATACAGATCTTGCTGCTGCTGCACCCCAGTCTCTCTCCCACCCCCTACCCCCATCCCTGGTCTCTGTAGCCTGCCACTCCCCAGCTATGGGGTGCTGCAGAGATGGAAAAAATCCGTTTCCTATTGTGTCTCAGCTCCAAGTCCTCCACCATGCTTGCTCTTGCTCACTGTTTTGGTATGGTTGAGGCAGCTCGATGGGCATGAGGAAAAAAAGGAGAGGGGTGTTTGTGCTTCTTTTTGCTTGCTGTGGAACAGATCCAGAAAGGTCTTAAGACTAAGGCATTGGCAGTGTTGAGAATGAATTGACACCCTCTTCCATCCCTTGATGTTTTGCTGCTTGTCCAGTAGGGCAGCAAGTTGGTAGGAAAACCATGAACAAAGAATTCTAACCATAGTTTGAAGCTAACCAGAGACCTCCAGAGCAAGGGGAGACAGAAAATCACTTTTATTCCTTCTTTCTAGGTTGGAGTTGGGAGTTATTTACTTCAAAGCTGGGAATGAAATAATCATTGCCTAGATCTGATCTTGGAGACATTCCTGAGCTCTTAAGCAGGAGGGGATGATAAACATTCCCTCCATCATGGCACAGGCTTTGTCCTGGATTCCTCTCCTCTGAGCGAGCCTGCAGATAGAATTTATGGCTCTGAACAGCCCCCAGAAACTGTCATATATGCACCCCATTGAGTGAGTGCTCAGTGCATGAGCACATGAGTGAGTAAATGAACAGGTGTTTCTTCTGATGTCAGCAGTGTAGACATCAGTTGGCACACCAATTGTAGTTTAACCAATTGGTGTGCCCTGGTGAGGGTCAGGACCTTGGGACTCTTCTTGGCGATTCCCCACCAGCCAGGCCATGTGCCTCAGTGCGCCACACATGGACATGGAAATATGGCTCATAGGCTCTCTGGGCTGTTTTTAATTGTTGGAGGTAGAAGCAGCCGATATAAGGAGCCAGTATGTTTCAAACTGCAGATCATAACCACTAGTAGGTCTGAAATCAACTTAGTGGGTTAGAACCAGTATTAGAAAAGAAATAGATTCCAACTATATGACATTATGGCAAAGACAAAACTATGGAGACAATAAAAATGATCAGTAGTTTCCAGGAGTTTTGGGGGGTGAGGAGATGATTAATAGATAGAGCACAGAGGGTTTTTTAGGGCAGTGAAAATACTCTGTATGAAATAATGATTGCCCAAACCTATAGAATCCATAACACCATTCACTTCATTAAAGTGAACCCTAAGGTGAAATATCAACTTTGGGTGGTTATGATGTGTCAGTGTAGGTTCATCCTTGGTTAAAAAAAAAAAAAAAAAAGTAGGTATATGGGAAATCTTTGTACCTTCCCATTAATTTTGTTTTAAACCTTAAAACTGCTCTAAAAAAAAACCAAAACAGTCTTAAAAAAGGAAATAGAATGAACACTCTCAGAGTGTTAGGATAGATGTTTTTGGCAAAAATTTTGTTTCAGTTATATATATATATATATATATATATGTACATATTATGTGTGTGTGTATTGGCTTGTGATGTAAAATGTATTTTTTAGGTCAAAAGTTTGTAAACAACTGTAGTAAGTTACATTGGCAAATGAAAGCACAAATCAACCTCAAACATTAGATATTCCCATTAAGTTTCTTTGGTTATAAGCAACAGAGTGACTCCACCTAACTTAAGCAGGAGAGGAATTTATTAGAAGGAAATGGGTAGCTCAAAAAATTTAAGGGGAAGCTTAAAAAGTCTGAACCTAGGGAGTCCGGGGGCCTATGTAGGTGGAAGGAGCTAATGGAGGGTTATTACTTCTAGGTGGATTGGTTCTAGCTGTTTTAAGTATTTTTGCCATTCTGCTCAAGATTCCAGGAAGTGGGTGCCGTTGGCCCTGTGACCTCCTTGGCTAGGGCACGGGGTTCCTTGATGACAGGCCCATCCTTGATTGACAGGAGGGAGATTCTCCAAAGCAAAACCCAAGTGCTTCTACCAGTGGAAGATGGAAGTTGTGTGGCAAACGCAGCAAGTGTTCGCTGCATTAGATTATGGTTGGCTTATCTCTGACTTTCTTTCTTTTTCTTTTAAGATAATTTTTCAGTGCTGGTTGGACGTCATCCCATGCATCCAAAGGTTGCAGTTCGAATCCCTCCTGTTCAGGGCACATGCCCAGGTTGCCGGCTTGATCCCCACAGGGGGCATGCAGGAGGCAGCTGATGTTTCTTTCCCTCTCCTTTCCCCTCTGTCTAAAAATCAATTTAAAAAATCTTAAAAAAATAAAATCTTTTTTTCAAAGGAAAAAATATGCATGATTTTTAAAAGATCTAATAATAGCAAAAGGCTTTTAAAAGAAAATAGCAAGGCCCTGGCTGGTTTGGCTCAGTGGTTTGGCTCATAGGACTGCCGACCAAAGAGATCACGGGTTCGATTCCTGGTCAAGGGCACGTACCTGGGTTGCAGGTTCCAGCACCAGCCCCAGCCCCAGTCCACTTATCTCTCTTACATCGAAGTTTCTCCCTCCTCCTCCCCCTTCCCCTCTCCCTCTCCATTCCACTCTTTCTAAAAAAAAACAATGGAAAAAATATCCCCGGGGTGAGGATTAACAACAACAAAAAGAAAAATAGCAAGTAGTTCCCTGCCTCAAGTCCTCTCCACTTTCAACTCTTTTAACTCCTTTGTCTGGTGTTTACCTCATGTTTCTAAATAATGTGTTTATAGTGATGCTTTTTGATCTGTTAGTTTTAGACATCTATTGATTACCTGCTGTGGGGATTACAGGAAAGTTTATACTCCCACCCCTTACACCCTCTCTTTTTCTTCTCCCATTCTCTTAAGGTAATTGCATCACAGTTCTTGGCTAGACTATGATTTTTGTGATTTCTGTTAATAGCATGTGGTTAAGAGCCTGGTTTTGGGAATCTGACCTAGTGGGCTATCAGGGCTTCAATATTTGTTTTGCTCAAGATCACGTCGGTAAATTACTTAATCTCGTCAGTCTCGTTTTCCTCATCGGTAAAACAGGGATAATAATTGCACCCTTCTCCTAAGGTTGTAAGGATTAAGTAAGGTAATGCATAGGAAGCCACAGTGCCTGGCACATGGTTAATGCTCAGATATTAGTTTTATTTTCTGTTTGCTACTCCCTGGCTTAGACTAGACTGCTGTGCCTCCCCAGAGACCCTTGGCCAAGGCATAGAGGAACTGTCTGGTCTGGTCCGTGTTTGCTCCTTCTCATTATGTTGGTTCTTCTCTGTTCCTTTCCCCTTTCCTCTGCCAGGGGAGGAAGGAGACACCTGAAGATAAGAAGGGCCTGTAGGTAGACCCAGGGTGAAGACCTGGGTGACCTCTGCTAGTCCCAGCTCAGCCAGGACTGGCTTAGACAGAGTGATGGTCGAGGTTCACATTTTGGCATCCCCCTCTGGGCCCCTTTCCTTCTCCATGGGAGAGGCAGCTGGTGTCGCATGATGGGCTCTGTGACAGGTGATTCCCTTTAAAGAATCCGTCAGTGTTACCCTTCCTTAGATATTTGCATATTTTTCATCTTCTAATTTTGTATCTTGATTAGTCTTGATCAGAGAGGTTTTCTCGATGCCCTGGTGAATTTGGAATTTTTTTCATCTGCTGCACCTTTGTCTTTACCCTGGAATAGGTGTCATTCCTTTAGGACCTCAGAAAGCTGAATTTGTTTACTACCAAGTCTTTCCTGAGCCCATTCTTTTTTTTTTAACTTTTTACTTTATGTTTTTATTGATTGTTTTAAAGAGAGGGGGAGGGAGGGGGGTAGAGAGATAGAAACAATGATAAGAGAGGAACTTTGATTGGCTGCCCCCTACTGGGGATCAAGCCTGCAACCCGGCATGTGCCCTGACCGGAAATGGAACCGTGACCTCTTGCTTCATGGGTCAATGTTCAACTACTGAGCAACACTGGCTGGGTGAGCCCCACTCTTCTAAAAAAAAATCTCTCTATATAAAAGCCTAATATGCAAATTATCCCCATGGGAGTTCCACCGGGAGATCGATCGCTCGCTATGATGTATGCTGACCACCAGGGGGCGGTGCGGAACGAAGGAAGGCCCTGGCTGACAGCTGGCAGCCGTGGAAGGGAGCCCCCGGCTGGCAGCTGGAAGGCCCTGATTGGCCCTGATAGCCAGCCAGGCCTAGGGACCCTACCCATGCATAAATTTTGTGCAATGGGCCTCTAGCATATATAACTAAAGTTGTGATTTATTGAAGGCTTACCATGGGCTTCATTTTATTATGACAGCTTTATTGAGATATAATTTACATACTGCAAAAATCATTCCTTTAAAGTGTACAGTGGTTTTCAGTATTTTCAGAGTTGTACAGTCAAGACAATCAATTTTAGAACATTCATCCCCCCCCCCATGAAGAAACACTGATTCATTAGCATCACTCATGCCCATCTCCCACTTCAAGCCATAGACAACCACCAGTCTACTTTCTTTATGGATTTGCCTATTCTAGATGTTTTATATAAATGTAATCATAGTTATGTATGCAATTCTTTGTGGCTGATTTCTTTCAGTTAGCATGATGTTTTTAAGGTTGATCCATGTTGTAACATGAATCAGTACTTCATTCCTTTTTATGGGTGAGTAATATTCCATCATGTGACTATATTATCACGTGTTCATCTTGGATAAATGTTGGTGGGCATTTGGGTTGCTTCTACTTTTTGTCTATGAATAATGCTGCCATAAACATTTGTTGACACATTTTTGTGTTGACCTTTGTTTTAATTTCTCTTGGAGAGAAATACCTAGAAGTGGAATTGCTGGGCCAGAATATTTGCATTTTAAAGTCGGATTCCTTTGGAGTCCTTGATGCTTACTCTAAAGGAATGAATGAATGAATTCTAAAATGATGGAAGCCCTGGCTGTGTGACACCTGGGTGGGGAAGAAACTCCTGGGCAGAGGCACCTTTCAAGTTTGGTGACTGACTCTTCCTTCCACTCATGATGACACCTGCCCCAAGCTCAAGCCATAAATTCCTCCTCACACCATTTCATCTCCTTCATTCATTGCCAGAGTCTTAACGTTCAGGAGCATTACAGCTGAGGTGTCCAGGTCAACCAGGAATTTGGGGAATCCTCTGCCAGAGGATCTGGGAGAGGAGGCTTACTCAATCACCATGCAGTTGGCACCAGCATTGGCCCATATTTCTCCAGGGTGGGTGTGTGTGTGCGCCCAGATGGTTTCGGTTCCAGGCACCGGTTCCAGGCACGTGTGCTCAGAGCAGGTGGGACAAGCTTCCCTGCCTGCTGGTAATTCTGGTATATGCCTCTTTGGGTTATACAGAGTCTTGTGAAATACCTTTGTTTCCTGGGGTGGGGAGGTTTAGTTGGAGAAATGGGTATGTGCCAGGGAGGCTAGTGGCCCAGATTTAAGCTTGGCCTCAGCAGGGACCGGAAGAGGAGAAGAAAATATAGGGTAGGATTGGAGTGGGTAGATGAAGGAAGAAAGAGGAAATGGGGGTCACAAAAGGGGAAAAAAACCACAGACAAAAGGTAGTCAGAGACTAAAGAGGGCAGGGTCACTGGTGCCAGCCCTTTGAGGGGAGGGGGCACTGAGGAACCACGCCTTCATCGACATTGGCTGGGCACTTGGGCAGGTTCCTGGAGAGAGACTGGCTCAGCAAAAGGGCATGTCCTTCGGAGCTGAGAGCTTGGCAGCCCACCTTCCTCTATGTGAACACTCTCCTTGCTAGGGCCCAGCTTGTCCCGTGCCAGGGCTCCAGGTAGTGAGAAGGGCTGCCCCATCCTAAGTCCCTTTTTCTCATCCCACCTCCCACTCACCCGTTAGCCCTCTGAATAGAGGTTTTCCAGCCCATGGTATTGGGCAGGTAGCCAGACAGAAAGCAGACACCTGCTTTGTGGGCTCGTCTGTGGGGAGGAGTGGGAATGACTCCTTGTGTCAGACTCAATAAAGGGCCACTTCTGGCCCAGAGAGCTCTCAGAGGGCAGGACCAAGGACACCTGACACCTGCCAGCTGAGTGGGTTGGGAGCCTCCGCAGAGAGGGGATAGGCCCCCATCTGGCCCTCTTCTTTGATTTTAGTGGGGCTTTCCTCACCCTGGCCTCTTGGGAGTCAGTATTTCAAGGGGCGAGCTATGCCCATTTCTCAGAGCGGGACAACTGAGGTGGCTGTGACTGCAGTCATTTGAGAGACCACATACATTTGGGTGGAAGAAGGGACGGTTGAGGAACAACGCAATGGAGTAGCGGGTTACAGGGTGAAGATGAATTAAGGACGCTGATTTCCAGCTCAGGGGCAGTCTGCACTTCCCTTACTTCCTCTTAGAAAGACCCTTGACCCTCACCCACCCCTCAGTCCGCATGGCCCGCCTAGAAGCCTGGGGAGTGGGGTTGGGGGAAACCTAGATTTTCCCATAGATCTTTCCCTGTTCACATGAGCCTGAGAGTGAGAACCTCTGGGTCCTCGCTATTTATCTCCCAGCGTCTAGATCTCTAACCCCTCAGCTGTGTGTTTACCCCTCCCTCCCGCTCCGAGCAGTGAGTCACAGCAGGAGATTTGTTTGAACAGAGCGAGAGGCCGCCTGTAATTTGAAGGTGGCTGGGCCTCCCCAGGCCTGTTTATGAGGTTCGAGGCTGCTTACCTTGTGATTAGCTCTGTTCCTGTTTCCCCTGGAGAAGAATGCTCCACTGTGTCCTGCCCTTCAGAGAATCCCCAGTGGGGACCACCCTGCTAGACATTAGGGGGCATTCCTAAAGTCCCGGAGCCACTGAAAGCCCTGAGGTCACTCTAGCTCCAGAAAACAGCCAGGGCCACCAAGCAGAGGGGCCCGGGTTCCCTCCTGGACTCTGGATTGGGGTTGTGCGGTGAGGTCTGTGACCTTGCTGCCTGGGTTCTCTGATTTTGGAGGATGAGGTGCCAGGAACCCTAGATTTATTCACAGGCTCCATTTAGACAGTTTGTCTCACTCTTTCCTCCTCCCCTGCTCTTCCCCCTCTCATTCCCTCCCCCCCCCCCCCCCCCCCCCCCCGCCCTGGCCCTCCTCCCTTGCAGTCTTTCCAGAGCTCCTTGGGAAAGTAAGGCTGTGATTTATGGTTGGCAAAGCACTTTCACACTGTGTCTACACATGTCCCTGCCTGCCTAAAGGCAGGGTAGGTATTATCATTCCCATTTTGCAGATAGGAAACTGAGGCCCAGAGAAAGAAAGTGATTTGCTGAAGGATGAATAGCCGTCAGTGGGACTCAGACCTTACCTCTGACTCCAAGTTCGGTACTGGCCCTCCTCTCTCTCTTTTTAAAAAAAATCTATTTAATTATAGGAGTGCTGCACAAGTACATTTTTGTTGCTCCTTTATATTCTATAGCTCACTTTTTCACTTAAAATTAATTTTGAAATTCATTCATGTCGATAGAGGTAGCTGTACTTCATGTATTTTCACAGCTGAATGTCATTGTACTAATACACCCAGAGCTGATTCATGCATTTGCTTATCAGTGGACCATCCGGGTTGCTTCCAGTGTTTTGCCATTGCAAGCATGCTGCTGTGAGCACACTTGCACACATCTTATTTTGGCCCTTCCTCAGTCCGTAAGTCGGTAACACTGGTGTTTTAACTTGCAGTTTCTTGACTACTAGTAAGGTGGAGCATCTTCTACATATCCATTGGTCTCTTATTTCTTCGGAGAGCTGCCTTTCTTAGCCTTTGCTCATTTCTCCCCTTAACTTCCCCCTCCTCTTAGTGCCCGCTTTCCCCAGTACTTCATACTGCTTCTCTAAACTGAGGGCTCCGAGCCAAAACCGGTTTGGCTCAGTGGATAGAGCGTCGGCCTGCGGACTCAAGGGTCCCAGGTTCGATTCCGGGCAAGGGCATGTACCTTGGTTGCGGGCACATCCCCAGTAGGGGGTGTGCAAGAGGCAGCTGATCAATGTTTCTCTCTCATCGATGTTTCTAACTCTCTATCCCTCTCTCTTCCTCTCTGTAAAAAATCAATAAAATATATGAAAAAAGAAAAATAAACTGAGGGCTCCGAGCTTCCCGCCTGGAACACATCTTTCAAGTACCGGTCTAGCCAGGCATTGTGCTAAAAATAAGCTCTCCTTGTCAAGGAACTTGGGATTTTACTGGGGAAGATGACTGAATACGTAGTTAACGAAGGAATGAGGTGGGTCCGTGTGAACAGTGTGGGATGTGTAGTGTGCAGGGAGCAGGCTCTGGCTGAGGAGTGCTGGGGTAGGACCTTCAGAGAAAGGACACCAGGCTGAGCTATGAAGGCTGAGTGGGAATTTTCCAAGGAGGCGAGAGAAAGGAGGGTGACCCAGGAGGAGAAAACAATGCGTGCACCTGTGGGGAGGTGGGAGCGTGTGCTGCATTAGAAGACTGACCAGGAGAAGGAGAGCTTTGGATTGGACGCCTTTCTACACTTGGATTGGGAAAGTTTGGGGAGGTTAGAGTGTGGGGTACAGGTGGGGTACCGGTGGGAGCCAAGGCGTTATGTGCTATAGACAGTGATAGGCCCCATCATGAGGTGATTTTAATGCCACAGTAAGGGTATTTCATTTTTGTTTGCCTTTTTTTTTTTAAAGCATTCTATTTAACAATAACATACACCCATAAAAGTGCATATGTCCTAAATGTACAGTCAAGCAATTTTCACAAACTGGACACACTCCTCTAACCAGCACCCAGATAAGAAACAAGTCATTACCAGCAACTACAGAAGTGTTCCTCATGTCCCTTTATCGGCATTAACTACTCTGCACCCTGAAGGTAACTACTATCCTGACTTCTAAAGCATATATTCATTTTGCTTGTTTTTATACTTTTTATTTTAGTGGAGTCATGAGGTATACTTTGGTGTCTGGATTCTTTTGTTAATATTACTGTGAGGTTGCCGTGCCCCTGGGTCCGGCCGAGACCAAACCAGAGGGAGTCGGACCTCCGTTACCACCATTTGTCCACCATCCAGAGCTGAGGGGTCAGTGCTGACATGTACACATAAGGAACTGGTGGACATTGAAATTGGGTCTCAAAAGAACTGTTGGTCCAGAAAGAAACTCACTACAGACTGATTCATTTGCCTGTCAGCATAACTATTATTGCTCGTCTCACATTCAGTTCTTATAAGTATATATCTAGTGACATATGATCTCGCTCATCTAGGGGAAATGATGAACAACATAGACTGAGGAACAAGAACAGAACCAGAAACAAGGAGGCATCGATCGGACTATCGGGCCTCAGAGGGAGGATAGGGGAGGTTGGGAGGAGGGGGGAGAGATCAACCAAAGGACTTGTGTGCATGCATATGAGCCTATCCAACGGTTAAGTTCAACAGGGGGTTGGGGCATCCGTGGGGAGGGATGTGGGATGGGAATGGAGGGATGAGGACAAATATGTGACACCTTAATCAATTAAGAAATTAAAAAATATATATATTACTGTGAGGTTTATCCATGTTGCATGTACAGTACTTCATTCTTTTTTTTTTTTTAAGAAATCAGTTGCTTTTAAAATATATTTTTTTTATTGATTTCAGAGAGGAAGGAAGAGGAGAGAGAGATAGAAACATCCATGATGAGAAAGAATCATGGATCGGCTGCCTTCTGCACGTCCCCCACTGGGGATCGAGCCCACAACCCGGGCATGTGCCCTTGACCGGAATCGAACCTGGGACCTTTCAGTTCACAGGCCGATGCTCTATCCACTGAGCCAAACCGGCTAGGTCTACTTCATTCTTTCTCTTGTATACTGTTCCATTGTATGGCTATGTCAAAATCATCCATTCTACTCTTGATGACTATTAGGGTAATTTCTAGTTTTTGCCTATTAAAATGCCGTTATGAAGATACTAGTATATGTTTTTATGGGGAACATATGCAGGCATTTCTGTTGGGAGGATAACTAGGTGTGGAGTTGCTCTGTTATAGGGTAGGCTTATGTTCATCTTTGGTGGATTTCCCAAAGTGATTGTGACAATGAGCAATCCCACTGCCAGTGTTTGAGAGTTTCAATTATTCCAAATCCCCCACCGTTTGGATTTTTTTGTTTGTTTTCATTCTTATGGGTAATTTGTACTATTATCTTATGGTTCTGGTTCTTTGATGATGATGACTAATGAGGGTGAATCCTTTTTTCATTGACCATTTGGATATCCTCCTATGTGATGTGTTTATTAAGTTGTTTTGCCCATTTTTCTGTTGGGCACTCTCTCCCTCTTTCTCTCCTTCCCTCCCCACCCCTTTCTTTCTTCTTTTAAATATTTTTTAAAAAAATGTGAAATTATTTTATATTTACAGAAAAATTACAAAGATAGTACAGGGAATTCTTGTATGTTTTTCACCCAGTTTTCCCTAATCTTAACGTCTTACACAACCATGGTAGATTTGGTGTACAGGCAGGAATCTGCTTCTTCCTTTGAAATGAGGCTGATCTCCAGGTAAATACCTATTGTCTTGCCTTCTTTCATTTGGATAATTTCTGTGTGGCCCATAGAAGCAGGAGTTTGGTTCAGGAAAGATATCCTGGTCTTGTAAAATATATCAATAACTTCTTGGTTGGCTGCCAGGTGCAGAAAATCTGGATCGGGGATGACCAATCCAGGGATGCCCTCTTCAGGGAAAAGGGAGTCCATGCAATGCGCTTCCTGTAATCTGAGGACCAGGGTGGCCCCTCTGGCGCTGCATGGGGCCGTGTGCTGTGTGGGGTACAGAGTGCTGTCAGAAGTCCCAGGGGCAGCCTGCCACACTGAGGTGGCCTGATCCTGGGCAAGCTGATGTCACCTCTCCAGACCTCAGCTTTCCTCGTCTGTGAAATGGCGATAATAAGGCCCACCCCACAGGGCTGGCAAAAGTGCACCTGGGCCCGTCGTAGACCGAAGATAAAGGTTGATGTTGCTGTCATTGTCATTATTAGGGCAGCGTGGACATTCTCAGGCTGACTCTCCAGAGTGAACTGACAGGAGATGAACTTGAACACATAGCCCAGAAGGTATGGAGGTCTCTGGTGGGGTGAGGCCTCCTCCCCTCGGCCAGTCCTCCCTTGCCGATGACCCCGCATTCCAGTGCTGCCTCAGGGCACCCCTGCCGCTGCCTGGGAGCGCTTCCTTTCCGGCACACCCAGCGTCCCTCAGCACGTGCTGCTTTGGAGGATGGGGAGACCCCCACTAAAACGGAAACTAACCTGCAGTTTCTACTAATTTTCTCCGTCTGGTGTTCTTGCTGCTGTGTGGCTTCTGGTAGAGGTTCTGGAATGAATGTTTGGAGGGAAAGTCAGACTAACCCTCCAAGTCTCTGGAGGAGCAGGTTGTCTGCATTGGCCAAGGTGCAGAAGTTCTGGGCTTGCCATATAGTTTCTGAGCCACCTCTCTCTCTCTCTCTCTTTCTCTCTCTCTCTCTCTCTCTCTCTCTCAGGCGGGCAGGAAGACCTATGCCATGGTGTCTGGCCACTCACCCAGTCATTCTCTGGCCTCAGAACTGGTGGAGTCCAACGATGGACATGAGGAGATCATTAAGGTAAGCTCAGTTCACCCTCCACTTTCTCCCTCCATCCTTTCTCCCTACTGCATGTGAGAGGCAGCAGTGGCTGACTTTGCCAAAGGGAACTTCTGGTGTGACTAGGAAGAACCGGACCTGTGATGCTAGCTCCTGATCATCTCCTGGAAAAATCTTAATTAACACCAGGAGACCAGTCAGTCTGTAGTGACTGATGCAGCTGGCCCCGACATGGGGATGGATGGGATGACCTTCCTTCGTGTCTGTCTACTGACCGTATTTAGGGTTGGAGGATGGAGACAAGTGGGAGGTGTGTTTATGGAACTTAGTTTTAAAAATTAAAACAATTTTTGTGATTTCTTTTTATTTAAGAAAAGTTTTTAAAAATTGATTTGATGGAGAGAGAAACATTGATCAGTTGCCTCCCAAACATGCCCCAACTGGGAATCTAGCCCACAACCGGGGTATGTGCCCTAACCAGGAATCGAACCCACCATCTTTCTGTGTACAGGACGATGCTCCAACTGAGCCGCACTGGCCAGGACTTAGATTCCTTTTCATAAAACAGCTTTTTGAGATACAGTTCACATATCATACAATCAATTTAAAGTGTTCAGCGGTTTTTAATATATTCACAGAGTTGAGCAACCAACATGACTATTAATACCAGATCACTCCTTCCAGCTCCTGGCAATCACTAATCTACTTTCTGTCTTGATGGATTTGCCTCTTCTAGACATTTCATGGAATAATACAACAGGTGGCCTTTTGAGCCTGGCTTCTTTCACTTGGCATATTTTTAAAGTTTAGCCATGTTGTAACTTATGTCAATATGTTAAAGTTATGCATGGCCCTTAAAGAAAGTAAAACTACCCTATAATTCTATCAATGTAATCGTTGTTAACAAGCATAGAATTGACTCTAGCCGGTTTGGCTCAGTGGATAGAGCGTCAGCCTGCTGACTGAAGGATCCTGGGTTCGATTCTGGTCAAGGGCACGTACCTTGGTTGCAGGCTCCTCCCCGGCCCTGGCCCTGGTCAGGGTGTGTGCAGGAGGCAACCAATCGATGTTTCTCACTGTCTTTCTCTCTCTCTCTCTAAAAGTCAATGGAAAAATACCCTTTGGTGAGGATTAAAACAACAACAAAACAGAATTGTATTATATACTTTATTTTACAATTTGCTTGCCTCCTCCCCCCCCCCCGCCAATTTAATTGTAGTTTATACCATCTTCGTGTCCATAAATGTAAATATCTGGTATTCTAATGGCTGCATGGTATTCTGTTAAGATACCATAATTTATTTATGTAATTTCCCATTGTTAGACATTTGTCTGTTTATATTTTTGCAACCATAAACAGTATTTTGCCAAACATGTTATTAAATTGTATGTCTTATATAACACAAGTAATAAACATTTTCTCAATTGTAAAGTATTCAAGCATGTTATGTAGAGAAAAACGTGTAAATTCCCTTTACAACCCTCTTTCCATGAATTTATATATGAATGTTTATGCCAGTTTGGCTAAATTTATTTCATTAGGCTGAATTTCCAGGAGTAGGTTTGATAGGCGGAAGAGTAAATACAGTTGTAAGTCTTCTGATCGGAATCACCACACTGCCAGCCTGCAAGGTGTAACAGTTTACCCTCCCACCAGCCGTGTCTGAGTGAGGCCGCCTGGGAACTGATGTAACTGAGGCTTCTTAACTAAGCGGCGTGGTTCTCTGTTTCAGGTGTACCTGAAGGGGCGGTCTGGAGACAAGATGATCCACGAGAAGAATATCAACCAGCTGAAGAGTGAGGTCCAGTACATCCAGGAGGTGGGCACCCCTTCTCTCGGGGAGATGACCATGGTCATTTCTCTAAATCTCACACTTTTTGGCTCTTTTGTGGGTTCTGATTTTCTCCCTTCTGCTCCCTGCATATCTCTAAAGTGCCACCATGCCCAGTCATATGTTAAATATCACTTCTGACCCTTCTATTAGTCAACAAATACTTAATAAATGCTCTGTGCCTAGCATTACCCCCAGCCATTCCATCTGGAATTGCCAGCTTTGCTCTCCCAGCTTTTCCTCACCTTCACCCCGTCTCCATATCACTTGTTTGGCTTTTGTGTTGCGTGCCTCCCCAGCCAGAATGTGAGCTCCCGGGGCAGGGGTTTTGCTAATTTTGTTGTTTGTGTAGGAGGCACTGGGCTGGAGCCCCACTTAGCTAGAGACTCTCCTTCCCCCGGCCTGACTCCTAGGGGTGCAGTGGGGGATGGGCGCAAAGGTGGGTGAGTGGGGTGCTCTCTTTCTCTAACCCAAGGCTGAAGCTCACTCCTTGTCCTCCCCTCCCAGGCCAGGAGCTGTCTGCAGAAGCTGCGGGAGGATATAAGCAGCAAGCTCGACAGAGATCCAGGCGAGTCTCACCACCGACAGGAGATACAGGTAAAGGGAAATGGTCCGGGGTTGGGTCCCCACGGAGGAGGCGGGGTGGTGCCAGGCAGTCCCATTTACCATTTGTCCCGTGGGTGCTAACACCACTGCCAGCAAAGGAGAGAGTGTAGGTGATGCTGGCTTCCCCGAGCACGCCCAGCCTTGGTAAGGCACATCTCAGCCCCTGTATCAGTGCCCCTGTTCCTAAGACACTGCCCCTAAATTGGACTGATTTCAATAAAATTATTGTTAACTTGTTGGCAAAAGCTCTTACCTCTAAGGATTCTGTGATCTGTCTTCCTGTCATACAGAGTCTGATAAAGCAGATAGTCACCTATAAATCCAAGCTGATAAATTGCTCTTGCTCAATTCGGGTGACTCCTTGTCTGTTACTCATCTGTGTATGTCGCTACCTCTGTCCTTGAGGGGAAGCTCCTCAAGGTTAGGGTTTACCTCTGTCTCCACTCCCCTCACCCTGCCCAGGGGCTGGGATGCAGAAGGTCATCGGTAAATGTTTGTTCAATTGCACTAATTGGAGAGGCCTTTTGGGATAGATACTCCTGGGATCCTGCTTTTCAGCTTTTCTCAAATTTGAGGGTAGAAATGTCCTCAGGAAGCAGACTTCTCTCTCTCTCTCTCTCTCTCTCTCTCACACACACACACACACACACACACACACACACACACACACACGTTAGATTCTGGCCTGTCCCTCCTTCCCTTGCATTTGGTTTGGGCGGGGTGGTCTTTCTTCGGCAGCCCCTGCCCTCATTCTCCTGAGGGGAATCGTGACCTAGAAGCTAGTGCCAGCTGAGTTCCTCTTTGGCTTGGGCGTGCACTGGCTGTGTGGCCGATTCCTCCTAAGGCATTTTGCTTTGGCTGAAGGTAGGACTTTGGCTGCCTGAGCTCACGTCTGTTTCTGGGAGGGCCTCCGTCAGGTGACTGAAGAACATAAGTGCTCAGAGACTGGCCCGGAAGTCCGGGCCCCTTGTTTGCACAGCCAGCAGTCATGTGATGAAGGATCAGGTTTGGGGCTGGAAAGAATGGCAGCTAATGCTCCTTCCCCTTAAGGTTTGTGATTTGTCAAACCTTGTCAGGATCCCTAAGGGGCAAGGGCAATGGTTTGTGGCAGGCAGCTGCTTGTATTCCCTGGGCTGCCAGGCACGGACCTGCATGTTTTCCAGTCTGTTGAGAGGTGTTAGCCTGAGGTTTCCTGCATCCTCCCTACCAGGCTAGAGTATTCCCTCTCAAGGTAGCACACCTTTCTCCACTTCTCTCCTTTCCATTTTCCCACATAGCACTGGTCTCCCTTCCATTCCATTCCATTCCATTCCCTTCCCCCTTCCCTTCTCTTCCCTCTCCCCTTCCCTTCCCTGCCCTTCCTCTCCCTTCCCCTCCTCTCCCCTCCCTTCTCTTCCTCTTCTCCCTCCTCCTCATTCTCCTTATCTATCTATCTATCTATCTCTGTCTATCTAAGATTTGAGATCTTAGAAGAATAATGTTTTGAAGTTTGTTGCTTGGGACTGTTCTAACTACCAGTTTTTGGTTTTTCCTTTTGAACAGGTGGTGCTAGAGAGGCCAAATGGTTTTAGTCAAAGTCCCACGACGCTGTATAGCAGCCCACCTGAGGTAGGTGACAAGGAAAACAGTGGTCACTGCTGCTTAGCCAGGAGGCAGGCTATCCTCCTCCCTGGCCCCTTTCATTAGTGCTTTCTCTCGCACTCTGCACCATATGTAAGAGTAGAACTAACTTGCTATAAAAATTCAAACATATAAAACAGAAATTCTCTTTCCCTAATCCCACTCCTTGGAAGTATCCACTGTTAACAGATTGAAATGGGTGGATCCTGCTAGAACAGTGCTTCTTGGCCTTTGCTGTCCTTTGGGAATGACCTTGGGAGCTTTAAAGGGCAGGTTGCCTGTATGCCTTTCCTATAGATTGTAATTTAATTGGCCTGAGATGTGGCCTGGGCATCAGGACTTTTATTTTTTTAATTTAAAAAAAAAAATACATTTTATTGATATTTTACAGAGAGGAAGGGAGAGGGATAGAGAGTTAGAAACATCAGTGAGAGAGAAACATCCATCAGCTGCCTCCTGCACACCCCCTTCTGGGGATGTGCCTGCAACCAAGGTACATGCCCTTGACCAGAACCGAACCCGGGACCCTTGAGTCCGCAGGCCGACGTTCTATCCACTGAGCCAAACCGGCCAGGGCACATCAGGACTTTTAAAAGCTCTTCAGGTTATTGTAATGTTTAGCCAAAGGTGAGTACCTGTGTTCTAGAGTGTTTACTAGTAAAAAATATAGGCAACCATATTTAAATATCCTGTGTATGTATGCATGTGTATATATTGTTATATACACATGTAACAAATATACATGTATAAATGTATGTATATAACATACATATTCTTTTTACAAATACAGGGTTGTGGTAAATGATTGTTCCTTACTTGCTTTTTTATTTTTTATTTTAAACTGAAGAGTATATATAGTATAGCCCTCTTTCTATGACAGTACATGTAGATCTACCTTATGCTTTTGAATAACAGTGTAGTAATTCCTTCTGTGGCTGTACTCTAATATATTCAACATATGATTTAAAATATGCCTAGTAGCCGAAACCGGTTTAGCTCAGTGGATAGAGCGTCGGCCTGCGGACTGAAGGGTCCCAGGTTCGATTCCGGTCAAGGGCATGTACCTTGGTTGCGGGCACATCCCCAGTGGGGTGTGTGCAGGAGGCAGCTGGTCGATGTTTCTCTCTCATCGATGTTTCTAGCTCTCTATCCCTCTCCCTTCCTCTCTGTAAAAAATCAATAAAATATATTTTAAAAATAAATAAATAAATAAATATGCCTAGTAAATGTGTTTTCGATTTTCATAATGGACTTGAGCTTTTTCTGTGTTTTCCTTTTTATCCAATACCATGTGTTTAGATCTATTTACGTTGCTTAGTTAAAATCTAGTTGGTTGTTGGCTGTTTCCAACTCCAACATGTGAAGTTTCTAACTCCCCTTTTCTCTTCGTGAAATTTTCCATGTCATTAGTCTTCTGAGAACACCATTTGTTTGTTTGTTTATTTTTTTTAATCCTCACCCAAGGGTATTTTTTCCATTGATTGTTTTCTATTTTTTAGAGAGTGGAGAGGAGAGAGGAGGAGGGGAGAGAGAGAGAAAAAAAACATCAACGTGAGACACATTGATTGGTTGCCTCCTACACATGCCCCAACTAGGTATGTGCCCTGGACCAGGAATCGAACCTGTGACCCTTTGGTCCGATGCTGTAACCATTGAGCCAAAACCTCCAGGGCCCGAGGATGCCATTTGAACTAAACTCATAATAATTCGGCTCCAGGAGCCGTTTAAATTGTTCTCACCAGCCCAGCAGCGTAGGTCCAGATATGGGGAACTGACCGGGTAACTTACGGAAGGCTTGATTTGGAATGTTGATTCCAGCACTCACCTCAGAGGTGAGCTTGGATTTCTCTCTCCACCTGAATCACCATAGTTGGTAAATATGCTATTGGCAACAAGTTACAATGACACATGACATTATCTGTTCAGCCTCTTTCTTCTCATGAGCTCCAAGCCCTACCAGATATTATCTTGTTTTTGAGGCAGCCTGTAAGGCAGGGCGAGGTAAGGAGTCTCCTGGCTGATTCACAGCTAGAGAAATGAAGGCCCACAGGACTAAGTACTGATGCAGTGGCCAGGACCCTGTCCCCCCTCCTCCCAGCTGTGCTTTGATTTGAAGATGTTGCTGCTCCCGACTGTGCAAGACGGAGGGGTTTGTCTGTCAGACTCCCAGGGAGCTGGTCAATGGGGTGTCTGCTGCTTGTGCTGCAGAGGTGGGGGCGAGACCCTACACGCCAGCTCAGCCCGAACACCAACTCATGATTGGGTGTGTCTGCAGGAGACTCAGTAAAATCAATGAGACCTTTTCCTACATGGATTCAGGTCCCTGGGCTTATTGGGAGCTTTTGCCCTAAATCTGCCCGTCCATCAGCAACCCTTTATATACTGATCTCTGTGCTGGGTGCAGAGGACAGTGAAAGATGAGCCTTGGGACTCTCCCCTGTGATGGGTGTGGCCCAGTCCCTGTCCTAGGGGAACTGTTGTCCAAAGGACACAACATCCCTGCTCTCAGAGAGCTTGTCTGATAGAAACAGGACACACACATGAGGACGGCATAGACATACCTGTCAGTCAGTTGATCCATGTATGTATGAAAATGACTCTGTCCTAAATTAATCGGATGATAGGAAGCTAGTTGAGTTCGTAGGGTATGAAGAGAGTGTTTTCATTTGAATGACTCAGAACTCCTGGCTGCCTGAGACTAGCTCACTCGTTGCGTGATGAGGATGCCTTTGTGAAGGTGGTCTGGACAAGATGGTCCAAACGAGTGTGTTGGGGGAACCTTCTCTTACCAAGTCGCAAGCATAGTGGCTTTACCGTCCCTTCCCTGCTCTGGCTATAGGTGGACACCTATATGAATGAAGATGCCGAGAGCTTGAGGAAGACCGTGCGGGACTTGCTGGCCAAGCTGCAGGAGGCTGAGCAGCAGCACCAGGCAGACCGTGTGGCTTTTGAGGTGAGATTTGGGATTTGGGGAGAAGGTGCCCCAAGGGTTGGGCTGCTGGGTGCAGGTACCAGCGACTTTCTCCATGTGGACTTCATGTCTTTCTGGCTGGTGCCATCAACTGGAAAGGCTAGGCCTGGAGGCCTGGGGCACTTCTGTCTGCTTTTCCCTCTCCTGAATGCTTAGAGTTCTTGCTGTCCAAGACTAGCCCAGAGTTCAAAGGTCAGCTCTTTCTCTGCTCTACTGAAGTTGAGCGGTGGTGCTGGTCTGGGATAGCAGGTAATTCAGACATTGTTTCACTAAGTACCATGGTAAGAGTTCCTGGGCTCCCGGCACCACGTAGGCAAGGACAGTTGCTGCCAAGTTCACCACTGCATCCCCAGCACCTGGCACAGCACCTGGCGTAGGATGGGCGCCTCGTGTGGACTAGATGAGCGGATAAACCTTTGTGGGCATAGAAAGAACTGTGCTCAGGGAGTCAGGGACTTTGGGCTTTACTATGTGGAGCTTTGTCATCTTGAACGAATATCTCAATTATTGTTATAAAAGTTATACTAGGTTATCATAGAAGATTTAAAAAATACAAGTCTATAGATGGAAGTGAAAGCCCCCCACTATTAAAAGGCTGTGAGTTCTTCCATACCTTCCCCAAGTGGGCAAATGCTGGACAGTTTTTCTAACTGCTCTGTGTGAGATTGCCATCTGTTACCTGCTGCTGTTCATCCACATGTGAGGCATTTATGTCATAAATATGTAATGACAGAATTACGCCCTGCCCAGACGTGCTGAGAGCTGGTGGAAAGGGGAAGGCCACCCAACTGTTCTCTTTCCTGAGCCTGAGGGTTTGGGGGGGTTGAGGGGGAGGAAGACGGTCACTGAGAATGACCGGCTGCCTCTGCAGTAGCTGACGTGTTATTTGTGTAAGGGATTGACCTCCCTAAGCATCAGTTTCAACTTTTGTAAAAAAAGTGGTCGTGAAATATGTTTGACGTGTGGCTTGAGTCTGATACTATATGTAAATATATTGATCACTCTAAAGGGTTTAGAAATGTAAGATACCCTGTATTTTTCTTAGCGATCCGCTTTGGGAAGTACTTGTCGGTGTGGGCCACACCTGGAGGGCTGTGTTCGCCCTGGGTTTCAAAGCTTGAGCTATAGCCGCATGCCCATGGCTTCTCAGGAGGGGCTGCCCTTTAACCCCATGGTACATAGCACCCACCTGCGAACAGCGGGTACTCCTTGGGTTGGTCCTCCCGCGGGGGGAGGTTGGCACACTCTTATGATGAAGAGGTTCCTTTAGGGCCGTGGTCGGCAAACTCATTAGTCAACAGAGCTAAATATCAACAGTACAACGATTGAAATTTCTCTTGAGAGCCAAATTTTTTAAACTTAAACTTCTTCTAACGCCACTTCTTCAAAATAGACCGCCCAGGCCGTGGTATTTTGTGGAAGAGCCGCACTCAAGGGGCCAAAGAGCCGCCTGTGGCTCGCGAGCCGCAGTTTGCCGACCACTGCTTTAGGGCAGGGCTGTTTGGAGTTACAGGAAGATGTAGCAGGGCAGTGTGGTTCTCCTTCTCCTTTGTGATCCTACAGTGGGTAGGAGGGTCAGTCCCTGAGTACAGAAATGAGAGGCCTTGTTTTAGGTTCCTGCCCATGGGGCTGGCCTGCTCCCAGCTAATGTCGGGTATTCTCAGTCTCCACTAATGAACTGGACTCTGGTCTACTTTGCTGAACCCGGGGGTAGGAAGGGCAAGGTTGTCAATGGCCATGAGAACAACCTGCCATTAAGCCTGGCTTCTCGTTCTACTGGCTGCTCGCTGTCAGGAGGGATTTGCAGTGAGTCTGCTCTGGACGGGGCTGGTGTGCAGCGTGGACACGTCCTGTCACCCACCCTCCTGGGCTCTGCCTTCTCCTCCCTGGTTCTGACTTGGGGAGGAGCTGGACAAACTGGCTTCCGGTGTTCTGTTTTCCCAGGGCTGGTTAGGCTCTCCCGAGATTACCGAGGTTCTCTTAGTAACTGAGTGGGGGGTCAGTGTGGGGTAACTGGGTGCATTGAAATGGGTGATGAAGTAACAGGGTTCTAGCTGTGTAACCTCGACTAAGTCATTTGACCTTTAGTTGGGAAAGGAGAGGGTTGGGCTAGATGAGGAGCATCAGTTCCATTTGTGATTTGATCGAGCAGTGACTGGTGGATACCGTGCTGAGCTCTGGAAATGTAATGGTCTCCATCTCTGCCATCATAAAGCTGATGGTCTCCTGGGGGGTACACATGAGTGACTGGCAAAATCTGCTCCGTGCTCTAAGAGGGAGGGGCCCTGCGTCCTGTGGCGTCTCGTCCAGGCTTGGAGGCTCCCTGGAAGCAGGGCTGTCTAAGCTGAGCCCGGAAGGATAACTAGGGGTTGGCAAAATGCATGTGGGAGGAAAGGAAGCAAGTTCCTACTTTACTTTTCACCCTAAAACTGTGCTTGCATTCTTTAAAATTACTTTATCATCTTAGATAAAAAAACAAATTCTTCCTGGTGCTGAGTAGTCTTCGGTCTTCATATGTAGACTGCAGTGTGGCTTGAAGTGAGGGTGAGGACGAGTTGGGGAACAGAAGGGAGGACGTGGAGAAATGCTCCCCTGGGTCCTCTGTGTTTGCGTTAGTGGGGGAGTCAGTGTTGGGTGACTGGGGGGCAGTGGAGGACGTGTGGGCATGTTGAAGAAGTTAGCCTTTGGAAAGTGGTGCTTACTGCCACGTGTTACTCTGAAGACCTTGACCAACGACGTGCCAATGGACCCTGGAGTTAATCTGCTAGTCTCCCAAGTGGTCCTAGAACAGTGACCACGTGCTCATCAGAGTTGCCCCCTTCTCCTGTCACCACACCCAAGTTCCTAGGTTCTTTTCTAAGGCTTTTATCCACGTTTGGTCCCCCCCGCACCCCCCCCCCCCAACTGTTATACATCCCCATCCTGTGTCTTAGGTCACACTCAGCCGATACCAGAGAGAAGCCGAGCAGAGTCACGTGGCCCTTCAGAGAGCAGAGGACAGAGCGGAGCAGAAAGAGGTGGAAATCAGAGAGCTGCAGAGGCGCTTGCTCGGGATGGAGACGGTAACTGGGAGCCTTGCGGAGTGTCCTTTAGCGTTGGAGTAGGAAAGGCCTTTTTCGCATCTAACCTCAGCCCTTGCTGGCTAGAGTTGAGCCCATTTCCATGGAGCTGGGTTCTTGTACAGCTGCCTTATGGGCTTTGGAAGCTCGTTCTTAAGGAGCCCGGTGGCCTGGTTTCTGAGGGATTGGCAGCCACCGCTGGCAGGTGGGCCTGGAGAGTGAGGGCCAGGCTCTCCCTCCGGCAGCTGGGTGAGGCTGGGAAGTTTCTGTGTGCTGAGGGTGGGAAGGCTTCTCCCTGGCAGTGGAGGGTACCCCATCAAACCAGCTTGGCCTGCTGCTCTTTGGCACTGTCCCAGCTGCAGTAGGGGCTGAGCCTCAGCCCTCGTGGCCATCTCACCCCAAATGCAGAATCTGCTGCCATCTCCTCATCCTAGACTTCCTTCCCTTTGGCCCCTCCAGGAGCATCAGGCCTTACTGGAGAAGGTCAGGGAAGGGGAGGCGGCCCTGGAGGAGCTTCGGAGCAAGAATGCTGACTGCCGAGCAGAACAGGAAAAGTAAGGGCCCTGTTCACCGTAAGCTGGGGTGCGGGGAGGGGAGGGCGGGCCGTGCAGCCTGGAGCTCCCGGGGTGGCCAGACCTGGGGAAGAGGCTGGTGCTGACGTCAGACCTTCCAGCTCTGACTCACCGAGTGCCAGCTCAGGTGGGCCCCGCCCAGGGAGATACTGTGTGGGAAGCTGCCATCTCCGGGGAGCTCATTCTCCATGGAATGATAACCTCAAAAAGGGTTTTATTTTGAGAGCCAAGGTCAAGAGCTGGAAACTCGTCTGCCATTGCAGCACATTCTCCCACAGGCTGTTTCCCTGGATGTGGATGGGGGGTTTTTACACCAGTTTCCTCAACAACTGACTGTGTAACCTCGAAAAAGACAACATAGGGGATTTCTGAGATCCATTCCACTTCGGGGTTAGAGGGGTTTGCATATTCCCTCTGATCAGAGAGAATTGGAGGTCTCAGACCAGGGAAACCTACAGAGAAAATATTGGGCCATTCTGGACTTTCAAGGAGTTGGAAATTCTTTATGCTGTTGGCAATTGATGAGTAAGATCTCCAATAGTAGATCAAACTTAGCATCAGCATATTGGGTCTGATCTTTATTGTATGAGTTGGACCTTTTTAAGTTCAACAGACATGACCTGAAAGGCCTTCTAAGGAATTCCAGGATTAAGAGACACGATCCTTGCCTTCTTGGACACCTCTGTCTGCTGGGGCATTTTCTCTCCTTTAGGACAACCATGGAAGGCTACGGAGAGGGTGGAAACTGGAGAGCTGAGGGTGGAAGCTTGGAATGTTTGAAATTAGGAAGGATGTTGGGGGCTCCGATTGCATTGCACTCCACCCCCATAACTGCTCTCCTTCTAACAGCAGGCACTTGTCTGCTTCCTCTGGCAAAACCGGAGAGAAGGCACCAGAATGTTTTAGAGGGCTAAGCTCTGAGATACTCTCCCCAGCCGCCTGACCTTGGGGATCTTGGCCCAGTTTGCTTAAAACCATGATCGGCAAACTGCGGCTCTCGAGCCACATGTGGCTCTTTGGCCCCTTGAGTGTGGCTCTTCCACAAAATACCACGGCCTGGGTGAGTCTGTTTTGAAGAAGTGGCGTTAGAAGAAGTTTAAGTTTAAAAATTTGTCTCTCAAAAGAAATTTCAGTTGTTGTACTGTTGATATTTGGCTCTGTTGACTAATGAGTTTGCCGACCACTGGCTTAGAAGATGCAAAGGCAACAGCAGTGTCTAGGAATCGGGAGACTTAGAAACAGACTTGTCTGAAGAGGCTTTGAGGAGCCTCAAGTCTGTTCTCCCTCTTGATAGAGAATGCCTGCCACCAGCGTGATGGTGTTGGGTGTCACAGTCCCAGCTCCTGCTTGATTCCTTCCAGGAATGAGGCGCTCACTACGTACAAGGCTGTCCACTTCTGGCAGCTTTAATACCGAGAAAGTCTTTTCTGCGTTTACACAAGAACTGCTCCCTTGGGACACCTATCTACTGGTTCTGGTTTTGCCCTCTAGAACTATCCAGAATGACTTGCCACTTCTCACCTTTCTGAGCCTCAGTTTCCTCATTTGGGCTACATGATCTCTAGTGATGCTGCCAATGTGATGTCCCCCCACCCACTCCTTAGGGCAGACCACTGCGGAGTCGGGCAGAGGGAATCACACCAGATGGAAACCCTGAGTCCAAGGCTCTTCCTGGGACTGGGTGGACAAAGGATCATTCCGCCTTGCCTCAGCCTTCTGCTCTCTATCCCCAGGGCTGCTAACCTGGAAAAGGAAGTGGCCGGGTTGCGGGAGAAGATCCACCACTTGGATGACATGCTTAAGAGCCAGCAGCGGAAAGTCCGGCAAATGATAGAGCAGGTAAGCAGGGTCGGACCTCCCTGCTGTGGGCTACTCCCTCTGGAAGTCACTGCATTGAGTCTAGCCCTGCTTGCCTGTCAAGCCCACGCTTTTATGTATTTATTCATTCATTCATTCATTCATTCATTCATTCTCCTGGGGAGCTTGGCTTAGATTCGTAAGTATTCCATAGAACACATTTATGCTCCCAAGTCACAATAAACTCGCTCATCTGTGTGCAGAGTATCAAACCTGTACCTCTTGGCAGACTCTCTGCCTCCCCCACCTGAGCTGGAGGGTGGCATACTCAGCATATGCCGATCTGCAGAATTGTTTTGCGAACTTAAGAGCCCTACGTGGCCGGACATGTTTGCTGCACGTCGGCTCCATGAGGGCCAGGCTCTTTCTGCTTTGTTCCCCGCTGTTCCCCGCTGTCTACAATGGAGCCTACCGTATAGTAAGCACTCAATAAATACTTCTTAAATGAATAAAGAAGTTGTATTTCCCAAAGGCAAATGGAATGGTTTTGGAATCATCCATTATTTGGGGTTGTCAGGGTGGTGTCCCCCTCACACCCCCTACCCCTACACCTGGGGTAATCCAGAGTTTAATATTGACTAAAATGAGGCTTTTATAGAAAAACCAAGCAAGTCACGTGACTGCCATAGACTACTCCCCTGGCGGCGGGGTGAAGTTCGATGAGTGTGGAAGGAGTCATTTTGAAATGAGCTCCAGTGTCTCCCACCTCTTTGCAGCTCCAGAATTCCAAAGCTGTGATCCAGTCAAAGGACACCAGCATCCAGGAGCTCAAGGAGAAAATGGCCTACCTGGAAGCAGAGGTGCGTGCACTGGGCAGCCCCCGGGAGGGGGAGGTGCTGGGGGTCGGGGGTCTCGTCCAGCTGCCGCTCGGAGGCGAGTATGTGGGATGGCAGGTTCAGCTCAGAAAGCAATTTCTGAGAACCTTCCGGGAATCGGTGGGAAGACCCGTCCCCACTCCGAAGAGCTGTCATCATGGTACAAGCCCCGCGTCCTGGCAGCGGGGAGGCAAGCCCTTCATTCTGCCTGTGGGCTCAGCAGCGGAGCTGACAGCAGAGCTGGGCTTTGCAGGAGGAGGCATTCTAGGGGGAGTCTCTCCATGGCCAAGGTGACGGGCTCGATTAGCTAATGAGTGCTCCCTGGTCTGACTTCCGCCTTACCCGAGCCTTCCCTGTCCATCGACTGCCTGAAGGTTGCTTTGCAGCCACCGGGTGAAATTCCCTTGTGGCGCCGGAGATAAAAAGACATGGGAGACAGGGTTGTTGATTTCAGAGAGTTTGCAGTCTAGAGTTAGAGATAGAATACAATTTTTTAAAAAAGACCTAAGAATACTTTATGGAATAACATTATCAACAAGGGCGAGTAGAGATCTCAACTGACTCCAGGAAGTTATGTACAGGAAATGTACAGGGAGGAGATCCAGGAAATGGTCAGTGTGGCACAGAGCTATTAAGAGAACACTCCTCAGGGAAGCGGGCTGGAGTCATCCCTGGAGGACGAGAGCGATCTGGATTGGGTCACCCTGGTGGCGGCACCATGGCGGGGGTGGGGGCGACGGCAGCACCGACACAGAGGTGGAGAGACCAGAACGAGCGGGTTAAGCGGTGAATGGCAATCCAGAAGCCGGCGAATTCTAACCTCATAACTTGTGGCACAGAATTTAGAGATGCACGACCGGATGGAACACCTGATAGAGAAGCAGGTCAGTCACGCCAACTTCAGCACCCAGACCTGGGCCAAGACCGAGAATCTGGGCAGGTGAGTGGGCGTCGTGGCGTGGGGCCCAGGGAGGAAGTGAAGGAAAGAGGGGCAGAGCTGTGACAGAGCTGCAGTGCGAAGGCAAGGACAAGGCTCTTTCAAATCCCAGTGTGTTCTCTCCGTCTCCGATCGGACCCATTCTCCACCGGCACCATTTTCTGACCAGGTTAGCATAGAGCTACCAAGACCCCCGGGAGGCTGACGGATAGCTAATGGAGGTGTCTGAACCCTCTGAAATCGTATGCAGCAATGCATATGTGTAATATGTGCATATTTCCAGGGAGAGGGCCTTTTTTCCCCTCAAAGGATGTGCAAAAAAAGTCCTAGACTTTGGGAAAAAAAAAAATCAAGAATCACAGCTATACCCACCTCTCAGCTGTTTAGCTGCCCCCTCTCTCTTCGTCACCCCTGCCACCAGACCAAAGTCCCACCCCAAGTCTTCCCTTAGTTGTCACTGACAGTGACTGTTTCAACGCATTTGGAACCCAAGAGCTCAGCCGGCGCTGAAGCGTAGAATTCCAGAGACGAAGGTGGAAGGGCAGCTCAGTGAGGGGTGGGCAACAACACTGGACTCAGTGTTTCCAATTTCCTTTTCAGCGTTAGGATAGCCAAGCCCCCCAGCCCTAAGCCCATGCCTCTCATCCGAGTGGTGGAAACATGAGCGGAGGAGGAGGAGGAGGATGCTGTCGCTGCTGCCTCTCGCCTGTGGAGAAACTCGCCACCCCTGTTGGCCTAGCACTGACTTTGACTTCCTGCCCGTTCCCTGGCTGCCCGCGGGGCTTGGGGCTGTGGCCCCGTTTCTGAGCTCCTGTCCTCGGTATGCTGGGTGGATAGAGGATGAGCGCCTCCTCTGGACACTGCAGCCCTTGGCGGACCGTATCCTGCCGGCAGGAGCCAGGGCGGTACCCTCATCCCTGTAGTTACTGTTTTTCTCTTAGCAGAGCCTCCCTTCTGTTGTAGACTGGGGTTCAGCTACCCCGGGCCCTCAGCCAGTCGGGAGAAGTGAAGAGATGACAAGATTTGCCTCAGCTCTAGAAGATGGACACACAGATGTTGGAGAGTGTCCCCGGGGAACCCAGTTCCTCGCAAAACACAGCGCAGTTCTTAGCAACAAACTGTTTTTCTACCGGTTCCACCCTCGGCTCATGCTGACCCGGGTCTCCTTCAGCCTCGACGGGCCAGCCTGACTTTCTGGGGAGAAGGGGATGTGCACTCAGGGTGTAGCTTTGAGCAGAAGGATTGTGTAGGGCCACAGACAGTTACGTGTGACTTCTCTGCTTCGAAGACTCCCAAAATGTCTTAGGGATTCCCCTAAGATGTGGTACGAGGTACACCTCAGTCATCTTGACTGACTCAGAGCTGAAAATCTGTTTTCACTGGGTTACATCCATCTCAGCGAGACTCTCATTGTATTTATTTTGCTAAGTTATTGGTGTTTTTGCTTATATCTCACAACTGGTTCTGTAACTGAGTTCTACAGCCTTCTCTTGCGATGCTTGGATGGGCTCGACACTGGGGAAAGTGTTCCCACTGGACTTCATTTCAGAACGACATTGTTATAAATCTTTCTCTTTCCTCTACCGGCTTCTTCCTCCTTCCCCACCACACCTGATCGGTACCTCAGGAAGGCAAGTATATTCACCCTGAGGACTCAGGTCTGGATGTATGTTTGGGGGGAGAGGGTGATCAGGACTCTTGGGGAGGAATTGAATTCTTCCCGGATCCCCTCTACGCCTCTCTGCTTCATGTGGGTCTGTTGTCCTGGCTCTGAACGACCCTGCCACTCTAGTGTTTTGTTTAGGGCTCCTCCTGTAGCATCAAGAGGGAGAAAAGCCTCAGTGGTACCACAGGGCACAGAAAAATAAAAAACAAACGTAGATGAAGTCTTTAGGTTCTGTGTGGTTCAAGACCAGAAGCCCAAGTCTGGTGTTGCTTTTGTGTCGTTCTGGCTTTGTCTATATTGGTGTTGTGGTTTCTTCGTGCAGTTTCCTCAGTAGTAAAACCAGGGGTTGAGCCCTGGTTCAGTGGATTGAGTGTCATCCCATGCACCAAGAGGTTGCTGGTTTGATTCCCGGTCAGGGCATATGCCCGAGTGGTGGGCTCGATCCCCAGTGCAGGAGGCAGCCGATCAGTGCTTCTGTGTCATCACTGTTTCTATCATCTCTCCCTCTCCCTTCCTCTCTCTCTAAAACAACAATAAAAACATTTTAAAATAAATAAATAAAACAAATCAGGGGTTCAGACTGGTTGATTTCCATGGGCCTGTCCAGTTATCTTTCTCCTGCGCTATCTTCTTTGTGTGGTGAATTTAATAAATTATGTTCATGTGTCTCTGAGCTCCTGGCCTGATTTCTTTTCACTTTCAAGAAGGATGAGGCCCTCTCAGTGCCTCTTAAAGATGGGCATCTTGTTAACCACTCTGGAGGGTGTGATCCAGACATCCAAACCCTGCGGTATGAGGGCTTTGTGGCATTCAGAGGAGCTAAAATGTCCCCGTGAAGCAGCTCCACGCCGTGGCCCAAGTCCTCGTTGTAAGGTCAGCGTTACCTTTGACCCTGCCTGGGGTGGTGGCCTTGTGGGATGCTAGGCCAGTGTGCCTTTAATTGGAAAAGAACTGGTCAGCGCGGAGATCCTGTGACAGGGATTTACCGATCAGCACTGGAGGTAGCCGAGTAACCAGGTCTGCGAAATGGAAAGCAGTCTGGCTACTGCTATTTAAGGGCTTAGTTTTGGGCTCTCTCTGGGCATCACTCAAATGAGTCCAATGATCTTTTTCTTTCTGCCAAGAAAGTAGTTGACTGCAAGGCCCCATGGGGACATAGCTGAATTCACATGAACCTCTGGACCCAAGAAACTAGAAATGCAACCCTCTTCATCCCTGGCCATTTCCTTTCTAGCCCCCCTTCTCCTTCAGTGGAAAGAATGTAAAGTTTATAACCTCTTTTCCTCTCTACTTCCCAGGTAACTCATACCCCAGGTTTCAGAAAGTACTAGGAACCTGATCCAGACCTGGGCTTGTCTCCTCTGGTGGCCTGGCTTGGCGCGGGCACATCTAGGCTGTGCTTGTTTTCAGAATATGAGGAGGGTGGAAGCAGGGTGGGGTGGCCTCCGGTGCCAAGAAGACTTGTCAGGCTGGAGGGAGCCGGAGTGAGGGACTGTCATACAGGAAGGGGCGGCTCTCGACCTGGGCCTCAGGGCTCGGTGGGATAAGCAGAGATCCCAGGTGGAGATAATTAAGTTCTGGAGACTAGAATCGGCACTGAGAGCTTCCTTGGACCAAAAAAAAAAAAAAAGTGCCTCTGGTGTGTATTTCCTAGAGTTCAGTTGTATCACCACAAAAAGGAGCAGGGGCTTGCCAGAGGCTAAGGAGGGCCTCTGGGAGGAGTGAGTAGGCGAGGGAAAAGTAATTTACATCTTGCAACCTTTTCAATTAGAGATGGAGGAAGGATGGGGACCCCAGGGCCCGAGACCGTGTAGTGAGGAAGCGGCTCCTGACTTCAGCGGCCTGTTTATGGCCCCTGTTATGCCATTTGTAAACCAGCTCCTCTGCGCCTCTTGAATGTTCTGTGGAGGGAGACTGAGCCTGACTCCCTGGGACCTTTGCCATGAAGGCCGGGCTCTCCGAGCTGGGCGCTGAGAGCTGCCCAGACACGCAGCCATCAGCAGCCTCCCGTAAACCGGGAGCCGAAGAGCAGCTTGCCTCCGAACAACTGCTCCTGTCTTCCCACCTCTCCTTTGGTCCCCTCCCCCGAACAGAAGGATCCCGATCGGGACATGGTACTTCAACCAAAGGGGGCATCGGGAAATTTTTAAAAAAATATATTTTATTGACTTTTTTACAGAGAGAAAGGGAGAGGGATAGAGGGTTAGAAACATCGATGAGAGAGAAACATCGATCAGCTGCCTCCTGCACACCCCCTACAGGGGATGTGCCCTGCAACCAAGGTATATGCCCTTGACCGGAATCCAACCTGGGACCCTTCAGTCCGCAGGCCGACGCTCTATCCACCGAGCCAAACCGGTTAGGGCGCATCGGGACATTTTAAAAACGAAGTTTCGAAAGCCAGAAGTGGATTTGCTCCCTTTCATCTCTATTTAGAAAACCTTTCACTATGAAATGTTCCAAGATTTACTCTGGAAAGATGCTCTGACATGATCATTTGACCAAGGAGGGTAATGCTCCCTGGGAAAGAAAAGGCTGCCTTCCCTCTTTAATCAGCTCTTCAAATCGTGTTGCTGCTTTTTGTGGGTCCTCTAATAATCCCTGCTCCCCGCCCCCGCCCCCCGCCCCCCCCCACCCCCCCCCCCCCCCCCCCCCCCCCCCCCCCGCTTTCCCCTCCACTCCTCAGAGCCAAGTGTTGTGGAGCTTGGGCCTGAGCTCATGCAGGCTCTGACCCAACAGCAGATGTTAGCCTAGGGCCGCTGGCCTCTTTTCCACGCTTCCATTCAGGACTCGAGCTTTGCAAGGAGGGATTGTTTCCTATCGTCCCTGTTGCAATTCTGAGCCTTGAAACTCCAAGTTGGAGACCTAAATACCCTGTAGCCCCCTCCTTTCTCCAAGGGAAATCCTCCTCCAGGCTGAGGCGAAAGGAGGTGTTTTTGAAAGGTGAGCCATTTCAGCTCCCTGTGCTCTGTGGGTTGGCAGGGAGACCTGCTGTGAACTCTAAAAAGTGTGTGGCCTTTCTGGCGGCATCTTCCCCTGGAACCTTCTGGCACCTGGGGTTGAGGGTAGATGGTGGCAAGGTGATTAATTTCCCAGCAGGGTGTTGGTGGCCAAGTCTTACTCCGCAGGATCTCAGACAGCTGAGCGGGAGGAAGTCACCCGTCCTCATGACTTTTATTAATTCAGGGCCAATTACACGCCTAGGCCCTGCCTCCCTCTTGCTAATGTTCTGGGCCCAAATTTGCATATGTCTGCAGGAGTTTGGGGACCCTTTTATCTGTACTATGTGTGTTTGTGTGTGAACTGGCCAGCTGTGTAAAATATATTATTGAGGGGGGGAAATTTTCAAAAAACACCGGTGTTTAGGAAAAACTCCGTTTGCTACCTGTGTGTCTCCTGTACTTACTACTCACACAGAAACCCTTCTGGTCCCCCACTCTGTGCAGCCTCTTTCCCCGCACCACGCGATTCTCTGGGACACCAGCTGGGCGTCCTACAGTTTTACTCAGGTCTGACCTGGAGATAGTGTCAGACCCCACAGGTTAAGGTCTCAGTCCCACAAGACTACCTCCCCCTCCCCCTCCCCCCCGCCCCAACTTCAGACCCAATTGCAAGTAGAAGGTCACCAGGTTGCCCACTACTTCTGTCCAACGTGGCTACAAATCGGAGGTTCCCATGATCCCCCCTTCCTCCGACTTTGGTTAATTGGCTACCGAGGCTCACAGAGCTCAGGGCGACACATTTACCAGCTTATTAAAGGGTCTGATAAAGGATACAGGTGAGCATCCGGAGGAAGAGATACATAAGTGAGGTCTGGGAGGGTCCGGAGTGCAGGAGCTTCTGTCACCGTGGGATCCGGCTGTGTCACCTTCCAGATGTGGACGTGTTCACCAACTCGGAAGCTGTCTAACCCTCATGCTATTGGGATTGTAGGGAGGCTTTCTCAGGTAGGCGTGATCAATGAGTAACTCCATTTCCAGGCCCTCTCCCCTCTCTGGAGGATAGGGGGTAGGACTGGAAATTCCCAGGTTCGTTCTAATCATGGCTTGTTTTTGTGTGTGTGTTTTTTGGTGACCAGCCCCCATCCAGATCCCACCCAGAGTCTCCTCAACACAAGATGCTCCTAGTGCCTTGTCACTTAAATTACGAGGGTCTTAGGAGCCCTGTGTCAGGAACCACGGGCAGAGACCGATCTGCAGCTTTTCTATTATCTCACAACTGGTCTATAGCACTAACCTTGACTAACTCCTGGACTCCCCTATTCAATCTCTCTCACTCTCTTCAGTGATTCAGGCTAGAAATTTTTATTTTTAATCCTCACCCGAGGATATGTTTTTATTGATTTTTTTTTTTAAGAGAGAAGAAAGGAGAGAGAGGGGGAGAGAGAGAAACATCAATTGGTTGCCCTGACCAGGAATCAAACGCACAACCTTCTGGTGTACGGGATGACACTCTAACGAACTGAGCCAACTGGCCAGGGCTCAGGCTAGAACTTTTAACGTCATCTTTGACTGTTCTCTTCATTCCTTTGTCCCTTATATCCCGCTTGTCAACATGTCCTAATGTTTCCTCTTTTGAAATCTCTCTCAGACTTGCCCCTTTCCACGTTCACGGCCTAGACGGTCTTTAAGCATGGATTACCTCAGAGGCCAGTCCCCACTGGTTCCTCACCTTCTGGTCTAACCTGCCCCAAATCTACCCTCCTCACCACTGTCATTTGAATCTTCCCCAAATACTGTTGTCATTCTATCTGTTGGGGTTGTTTAGCCAGGACAAAGGAAGGCTGATGGAAAACTTGATAGCAGTCGGCAAAGCAATGAAAATTTGTCCTGGAGAGCAGTTTTACTTGTCTAACGCCAGAGGTCATAACTCAGACCTGTAGGGAGACAGCTCAGAAAACAAGAATGGCTTGACAATTAGTGTCAATTGGACTGTCGTCAAGTTAGCAAGTTTCCCTATATACCCCCGTAATATCCCAGCTAGAAAACAACCTAAAATAGAAAATACGCAGAAATAACCTTTATTTGAAGGTGAATGGTCCATGTGAAGAAAATGACCAGAGTTTGTTGAGAAATATGGGAAAACGTCAAGAAGAAAAACTTCCCTGGGTGGCAAAGTTAAAGTTGTAAAGATGTCAATTCCTCCTTGATTTATTTGTAGGCTTCGTGTAATTACAGTAAAAATCCCAATAGAGTCTTTTTAGAATTGGACATAATTATTTTTAAATTCATCTGGAAGAATAAACAGGGAAGAAGGCTTAATTGGGAGGAGTGTTAGCCTTGCCCACAGGAGAAAAAAACAACAACACCAAAAACATTATCCAGTTTATACATCAATTTAACAGATTGGTAGGCAGAAATAGACCCAAGTTCATATAAGCAGTTTAAAAGGACAAAAGAAGCATTGCAACTAGTGGTGGGAAATGAATTAGAACAGTTGGTCAAAATGTTAAAAACAAAAAACAAAAACCTCTAACCTCAAACTACACCTAAATAAATTCTAGGTAAAGTAAATATTACAATTCAACTGTAGAGAAACTAGAAGAAAATACAATTGAATATCTACTCTGAGAGGAGCTCCATTTAGAATTTTAGTATTAAAGGTCATGAAGATAAATGTCAACTATATCTCAAAAAATAAAGGTCATGAAGGAAAATATTTTAGTTCATAAAAATGTAAAACTTCTGGGTTAAAACACAAAAGGTCAAGCGAATAAGGATAATTAGTGGTAAATATGAGGCAGAGGCAACATTTTTATTGATAGAAATCAAACAAATTGATAAAAATACTAAATTCCTTCTAGATCACTATCAGGATAAGAGTTTATATTCTTGCTCTGGCTGATGTGGTTCAGTTGGGAAGGTTGCCAGTTTGATTTCTGGTCAGGGCATATTCCTGGGTTGCAGGTTCAATCCCTGGTTAGGGCCCGTGCAGGAGGCAACAGATCGATATTTCTCTCTCTCTCCCTCTCCCTCTCCCTCTTTCTCTCTAAAATCAGTTTAAAAAAATAGTTCATATGTTTTCACCTACATGTATTTATTAAGCGCCTACTCTGTGCAGCAGTGAGCAAGACAAGTGCGATTCTGCCTTCGTAGCCCTTTTGTTAGGTGGGATAATGTGGGTTACAAGTCAGAGAGAATACAACTCCAATTGGCTTCAGCAATAGAGGATCAATTTTGCTGGCTCCGATGACAGAAAAGTCCAGAGATGCTCTGGCTCAGGTGAGCCTTCGTAGAGCACTTTGAGGTCTTACCTAAGACCCAGTTTTGTTCCATTTCTTCTCCCTGCACAAGAGTTCTGTTGCAGTGCTGAGCACGGTGTAACATGGGAAACAGGTGTCCTACAGGAGAGCAATGGGTAAGCACATTTCAGATGCAGCCGTTCTGGAACATTACGCATTCGCTGCAAACGGCCTTTATGAAGACTATGTCGCATCGGGGGACTGTGCTTAGAATGTTAAGTGGAAAAAGTAGGACACACAATTTTATGGACACTTATTACAGCTGTGCGAAAGAAAAGCTGTGTCTGAAAAGGCCAGAAAGAACTACATCTCTCACACTGGTCAGAATGGCTATTATCAAAAAATCAACAAATGACAAGTGGCGAGGATGTGGAGAGAAGGGAACTGTTGGTGGTAATGTAAATTGGTGCAGCCACTGTGGGAAAGAGTTCCTCAAAAAATTAAAATGAGAGCTGTTCCCCTTCTGGGTATTTCTCCAAAGAAAATGAAAACGCTCATTCACAAAGATATATGCAGCCCTATCATCATTGCAGCGTTACTCACCATAGCCAAGACATGGAAGCAGCCTAGGAGTCCATCAACGGATGATTGGATAAAGAAGATGTGGTACATATATACGATGGAATATTATTCATCAATAAAAAAGCGAAATCTTGCCATTTGCAACAACATGGATGGACCTAGATGATATTATGCTAAATGAAATAAATCAGACATAAAAAGACAAATACTGTGTGATTTTACTTATATGTGGAATCTAAAAAAAACCCACAAAAACCAAAATGAACAAACAAAACAGAAACAGACTCCTAGATACAGAGAACAAACTGATGTTTGCCCCTAGGGAAGGGATTGGGGGGGGGGGGGCGGGTGAAAAAGGTGAAGGGGATTAAGAGGTACAAACTCCCAGTTATAAAATAAGTCACGGGGATGTAATTTACAGCACGGGGAACATAGTCAATAATGGAATAACTTTGTACAGTGACAGATGGTTACTAAACTTACCACATCATAAGGTATATAAGTATAGACACACTATGTTGTATACCTGAAACTAATATAATACTGTATGTCAACTATCTATATAAAACCCTAATATGCAAATAGGCCAAAAGGCGGAACAACTGAACCGGTCGCTATGATGTGCACTGACCACCAGGGGGCACACACAGAACATGGTGGGCGTCGGCAGCAGCAGGATGGTGGAGCAGGTGAGCGGGAGCTCCAGACCAAGGTGCCGGTCGCTGTCACCGGGGTGAGCCTCTGGTGGTTACTGAAAATTCTTTGCTCCTGTGCACCGTGGTCCTGCCCTGTACTCTCACCTGCTGCTGGCGCTGGCCCCGCTCACACCCACTGCTGGCACCCGGCGCCAGCCCCGATCGCTCAGCACCATCAGCGGGTGCAAGCAGCGGCTGCTGGCCCCGATCGTCCCTCAGGGCTTCTCCACCTCCCCTTGCTCCTGAGGGGCGATTGGGACCGGCAGCCACCGCTCGCACCCGCTGCCAATGATGGCCCTGCTCGCACCTGCTGCTGGCACTGGAGCTGCTGCTCGCACCCACTGCTGGCCCTGGCCCCAATTGCTCCACCCTGTCAGTGGGTGCGAGCAGGGCCAGCACTGTCAGCACTTGGTAGCCGTGGCAGGAGCAGGGCTGCAGGCAGAGGGGATCAGGGGCCATGGTGGGAGGGGCCAGGCGGAGGTGTGGAGGATGGGCCGAGACCCGCCCCTGTGCCCACCGCAGCCTCGTGGCCCACCGTTCCTTTCAAGGTGCACGAATTCGTGCACTGGGCCACTAGTACTTTAATAAAAAGAATATATTCAATTTCCAAATATACCATAAACTGCTGGGATACAAAGCCAATGACTGCATTTATGTGAGTCAATAATATTATATTTTATTTTAAAAATACATAAATACAGCTAACTGCTAACCATGTTCGTGAGGCGGAATTTGTTTTTCTGTTTGTTTTCTTGTTACCTTTAGTCTTCATTTTCCAAATTCCCTCCAGTGTTCACTCTTCTCTGCACTGCCTGCTGCTCATGCCGATCATTCCTGTCTTGGTGCGTTTGCTGGTGTTATTTACTTCACCTTTTGACCTATTCATGCATTAAATATTCATTGATAATTGATATAAGGGTATTGTGCAGCTTATGGAAGATAATGTATATGAAAACAGTTTGTAAAGTGATTCACAGATGTTAGTGTTATTGTTAGGAAGGAACAAAGAAGAGGAGGAAGGGGGAAAAAACCCCCACCATATTTGCACAATATTGTGCCAGGTGCTGGGGAGGTCAGGATGGAAAAACAGAGAACAGGGTGTGGCCTTCCAGCAGCTTGCAATCTTGTCAGGTGGCTGGGAGAAAACCTGCCCCCGATGGAGTAGGTGAATGATAACATGATAATGTAACAGGTGAAATGCTAATATGCTAAGACCATCTAATTCCCATTTTACCGATGAGACAATGGACACATGGGGAGAGTAAGGATGCATCGGTAGGACGTGTATAACCAGGACCTGGTCATAGGCAATCCAGTCCCTTATTCTCATTGCTGTGATTTAATAATTAGCATTTTCAGTGTCTTCTGTGTGCCAGTCATGCTACATAGGATCCTTACACATAGCGTTGTGTTGACCACTGCCCGCCACACCCGTGAGGTTATAAATCACAGCCTTGAGAATAAGGGCTCTGGGACCGGATTCTCGTAACCAGACCACATTTAATCTGCCAGTGAACCCGAAAACAGGAGGGTTTTTAACATTTGCTAAGTGGAGGAATTATTGCACTCCAGGTTTCAGCCACAAGAGGGCAGCAGGTCCTCCTTTCCACGTGGCCCCGGAAAGAAGACCAGCAGGCTCTCTCCTCAGACTTCCCCCTGGATCCCTGGAGTTTTCCTGTTGTAAATCACAAACTCACTTTTTTGGCAAAGGCCAGCCGGCCAGGTTGGGGTGGGACCGGGGAGCCGTTCTGCAAATTAAGCCTAGTATCAGAAAGATAAAAGACCGGGACTAAAACGAAATTGGATTCTAAGAAAGTAAATATTTTATGAAAAACTGAAAATATATCCCTGTCCTAGTTTAAGTTGCCTCCAGGCAAGCTGTAAGATGATTTTAAAAACTCATTTGTAAGGCTCCTGTGTTAGACCAGCATTTCCTAGATGTTCTTGCAAAGTTTCAGTTCGTTTTGTTCCTGTTTAAGAAGCCCTTACTCAGGAGAGAATTGGTTGTGGAAGTTTCCAGAAAGCTCAGCCAAGCCATACACTAAATTTTTATTTTTTTATTTTTTCTGGAGAGGACGAAATAACCAGAATTGTCATGTGTCTACTGAACGAAGAGCACCAGCCGGGGCACCTTAAGGGTATGAAAGGAAGGAGGGGAAGGTCAGTGAGGGTGGTAAGGAGGGCTGGGCGCTGGCCTGGCTTATCCTACCAGGATGAGCCCCATTCCCTCCTCGATCAAATATCAGGCTCCTCAGAGTTCTAATCAGCAATAATCACATTCCAGGTCATACAATGGCCCAAAGATTCCAGATGACCTGTCCAAGGGCCTTTTCAGATACAATCAACCGTGACTCCTTGAGAAGACAGTTCCCATTAGTAGGTTACAATCTTGCAAAAGACGTAGAACATCCACAGAACAAGAACTCAAAGATACGATCTTTACATAGAAACATGCGTTAGTCACTCACCAGCCAGAGAGCTGGAGCCGCCCTTTGTCTTCCCTTCCCCGGGGCCATGGAGGGATGATGATGGGGCATCAGCGGCTCACTGCCTTACTCCTCCAGCCTCATCCCTGGACCGCTGCCACATGGCCAGTTGTTTCCCAAACACACCCTGTCCTTCCTTCCCTCTCTGCCTTTGCATATGCTGTTCCCTCTGCCTGGAATTCTTCCCCCTGCCTTATTCTTTTTTTAAAATATATTTTATTGATTTTTTTACAGAGGGATAGAGAGTTAGAAACATCGATGAGAGAGAAACATCGATCAGTTGCCTCCTGCACACCCCCCACTGGGAATGTGCCCACAACCAAGGTACATGCCCTTGACCGGAATTGAACCTGGGACCTTTCAGTCCACAGGCCGATGCTCTATCCACTGAGCCAAACCGGTTTCGGCCCCCCTACCTTATTTTTCCAGCACATTTTAACTCATCCTTCCAAACCCCATTCAGATGACACTGGTGAAGTCTTCCCTGGTTCCCCAGAGACTCCCCAGAAAATTGATCATCCTTCATCAGTGTTCCCATAGCAGCTGGTACAAAACTGATCACACTGTAGAATCATTATTGTTGTTTTTTTCATACCTGCCTCTCCCACCACCCTGACCCAAGAATTCCTAAAGGGCAGGGGCTGATGATTTATCTCTGTGTCCCCAGCCCTGGCCCAGTGCCTGGCACATGGTGGGTACTCAGTCAACATCAGCTGAACAGTAATGGATTCCCTTTTCTGGAACCAGCAGGAGGTTTGCAGGGTGACTGACCGGGGTCACTGAACAAAAGAAAATCATTTCTGGAGGGAGCCCGGGGCTCTTGCTTGGTCCCAGGAGCTCAGTGCGGACGCCTGGTTGCTAACGTTCAGTGTTTGCACATGGAGGCCACGCATCCTTCTCGCTGGACGCCGGTTGCCTGGCATCTATTTTAATTACACATCACAGGTAAGGAGGAACTTTCTGATCGTGTGATTAAGCTCTGGGATGTGAATTTAAGGGAGTGGTGGGTGCTCCGTGTTAAAAGATCTCCATAATCTAGGGTATTTTTGGGAAGAGACTGGAGTGAGTCAATTAAATCTGAATAGAGACCTTTGATTTCAAGTTTACGTGGGAGAACTCAGCTCTGGGCACCAGGTATGGTGTGGGGGTGAGGACTTTGGTCGATTCCGGTGGAATTACCTGGCCCAGGCATGCAGGAGTGCTGGGGCTGGATATAGAGTCACTTCTCCGCACAGCTCCTCACAGCTTTGCCTCATTTGCAAACATCCGAGGGATCAGTAAATATTAGTGCATATGTGTTGGCAGTAAATAGATTCTGCGAGAGCTGCCAACACCCGCTGGTGCTCGTGCTTCTCTCTGGATCCGACTCTCCTCTCTGCCTCCTTGTCCCCAAGGCTCTTGGTATGGACGTGGGGAGAGCCAGCTGAAGGAGGACTAGGAACCGAAGGCAGACAGCTGCAGGCCACCTCCCAGGGACAGTCAGTGGGGTGGCAGCTGATTCTATTCTGCTCAGGGGGTTTCCTTGCAGGGCATTTTTTTGGGGTGGAATGTCTTGCTCTGCGATTCAGTGAAAACAATCATGGTTTAAGGAGAAAGGGAGAGATGGTACATGACTGGGAGAGAAGTTCAACATTACAGTTAGTAGTGAGAACCAGGAATTTATATCGGACATTTTCAAGTTTAGAACAATTCCTCTTCTCTATATCTTAAACAGCTTCAGTTTCATTTAAAAAAAATTTTTGGGGGTGGTAAAATGTACCTATAACATAAAGCTATTTTAACCAGTTTTAAATTGTATAATTCTGTGGCATCACGTACATTCATAGTGTTGTGTGACCACCACCATCATCCATCTCCAGAAGTTTTTCATCTTCCCCAACTGAAACTCCACACCCATTAAACAACAACTACCCATTTCCTCCTCTCCCCAGCTCCTGGCAACCACCATTCTACTTTCTGTATGAATTTGACTACTCTAGGAATCTCATAATAAGAATAATCGTACAATATTTGTCCTTCTGTGGTTGGCTTATTTCACTTAACATGATGTCTCTTCAAGGTTCATCTATGTGGTAGCGTTGCCTCACTGTTGTTTAATTAAACTATTTTCATAAGTGTGCCCTGCAGAAATATTATTTCTCGAAGTATCTCCATAGATAGACGAAGTAGGTGTCACCATCTCTAGGTTGCAGTTGGAGAGACCAAGTTGAAGAGAAGATAAGTGCCTCAGATACAATTGGCTACTTAATCCAAATTTATCCTCCTCGTTCGCCCTTCCTCCCATCCTCTTTCTTTTTATATTTTATTGATTTTTCACAGAAAGGAAGGGAGAGGAACAGAGAGTTAGAAACATCGATCAGCTGCCTCCTGCACACCCCCTAATGGGGATGTGCCCGCAACCAAGGTACATGCCCTTGACTGGAATCGAACTTGGGACCTTTCAGTCCCCAGGCCGAGGCTCTATCCACTGAGCCAAACCGGTTAGGGCCCACCCATCCTCTTTCTTTTGGCAGAGCCCGAGTTTTGTTCTTGATTCACTGGCCAACTATGCACACAGGGAAGCGGTTACTCTTAGCCCCAGGATATACCTCTATTAGTTTGAATCAACCACAGTAATTTCAGTTCCTTTGCCAATGACCGGCTTAGACGATCAGCAGGTGATAAACTTTGGGCCCACAAGGCATGACAGCTGAGGCAAGGCTTCTAAAGAGGGTTCCTTTCCTTTCACACGTAGACACAAGAAGCGGCTTGCTGTGTGCTGCTTTCCAATGTGGTGGCCACGTGTGTAGGTGATGCCTGGAGCTCAGCAGCCACTTTGCCACCCTGGGAGGAATTAGCCAAACAGTACACTGAAGATGGCAGAGGAGAGAGATGGAAGGAATCTGGATCCTTTATGATGTGAATGAGCGGATGGATTAACCAACTCTGGAATACCCACTGTGAATCTTGCTATTTATGTGAGATCATAAATTTCCTTATTTTTTATTTATTTAATTTTTAAAAAATATATTTTTATTGATTTCAGAGATGGAGAGAGAGAGAGAGAGAGAGAGAGAGGATGATGATGATGAGAGAGAATCATTGATCGGCTGCCTCCTGCATGCCCCCTAATGGGGATCGAGCCCGAAACCCAGGCATGTGCCCTTGACTGGAATTGAGCCTGGGACCCTTCAGTCCAATGCTCTATCCACTAAACCAAACCAGCTAGGGCAAATTTCCTTATTGTTTAAAACACTTGAATTTTCTGCACTTGCAGCCAAAAGCACACTAAACACACATTAAGAATTAAAACTAGCCGAAAACCGGTTTGGCTCAGTGGATAGAGCGTCGGCCTGCAGACTGAAAGGTCCCGGGTTCGATTCCGGTCAAGGGCATGTACCTTGGTTGCGGGCACATTCCCAGTAGGGGGTGTGCAGGAGGCGGCTGATTGATGTTTCTCTCTCATCGGTGTTTCTAACTCTCTATCCCTCTCCCTTCCTCTCTGTAAAAAATCAATAAAATATATATATTTTTAAAAAATAAATAAAATACAACTAAACAGGGACTAATGCAGAGGACCCAAGCCTCACACCTTTTCCCACTGGATAATGCTAACGATGCAGAAGACATTACTTTGTTATGAGATCACCCAAACCACAGCATTATTTCTCAACTGCTGACTCTGGGAGTTGACGTCTAGGACAAGAAAACTGAGGTTGATTTTGACGGAAAGGAGGGAGGCATGGAGAACATGAAGAGAGACATGGCTCACCGAGGGACAATTGCCTGGGGAGTCACTGATGGAAGGAAGGGTGGCGGGAAATGTCAGTTGGGAATGGCCCTCTGAAACATGACAGTCAGGTGTGGTGAAAGGGAATGACAGGAAACAATGTCAGCCAGTGGAGCTGTAAGAGCTTTCTCCCCAGTGGAAACCCAGCCAACCTCAGAGAGGTAGTGCATGGCCAAGCAGAAGACAAGGGCGTGACATGGTGACCAGATACAGGGCTTTGAAATTCGACAACTACCGAAGGCTGATAGAGAACTAACGTATTTATAATCACGCACTAAGCAGATACGAAAGAATTCTCTGTTTTGCTTAAGCTAGTTTCTGTCATTTGCAACTCAAGGAATCTTGACTAATAAATCCTCTCTAGTCTCTAGGTCAGTGATGGCGAACCTATGACACGCGTGTCAGCACTGACACGCGTAGCCATTTCTGATGACACGCGGCCGCATGCCGAGGATGAAACATTTGCTGCTCCTGAGGATGAAACATTTGCGACTAGAGTCTTGGAGTTAGTTTTTTCCTCCAAGTGACACACTACCCGAGTTATGCTCAGTTTTTTGGCGAAGTTTGACACACCAAGCTCAAAAGGTTGCCCATCACTGCTCTAGGTACTATCCACTCTTGCAAATCAGTTACTCAATTTACTAAAAGAGTAATTTTTCATGTGGTCTTCATGGGAGAAGTGCAGAAAGGTAATGAAGAGGAAAGAGGAGTCAGAATTAGGGCAACAGCCTAAAAAAGGGCCCCCCTTTTTTTTTGTTTTCTTCAATCCCTGAATCCACAGGCAATGGCATGGCTTATTGCCTCACACAAGCCATTGAATTGTTCTTATGGGGTTGCGTTCAGGCAGATGATCTGCAGAGTGACCTTTGACAAGTCATTGTTCCTCGCTGGGTTCTATTTCTTTTCTTGCAGGTGTGTGTGGAGGGAGCTATGTCTTTATCAGCACAATGAGGGAATAGGGCTAGATGTGATGTTTACTTAATAAATATGATTAATAAAAGCTATGTGCTTAGCATTCTGTGAGGTGTTGTCCACATATGACTCATTCGATCCCCACCATGTCCCTATGCAGCAGGTGATATTAGCCACTTTATGGTCCTTTTCTGGACTAACATTCTACTGACACTTGTTGAGCTCCTTCTCTTGTGCCTGCATACACACCCAGGGCACAAGTCACATGTGGCAAATTCCTTGTTTTCAAGGGGCTTATGATCGGATTGCAAAATTAAAACTATTCGACTGTTACGGTCTAAACTGATTGGCCCTGACCATAAATGCAATAGGAGTTACATTCGTTATCTATTGCCATGTACCAAACGACTACAAATTTACTAGCTTAAAGCAACACACATTGATTTTCTCACAGTGTCTGTGGGTCAGAAGTCTGGGCTCCGGTTAGCTGGGCCGTCTGCAGGGTCTCAACACCATCCTGCCACAAGGTGTTGACCTTAGTGGAGCCCAGTATCCTCCTCCAAGCTCATGTAGTTTTTGGCAGAATTTCTTGCAGGTATAGGACTGAGGGTCCAACTTCCTTGCTGTCAGGTGGGGGCCAAGTCTCAGTTCCCGGAGGCTCCTGCAGTTCCCTGCCGTGGGCCTTCTCTGTAGACGGTTCACGGCAATGCAGCTTTCTTCCTCAAGGTCAACTGGGGACTCTCTTGCTCCAATCTCCTAAGGACTGTAACGCAATGCAACTGTAATCATGTGAGTGACACATCATCACCTTTGCCGCATTCTATTGCCAAGAAGCAAGTCACAGGTCTTGCCCAAACTCAAGGGGGAGGGATTACACATGACTTGCCTGGGGGGGTGGAGGGTGTCACAGGAAGGTGTATTTGCCGAAGGAATTTAGGAAAGAGTAAACTGGAATCCTCGGGGGAGGCTTTCTAGAGAGACTTTTTAAGCTGGAGTTTGAAGAATGAGTAGAATTTAGACCAGCAAAGAGTGAACAAGAAGAGGCAGGACAAAAAAAAAAAAAAAAAAAAAAAGAGGCAGGACAAGAACTAAAGAACATATGAGCAGGTGGGACTCTCGCCTAAATATTTCCTACACAAAAAGCTAATGGAAACCTGCTGACTTCTTACATCACAAAGGGTAGGAGAAACTTTTTTTTTTTTTTTAACTGAAAGGAAGCTGTATCGTGAAGAGAGTCCTGGCCTTGATATCAGAAGACTTGGGTCCAAGGTTTAGCTCTGCTGTTAACTGGCAGTGTGCTTGGGGCCTGCTGGTTATCGGAGCCTAGCTTCTCGTGAATGCCTCTACTTCCGTGTCATTGTGAGGACGAAACAAGCTCTTGGATGGGAAGAACTCTGCATGCTGTCCAGGTCCTAGTTCCAAAAGCAGCTTTTTATCACCTTCCAAGACCCCAGTCTCTCTGTGTCTCCAGCTCTCTGCCTCCTCTCTTCCCCTTGGCCCTCTTCCTCATAAAGTCTCCTGGATGAGGGAAGAGGCACATTCTCTGGGTTCCGGCCTTGGCATGCATCTCATTTCACTACCGGCTCTGCCTTGGGACTCTTTTTCACCACCACCCACAACCCAGGGCCTGGGGCTCTCAAACAGATGCTCTGGCCCAGACCCCTTACCGCCAAGTGTCCAACCAACGGCTGATCAGTTCCTCTTGGGTCTCCTGCAGGCCTCAAAGCCAACTTACCCCAAACTGAACTCATTATCTTCCCGGCAAACCTCTTGCTCTTCCTCTTCATGCCTGGTCTTGGGGAAATCACACCGGGTCCGGAATTGTATGACCTTCTTTCCTCCCCACCCTCACGACTGAGATCTAAGTGGCCAAGTCCTTTCTCTCCAGGGAAGCGTCCTTCCATCACCACTGCCCCACTTCGAATTTCATCAGTTCTCACCCGAATCACTGCGACTGCTTCTTAACTGGTCTTTCTATCGCATTTCGTTCCCCAAACTTACTGCAGAATGAACCTTCTGAAGCACAGATTAGATAATACTGCTGCTCTGCTTAAAAGCGTTCAGAGGCGCCTAAATACTTAGGGATGAAATTCAAACTCCTAGGCATGATATTCAATACTGAAGCCTTCCCAGATCTGATTCTTTTTTTTTTTTTTTTTCAGAGAGGAAGGGAGAGGGATAGAGAGTTAGAAACATCGATGAGAGAGAAACATTGATCAGCTGCCTCCTGCACACCTCCTACTGGAAATGTGCTGGTAACCAAGGTACATGCCCTTGACCGGAATCGAACCTGGGACCCTTCAGTCCACAGGCCGACCCTCTATCCACTGAGCCAAACCGTTTAGGGCTCCAGATCTGATTCTTGCCCACCTCCTCCCCTGTCCGCTCCCCTGCCCACTTCCTCCCATCCATGACGCTCCAGTCCTACTGAACTGCTTACTGTTTTCACACTGCACCACATTCTTCCAAATCTCTGTGTGAACACACTGTTCCCCTCGTCAGAAACTCCCTTCCACCTCTGTCCTTCTCTGCCTTCCTAACTCTTCTCATCCGTGATTCCTCGGCTTCGCTGCTTCACTTTGAAGGCCCCTGCTCTTATGCACTCTTAGCCACTTACGCAGGCCTCTAGCTCAGCTCTCATTGCTCAGGAGTGCCAAGGTCTCTATTATACGTGTCCTTTTTTTTTTTCCTGCTGTCTTGATAGATTGTGAGTTCTCAAGACGAGTAATGATGGCTCATCTCATTTTATTTTCTGATGCTGATGCTCTGATCACCTTTCCCTGCAATCGGATCCTTTCTAAGTTATTTTTATCTTTTTTGAACAGGAAACACATTCATCTGTCCAAAAATTCAGAAATTGCAGGAAGGAAAAGTCTCCCTGCTACCCCTGGCCCCATCTCTGCTGTCCAGTTCTCGTCCCCAGAGGCAAAGGTATCAGTTTCGTGTGAACACTTCCCGAGATGCACACGTATCGATGGTCCCCCTTTCATACCAAGATGGTATATGTTCCCCAGATGGCGCTGCCCCTCTTTTCCACTTACTTATGTACAGTATCCTTGTGGCCATCCCACTTCAGTACATAAACAACTTCCTTATTCTTTACTTAGTTACTCAGGTTTTTATTGTGGATGTATCATAATGTAATCAATGAACGTTAGGTTATTTCCAATCTTGTGTGAACACAATACTGCAATTACGAACGTCACAAAATGTCATTTCACACATGTGCAAGTGTGAGAGTAGCATGAACTCCTAGAAGTGGAGTCCCTAGATCACGGAGTACATGCCTTCACGTAAGTATGACCACGCCATGTTGCCCCTTCATGGAGTTAGTAGATATCATCTTATTGATCTTTGTATCCCTAGTCACTGTTACAGAGCCTAGAACAGAGTAGGCATTCAGTACATTTTTGTCAAATAAACAAATGAAAAAAGAATAGTTCTTTTAGTGGAAGCTCCCTTTTTCTTTTTCTGATGCTGTGGAGATGTTTCCCCCCATCCAGCACTCAGGTCAAACCAAATGATACATGATCAACCCAAATGCCATTATTACTTTGGAGCAAAATTCTTATTCCAACTTTTATTAATTTCCATATTGTGTAACTAATCAAGACCCTTCTGAATTAGCTTGGTTATAAAATAAGGTCGCAATTGTTATGTTCTAATAGAATAAATTTGAATCCTCATCCAATATTTTGTGAGGTATCTTAATTATTTTTACTAGATTTTTATCTTTCTTCTCCTGAGCAATTCCTGGAAACCCTTACATAGTTCATAAATTATTTCAGGGGGCTGCTTGTTGCTTTTGTAAGTCATCAGACCTCTGTGAGTTAACTTTGACTGTCTTTTAACTATAAATCCCTGTTGCTTCTCCTGGATCCATTGCTTATTAGCTGTGTGACCTCTCTATTCCTGGCTATTCATCTATAAAATGGGGACATTATTGGTTTGTGAGGAGGAGGTGAGATTATAGATATCAAGTGCTTAGCATAGTGTTTGGCACATAGTAATGTTGAGAGAGAAGGTCCTTGGTGGGTTTCTAATGCTTCTACGCATCTTCCTGGGAATGCCAAGAATGCAAGGCTCCTCTTGGCTGGGGTTGTGTTTATAGGGAGTAACTCTGAGGGATGAAATCATGTCTTCCTCCAGGACAAGGAACAGGTCTTCTTACTGCTTCCTACTAAATGGTGCGTTCCCCATGCCCAGTGTTCCTCAGCCACCGCGTAAACCCACCAAGAGCAGAGCTTTCATCCGAGCCCGTGAGACTTGGGGGACAAGAGGAATCGACACAAACACGCTGAAGCTCGTGCTGCTTCTTGTTTTGAGTCCTTTGTCTCTGATGCAAGGATCTTGTTTCTTTTTTTTTTTTTTAAATATATATTTTATTGATTTATCACAGTGAGGAAGAGAGAGGGACAGAGAGCTAGAAACATCGATGAGAGAGAAACACCGACGAGCTGCCTCCTGCACACCCGCCACTGGGATGTGTCCGCAACCAAGGTACACGCCCCTGACCGGAATCGAACCTGGGACCCCTCAGTCCGAAGGCCGACGCTCTATCCACTGAGCCAAACCGGTCCCAGCGGATCTTGTGTCTTTTATCAACATCCACGCAACAGTAACAGACTAACCTACGAGCCTTCCAATGGGTAAAATCAAACACCAGACGTGCATATTAAATGCTTAAGATATTTACATGATTTTTGCTTTTGCTCTTCCTAGGTATTCTGCACGATATCTGTAAGTTTGTGTTTGGAAAGGTAGCCAGAATACATCAAATGCTGCCATTTGCAAGTAATTCTACTGTACTGTTGGGGGGAACGAAATGAATTAGAAATAAAGGTAACTTTGAAATCATTGCTCAATTGAAATTACTTAGCCACACTAATATTCAGTTTTAAATCAGTAAGGCCATAGTTTCCTCTCTATATATTTCTGTATAGTTGGGGTCCTACTTTTAAAAAAATATGTTTAAAAAAAATATATTTTATTAATTTTTTACAGAGAGAAGGGAGAGGAATAGAGAAAAATCGATCAGCTGCCTCCTGCACACCCCTCACTAGGGCTGTGCCAGCAACCAACGTACATGCCCTTGACCGGAATTGAATCTGGAACCCTTCAGTCTGCAGGCCAATGCTCTATCCATTGAGCCAAACCAGTTAGGGCAAAAATATGTTTTTACTAATTATTAATAAAAGAGAGAGAGAGAAACATGGATGAGAAACATCAATATCAATTGGCTGCCTCCTGTATGCCCCCCTGCTGGGGATGGAGCCTGCAAACCGGGTATGTGCCATGACCTGAATCCAACTCGCCACCTCTTGGTGCATGGGTCCACGCTCAACCACTGAGCCACACAGGCTGGGCTGGGGCCTACTTTTTATGTAGTTGCAATACAGGAAAAGTTGCATAACTGTAACTGGGCCTTAGTTCCTGTTACTTAATAGCTGGATGACTTTGAGCACTCTAAGGTTCAGTTTCCTAATATATGAAATACAGAAACTAATTCATGATCCAGTCTCAAGAGGTTGTTGGAGCCGTGGAATAAAATGATGTATGTGACCACCTGTGCAAATGAGTTGTTATAACTTAAGACTGTATTGAGTTACAAACGTTAATTTGCCCTAAATATTATTGGTTTAGAGGCTATGAAATAAGAAAGAAAAGAAAAAAAGACATCAACAGTTGAATCAGTCTGCCACACACTCACTATCCAACAGATTAAACGCCTAAGAGCATAAGAGGAAAACTACAACTCCCAGCAGGCATTGCTCCCGATCTGCGTCAGATAACCTCAACTCCCGCAGGGCCCAGCGCCCTCTCAGCCCCCACGGCCCATAAACTACATCTCCCAGGAGGCTCCACCGTGCACAACGTCCTTCTTCCCTCGCCTCGAGCCTTCCCTCACCCCAGCCTGCAGCTCTGGGCCCACTGGGGTCCCGCGGTCGGCAGCGAGCGCGCGGGGGTCGCGCGGCCGCGGAGCGGAGCGAGCGCGCGCGGGAGGGAGTCGAGGCGTAGGGGGGCGGGGATACGGCTCGCTTGCTCGCAAGATGGCGGACGAGGACGGGGAAGGGATTCACCCCGCAGCCGCTCACAGGAACGGAGGTGGCGGCGGCGGCGGCGGCGGCGGGGGTTCAGGGCTCCACTGCGCCGGGAACGGCGGAGGCAGCGGCCCGCGGGTCGTGCGCATCGTCAAGTCCGAGTCCGGCTACGGCTTCAACGTGCGGGGCCAAGTGAGCGAGGGCGGGCAGCTGCGGAGCATCAACGGGGAGCTGTACGCGCCGCTGCAGCATGTGAGCGCCGTGCTGCCCGGGGGGGCGGCCGATCGCGCCGGGGTGCGCAAGGGGGACCGCATTCTGGAGGTGTGAGTATCCGGGCTGCCCGCCGCCCCACCCCGCCCCGTACCCTCCGCTAGTCCGCGCATCTCCCCTCGACCCCTGTCACCCTCAGGCCGAACCTCCCCCCGACCCTGAACCGCCCCCGGGACCCCCGCCCGCCCCAGGCCTCGCACCTCCTGGGGGTTGGCTCTTAACCACACCCCTGCTTTTTGCGACCCTCCCCCCCCCCCACCTCGCTCCCTTCAGTCGAAGTCCCTGCGCCCTCCCCGCCGTTACCCCCGCCCCCATTCCTTTGGCTTCTCGTCTCCCCCTCTGCCTTCCCCTGGGGCATGGAGCTCGCTGCTCCTCGCCGCCCCTCGCTTTGCTCTTAACGAACCTCTTGGGCTGCTCACCGACGGCAGCTCCTCCTCTGACCCCGCCACTGGGTGTCCTCCCCAAGTTCTCTCATCTGTGGCATCCCAGTTTGTTGCTCTCCACACTCCCGTCAGCCCCGGGGTGCCGTCCCTGCTGCCCTCTGGCCCAAGCAGGAAGGACCTCTGTCTTCTCCTTACTTTTCCTCCGGAGTCCTCGTCCCTCCACACTCGACTCCTTTTTCTTTCCTTAGGTCCACCCTCTCCTTAGGGTTAAGCACCGCTACCTAGTTTCCTGTCCTTCTGTGTGTCCCCTTCCTCCCTTCCTTTTCGTCTTCCTTCTCCTAGGAGACCTCCTTTCCTGACCCTTGCATGCGTTTGGTTTGGTTTGGTTTGGTTTGGTTTTTGGTGGTGGTGGTGGTGGTGGTGGTGGGGTCTTGGACACTGTAGTTTCTCTTCACGGTCGTCTCTGGATTTACACCCTGACATTGAGTCTGGTGTCTCCATCACCGCCGCCTCCCTCTGAGTGCACCCCTCCTCTGTCCCCCGTGCTCACTCCTGCACCCTCCTCCTACTTCTGTTTTAGTCCACGGTTATAACCCCCTTTTGGGTCTTTGGCCTCCCCGATTTTCCAGGGCAGGCCGTTCCCCTTCGCTCTCCTACTCCGTCTTCCTGTGATCCCACGCTTGACTCGATCCTGATCCTCTTCGCCCCCAGGTTGCTTTCCCACCCTGCTCCCTGCTCTTCTTAGGCCCCTTCTGCTGCTGCAACCCACCCTCTTCCCCGCTGCAGTCCCCCCGCCCCCACCCCCCACATCCCATCCTTACTTGCCCATTGCATCCTCAATGCCCCGGCAGGATGCTGCCTCCTCTCCGATTTCTGTGCAGACCTCCTCCACGGCTCTGATCCGGGAGCTACATTGGTGTGTTTTTTGTACGTTGTCTTAGAATTTATATAGCGGTTGCTGGCTGACTGGTGGGTGGTGTTTGCTCTCATTCTCTCCATTCTCCTCAGCAGTCTTCGATGCTGTATTCTTTTTTTCTTCTTACGGAATCTGTCTTGTACATTCTCTTCTTCACCCTTCTGCCTTCTCCCTCGGTGCTTGGATCTGCTCTCATGAAGTTGTCCTCGTGTTTTATAGATGTAATTATAATTGCCACAACCTTGAGGCTTTCCTCTAGTAAAACAGCAGGTTTGCTCAGGGTTTCCGAGACTAGGAGAAGGTGTGGCATAGAGAGAGCCCATCCTTTCTTATTCCCCTTATGCCCCCTGCCCTTATCTTGGATGTTTTTACTCTGGTATCCACTCATTCTGTTTCCTCCTACTTCCCATCTCAAGAAAGAGGAGCTCACCAAAGCAGGTGGTTGGAGCTATTACTATAACTTCCCTCTGACCTTCCTGTAGGTAGGTGCTTTTTTCTCTGTTAATGTCCTACATACCAGTTTCTAGTATTCCCTGGCAATATATCCTTAACTTTTTTGAGAGTAAGGGCATTCAGATAGAGAATGCAGTAGTGACCTTTTGCTTTGAACTGGGGCACCTGATTCTTTTCTTCCTAAATAACTCAAAGTCTGTGGCTGATGTTTCCTTCCAATAGAAGCTTTTGGAATTAGTATTTCCCTTTCCCTTTGTACGGTAACTTTGGATCCAGCTGTTTGTTTTTAAATTTAACACTAAAATGTTTATTTAAAATTATAAAATCTTAAAGTTCTAAATCATTTACTCATTATTGAAGTTAAAGGAACTAAAATAATTTTGTAGAAGGCTGCAGCTAACAAGACCCACCATTTCATTCATATATATGCATACTAACATAGTTGCTGGCCTCTTGCCTTTATTGTGGTTTTTGTAGCAGAGTCCAGATATAAACTAGATGTACCGTAAGGAGACCTCAGATGGTCCCCTAGGACAGGACTTGCTTCAGACCCAAGTTCTAGTCTAGGTCTGTTCCTCTTCCGAGGAAAAAACATCGCATTTTGGCACATTCTTGGTGGTGAGTAGAGAACTTTGTCTCGTTCATTGGGCAGGGCAAAAGAACACTTTGCTTTTAGAGAACCTTCTCTGGAAGGGTGTGATGATTAGACATCTTCCTGACATTAGTTTTTCACTTTCTTAACTGTATTTTGATTTCCAAATTCTTTGAAGCTTCTCTGCTATTGTAGTGGAAATAGCCATCATTGCAACACGGAACTGAGCTAGTTGTTAAATTCTCTGAAACCTCAACTACTGTTGACCCTGAACAACATGGGTTTGAACTGCATGGGTCCATTTATATGCAATAAGTACCTGTACTGTTTCATTCCGCGGTTGGGATTCGCAGATGTGGAAAACCAACTTCATGCATTGATCTACACAATTTTATAGAGGGGCTTGAGCATCCTCAGATTTTAATAACCAGTCCCCCAAGGGTGTTAAGGGAGAACTTTTTGGGAAGTCAGAAGTTATATGTGGATTTTTGACTGCGTGGAGGTCATTTCCCTAATCCCCACCTTCAGGGGTCAACTGTATACAGTTTCTTTCCTTCCCTTTTTCCAAAATCTGCACTTTTCCTTAGGTTTTCAAGTGAGAGGAGGAAATCAGGAAGCAAACAGACAGGATTCTTTTTTTTTTTTTTTCAGACAGGATTCTTGAGGGATATCTGTGTCTGCCACTTGTTTTGATCTTGGTTGGGTTGATACTAATCTTCCTAAAGCATTCCTTTTTTTTTTTTACATTTTTCCAGCAAGTATTTATTATCAGTTAAGCCATCATTCAGGATTCTAGGGTGGAATGTACGCAGGCCCCCCTTCACCTCCTTGGGAGAAGGATGGAGGATGCCCAGTTCAGAGCTTCCCAGGAAACGTGCCTTCTGCCCGGTGGTCATCCCAGGCCGAAACCCAGGATGTGGGGCACAGGGACTGTACACACATCGGTACCATTCACACACACAGACATCACCCCCTTTAGCAGTCGTTGTCTCTCACAGCCGTGGAAGTCCAGGTAGTTCTGCCAGCAGTTCCTGGTCTGGTTCTGCCTGGGGAAGCGGCTGTCAAAAGGAGCAGTCCGGTAGTTCTTGATTTTGGTCTTGATGTCTTCTGCCATGTTGCTGATTCCTAAAGACGCCCCTGAAGCCGCTCGCAGCTCAGTGTGACCTCAGCAAAGGGCCCTAAAGCATTCTTTAGGCAACATGCCTTCGAGCTTTTTTCTCTGTCTCTCACCAAGTTCCTTCAGTTAACCGCTCTTGTCTCAGGAAAGCTTTCTAGGTTAAATGCCAGTGGGGGTGAAGGTTAGGCATGGGTAGATTAACTACATGTAGATGTAAATTGTATGAAGTCATAGAGGAATGTATGGACTTTGAAGATTGCTTTTTAACCAAGACTTTCCCATATTTAGATGCTTTCTTCCTGTGCACAATAATTTTATTCCAATTTTCATATATTGAAGTTGTATGGACAACTAACTGTTAGAGGTGTGAAACAGAGTAACTTTGAGATTTATGGGAATACAAGCTTGAACAAAAGGAAGAACATCAATTTCTTTTAAAGTCTTTACCAAAGCCCTGTCCTCACTGAATCTTGGAATAGTTGTTAAACTAAATTCACTACGGTTCAGTTTGTCCTTTGTCCCTTCAAAACTGACTAGATTCTGACTGGTTTGGGAGAGAGTCATGTTGCAGGGCTTGGTACTGGAGTAAGAACAAGCCCTCTGGCTCTAAATTTTACTGTAGATGGAATGTTTTCTTGACTAGCAATGTTGGTTTCCACCTTGTAATTTTCCCCAGTGTAACATATATTGAGTCTCTCCCCTTTGATGTGTATACACCTGGAGGCTAATGACTGAAGAATGCTTTCAACAGATAGAACCAAAATAAATATATCTTTGCACTAATTATATAGTATGTGAAGTAACATTTAACAAGTGAGTTCCAAGGGCTCTTGATTGATTTCTTGAGAGATCCCTTAGGAGGGTTTAAGTGTGTAGTGGATATGGATATGCATTGTCTATATTTTTTAGGGATTAGGTTTATCTGTTGGCTAGTTTGTTTTGTCTCTCTGGTATTTGGGTAGCGTGGTCTTTAATAAGCATGGACTCCTAAGGTTGGCTTGCAACCATTCAAAATTATATTTATGCTGGGCAAAGAGTATATGCCTTCCTCCTAGATAGCTGTAGGATAATATACCATCAACTTTTCCTTGTTAAAGTTAAACCCATGGTTGGCAAACTGCGGCTCGCAAGCCACATGCGGCCCTTTGGCCCCTTGAGTGTGGCTCTTCCACAAAATACCATGGCCTGGGCGAGTCTATTTTGAAGAATTGGCGTTAGAAGAAATTTAAGTTTAAAAAAATTTGGCTCTCAAAAGAAATTTCAATCGTTGTACTGTTGATATTTGGCTCTGTTGACTAATGAGTTTGCCGACCACTGAGTTAAACCATAAGAAAAATTAGAAGCCATACATATTGAAATAAATTTGTTTATTGAGATTTTTAAAAAATTAAATTTATCGGGGTGATACTGAGTAATAACATTATGTAAGTTTTAGATGTACAATTTTATAATACACTAGAGGCCCAGTGCACGAAATTTGTGCACTGGAAGGGGGAGTTCCTCAGCCTGGCCTGCACCCTCTCGCAGTCTGGAACCCCCTGCTCCTTACCCACCCGCCTGCAGCAGAGGTGGGAGAGGCTCCTGCCAGCCGTGAGCCCAGCTTCTGGCTGAGCAGCGCTCCCCCTGTGGGAGCGCACTGACCACCAGGGGGCAGCTCCTTCATTGAGCGTCTGCCCCCCTGGCGGTCAGTGTGCGCCATAGCAACTGGTTGTTCTGCTGTTCGGTCAATTTGCATATTAGGGTTTTATTATATAGGATCATCTGTATATTGCATTGTGTGCTTACCACCCAAAGTCTAGCCTGCTTCCGTCACCATGTATTCGACTATTGAGAGTTAATTTTAATAACTTACAAATATCTTACGGACATTCCTTTCTTTTGTTTTCTTCCTTTATGTGAAAGTTTGAAAATGATTGAACAAAAAGAGGTTAGTGCCACAAGAAGTATTTTTACAAGTTAAATGTGAGTCATGTAACATTGACTGCTAAGTACCTCTCAAGAGCTTTCTCAGTTGTAGCTGAATTCTATTTGGCTCAGATTTTCCAGGTATTTTTTGAAAATGGTTTAAAATTATGGCTTTTGATCAAGGAATTATTATGGCAATGATTTTCAAGCTTTAGTGAGCATAAGAATGACTGGGTGTGCTTGTCCAAGGTATAGAGTCTCAGGCTCAGTCATTAAGGGTTATGATTCAGTAGGTCTTGCATGGGGCCTCAAAATCTTTATTTTATACTTCCTTGCCAGGTGTGGGTAATGTAACCCACACCCAACTCTACTTGGAGTAACATTGCAGGCTTAAATTGTCAGTTCATTTTATCTTTATGGTTATATTGAGAGTCATGAGCTAAGACTGTGTAACACTGATTTTTCTAGGCTCCTGAATTCCAGTTCTTAGGAAAATGAGTTCAGTAGGTAGTGGACTATTATATCTGATCATCTATACTTTATTGAGTATTGCTAAGCTGTTGTAATAAAGATTGTGATTAAAAGGTAGAATAATCATTATACCACTTTGTTACTTGAAGTGTGTGTTACAATTTGCAGTGTTTTTACATTTGATCTTTACAGCAGCCTTGTGAGATAGGGAAAATATAAGCTCCTCGAGGGCAGGGACTACATCCATATGCCCCCTCTCCCCCGCACCAAATGTCTAGTGACACATACAAGGTATTATTCAGTATATACTTATTGAATGAATGTATTAGTATTATCACTGTTTCATAAGAGAGGAGGGTATTGTACTAATGAGTGTTAACTAGAATTAAACCTGTGTCTTTGGGTTCTAAATTCAGTGTATTTTCTCTCTCCCAGTATGTCCTTGGGTGAGGATTAAAATAAATAAAAGAAAGAAAGAAAGAGAGAAATTGCTGTTCATAGACAGTTGTACTTGAGGTTAGATAAAAAAGGGCTTTGAATGCAGTGCTCATAAGTTTGGGTTTTATTCTGTTTTTGAGATCAGAGTACAGTTGTATGTGTATTAACACCCAGGACTCCCTGTGAAAAATTTAGTTTTTATTTAATTATTTACCCAAAGAGGTTGAATAACTTTTCCAAGGTCAAAGAGGAAAATTACTGTTAGAATTAGAAGCATTTCAGAGCATCTAGTCTCTTGGGCTGTCTTGTACTATATAAAGCAGAGAACGAAGGACAACACCCAGAGCTAGGAACAGCTGGTGAGGAGCTGGTTGCCTTTAATTTGTATATGTATTTTACTTCACAATCCAATCCAGCTTCTCAAGTATCTTTTTCTCTTTCTCTTATGTTTCAAATGGCTGGACTTACTTTTGTGTTTACAGTTGGTGAGTTTGATCCTTATGTGCTGCAGCCCCCTAGAAGGAAAACCTTCATTGTGTTTATGTACTAGCCTTAATATTTTTTCATTCATCCAGGGAAAACCTTTAATGAGTGCTTACGACATGACAGACTCAGGATTAGATACTGGGGATGGAAAGCTGAATGATATGTAGTCCTCCCCCTTAGGAAATTGATGGTTGGGTGGGGAATCAGCAGATTAACTGACAATTTCAATACTGGAGTAAACCCAGGGTGGGTTCCTTAACAAAGATGGCACCCAGCTCTCCCCTTCCCCATTGGATAAACAAACCTAGAGCAGTTCCTCCAAATCCCCATAAATACTTCTTTGCCCTTAGTTATCTAAACTAGGAAATGCAAGTGCCCAGGGACTGTGTGCATCCAGACACAAAATGTACTAAAATCAGGAGAACTGAATAGTTTATTGACACTTTTGAAAATGAAATGGGCTCATTAATTATGCCAGGACAGCAGGTGTAAATGAGGTGTGTCCTAGCAACCTGGAACACAGGTTTATAGCAAGACCGAAATTTTGTGTTCTCTCAGGAGGGAAATGAACGAGTTTTTGTTCTTGGTGACCAATGGTTACATTGGCTTTACAGATAATTATCAGATAAGCAATGAGCTTTTCTTCTGAATAGCTTGATTATAATTTCGTATTTATTTTTAAAATATCTTAAAGTCTTAAGGCTTATTATACTTTCCCCCTGAATGACAAATATGATTCCTTTATTTAGAAATGAGTTTCCTGTGTAGATTATATTCGTAACCTGATTGCCTTGGAATTAGAAGGTTTGAGGAATCGAGTACTCCTTCTTCCCAAGTAATAAACCCTTGTTACTTCTGGTTGGAGGTATTAAGGTTGAAAGAGAGATGATCCTTATTTGTATTTTTCTGCCTCAGGCAGCATTTTTTATCAGTTAGAACACCCAGCCAAGGGTAAAAAGTTCAAGGAATGGTAAGCAGCTTATTTGACAGGTTACTTATTCCTTTTTTCCTCTTTGGGAAGACTAGATGCTGATTGACGCAGTTCGAAGTGTCTCATCCCTGTCAGGGCCATACTTTATTGTCACGAATACTCTCTTTTGCTCAGTGTTAAACTTTTGGATGTAGGTGTTTAAAACATTGGTACAAGTATTGATTTTGCTTTTGACACTTAAAAGAACCAAAGGATTTGTGAACTAGAGCTGGAAAGCATTTAATTTGGTCTACATACAGTTGACATTTGTTGTTTCCCTTCACTTGCTAAAGATGAGGCTTAGAATAAGATGAGTTTTTTGTTTGTTTTTGTTTGTGTGTTTTTTTGGCTATAGTTTGAGTCAAGACACTTTACTTTTTATATTCTCTTTTCCTAGTAAAGAATAGTCTATCAAAGGTATCTATATATATAAAAGCCTAATGTGCAAAGTGTCCCCTTGGGAGTTCAACCAACCGGGAGTTTGATCGCTCGCTATGATGTGCGCTGACCAACAGGGGGTGGCGTGGAATGAAGGAAGACCCTGGCTGGCAGCCGGCAGCCACTAGGGACCCTACCTGTGCATGAATTTCATGCACTGGGCCTCTAGTTGAGTTATATGACAGTGGTCTTAGGAAATCAGTAAGAGAAAGCAAACTCAGGGTAATTTTGAGACCTTATAACTATGATACAGAGTTTTCTGCTTAATTATATTTAGCAGTTGTTCAGGCTAGAAAATGGTTATATTAAATCATAACTGAAGAGAAGCCAGATTTTTTTTTTTTTTTATTGGTGGGCAGGGAAAGAAATAGGGATAAGTGGCAATTAGTGAAATTATTTTGTGGATCTAGATTCCTAAGTGAAAATAAAATACTATTTAACTGTTTAAAGCTATGGCATTTTTCTGATTTGAATATTTCAGAACTTGGTTTGATATTCATGGCAGAAATGAAATAGCTCACTCTATCTTGTTTTGAATTATTCACTAAGGAATCGTGAATTTTAGTGTTTGACAACAGAGGTAGATCCACTTTGATATATATATATATTTTTATATATATTTTTGAGATTTCATTCTTAATTTTAAAATACATTAAAATATTTAATAGGCTTTTTTTTTTTTTTAGAATAGTTTTAGGTTCACAGCAAAATTGAGCAGAAGGTACAAAGGTTTCCCATGTACTTCCTGCCCCTCCCCCCCACCCACAGGCATTGACTCCACCATTACAAACATCCCCTACCAGAGGGTACATTTGTTATCGTTGATGAACCTTCATTGACACATCATTGTCATACAGAATCTGCAGCTTATTTTAGGCTTTGCTCTTAGTGTTGTACATTTTGTGAGTTTGCACAAATTTATAATGACATGTATCCACCATTATAGTACACAGAATAGTTTCACTGTCCTAAAAATTCCCAGTGTCCCTGGTAACCACTGATCTTTCTACCATCTTCCTAGTTTTGCCTCTTTCAGATTGTCATATCGTTGAAATCATAAAGTATGTAACCTTTGCAGACTGTCTTCTATAACTTGGTAATATACATTTAAGTTTCCTTCATGTATTTTCGTGGCTTGATATTTTCTTTCTTTCTAGTGCTGAATAATATTCCATTATCTGGACTTACCACAGTTCATTTATCCAAGGTTCAGCACTTTGAATAAAGCTGCTATCAACATCTCTGTGTAGGTTTTTGTGTGGATATGTTTTCAACTTGTTTGGGTAAATACCAAGGAGCACACTTGCTGGATCATGTGGCAAGAGTGTGTTAATTTTGTAAGAAACTGCCAAACTGTCTTCCCAAGTGGCTGTACCATTTTGCATTCCCATCAGCAATGAATGAGAATTCCTGTTAATTCATATCCTTGTCAGCATTTGGTGTCAGTGTTCTGGATTTTGGCCATTCTTAGGGTGTAGTGGTATAAAATTCATTTTTTAAATTATAAGAATAATATAAATATGTTGGAGAAAATTTGGAGACCAAAGAAAATGGGATGAAAAATCACCTATATTACCACCCATACACAACTACTTAGGACGTTGAAATCATACTTTTGTATACAACTTATAATATAATTTTTAAAATTAATAGACTTTATTTTCTAGGACAGTTTTAGATTTACAGAAAAATTGAACAGATAGTATAGAGAGTTCCCATATATCTCTTTCCCACTCCCATCATATATAGTTTCTCCTATTAAGAACATACTACATTAGTATGGTAGCTTTGTTTAAATTAATGAACCCATGTTGATACGTTATTATTAACTAAATCCCTTAGTTTACTAGGGTTTCCTTAGCTTTTACCTGATGTCTTTCTGTTCTAGGGTCCCATCCGGGATAACATTACATGTAGCTGTCACATCTCAGGCTCATCTTGGCTGGGACCACTTCTCAGTCTTTCCATGATTTTTATGACCTTGACAGTTTTGAGGAATACTGGTTAGGTATATTATAGGATACCTGATTATTGGGATTTGTCTGATTTTTTTCATGATTGGACTTGGGTTTTTGTTTGTTTGTTTTTTGAGGAAGATCACAGAGGTACCGTTTTCATCAGTTCATATCAAGGGCACATGCTGTCATCATTATGACTTATTAACCGTGATCATCTGGCTGAAGTAGTGTTTGTCAGGTTCTCCACTGTCGTTCTATTCCTTTTCCCCTCCCCCTCCTCACACTATACCCTTTGGATAGGCATCACTGTGTGCAGCCCACACTTAAGGAGTGGGGAGTTCTGCTCCCCTCCTTTAAAGTGTAGGATCTATGTAATGGTTTTGGGATTCTTCTACATGGGAGAAGAATGTCTCTACTGCCCACGTATTCATTTGTTCAGTCATTTATTTGTATCAGTATGGGCTCATGGATATTTACTTTACACTTTGGGATACATAATCTGATGCTGATGCTTAATTTTGTTGCTGCATTTCTAGCTTTTGCCATTCATTGGTAGTTCTTACTGTTGGCTCCTGTGCCCTTTGCCACATCCCCATCAGTGTGTGTTTTTGTTTTTGAGTACTTGCTTACTTTCTGGCACTACAAATGATCCAGGCTCATCTGTGTATTTCCTGTCCCAGTCCTAGAATCAGCCCTTTCTCCAAAGTGTCCTGTTTCTTTTTATTTTTTATTTTTTTATTTTGATTTTTTACAGAGAGGAAGAGAGAGGGATAGAGAGTTAGAAACATGGATCAGCTGCCTCTTGCACACCCCCTACTGGGGATGTGCCCGCAGCCAAGGTACATGCCCTTGACCGGAATCGAACCTGGGACCCTTGAGTCCGCAGGCTGACGCTCTATCCACTGAGCCAAACCGGTTTCGGCTGTCCTGTTTCTTTTTATTGGAGAATGGTATTAGAAACCAAGACCTGGGTGCTAGGTGTGGTTTTTGCTACTGGGGTGTAGTTTCTTTCTGGCCCTCTCAGCTAACAAAGAAATATATGTGTGTATTAACCCCGTATATATATATATTTCTACTAGCTTTCCCGTTGCAGGAAAAATCCTGCAATAGGATTTCCTGCTGCACTCTACCCCGCCTTCGTTCCTCCCTTGTCCCCCGCCTCACTTTCTCCTCCAGCCCCCCTGCGTTTCCCTTCGCCCCCGGCCCCACCTCCGCTCTGCCATTGTTGCCCGCCCCGCCTTCTCCTCCAGCCCGCCTGCGTTTCCCTTCGCCCCCGGCCCCGCCTCCGCCCTGCCATCGTCGCCCGCCCCGCCTTCTCCTCCAGCCCGCCTGCGTTTCCGTTCGCCCCCGGCCCCGCCTCCGCCCCGCCCTTGTCACCCGCCCCGCCTTCTCCTCCAGCCCGCCCGAGTTTCCGTTTGGCCCCGCCTCCGCCCCGCCCTTGTCGCCCGCCCCACCTTCTCCTCCAGCCCGCCTGCTTTTCCGTTGGCCCCCAGCCCTGACTTCGCTCCTCCTTTCTCCTCCCCTCCCCCCCTTTTGGCGCTGTCTTGATATGCAAATTAGCCGCCATATTTGTTGGGGGTAATTTGCATACTCGTCCTGATTGGCTGGTGGGCGTGGCGTGGCTGGTGGGCGTGGCTTAGGTGTAGCGAAGGTGCGGTCAATTTGCATATTTGTCTATTATTAGATTAGATGTGTAACCATCTGTATCTGTATTAAGTTAAATAAGGGTTCTTACTGATGTCTGGCTTTACTCCATTAACATATGGATCATTTTGATCCCCTCCCCTTGTAGATCTGTACATTTCCACACTAACAGTGAGAAACTTGGCTTCCCACATCCACCTAATTGTCCAATTCCAGTATACATGTACAGCAATATCAGAATCTTTACCCCGTGGGAAATAACTTCATCGACGAGTACAGCACTTATGTGCAGCCCTTTTGCCTTTAGCCTTACGGAATTCATCAATTTCCAGGTACTTAGGCCTTGTGCCTTCTCTTCCCACCACCTTCAGTGAGGTGGTTTGAAATAGTTAGATTCTCTTATTACAGTCTGGGATTCCCCCACCTACTAACTGATTTTTGTTTTAAATTTGTATACATTAAGGTTTGTTCTTTGTGTTGTAAAGTTCTGTAGGTTTTGACAAACGCATATGTACCATAACAGTATCACACAGAGTGGTTTCACTGTGCCCCAAACCCCCTGTGCTTCACGTATTCATCCTTCCTTCCCTTCAAGCCCCTGGCAACACACTGATCTTTGTGTTTTCTGTAGTGTTACATAATTGGAATCATACAGACTGGCTTCTTTCACTTAGCAATATGTATTTAAAGTTTCCCCATGTCTTTTTTTTTTTTTAAAGCAAACATGGAGCTCATGAAAGACGAGGCTTAGTTGTTTTTTTGTGTGTTTTGTTTTTAAATATATGTTATTTATTTTTTACAGAGAGGAAGGGAGAGGGATAGAGAGTTAGAAACATCGATGAGAGAGAAACGTCAATCAGCTGCCTCCTGCACACCGCCTACTGGGGATGTGCCCGCAACCAAGGTACATGCCCTTGACCAGAATTAAACCTGGGACCCTTCAGTCCGCAGGCCGACGCTCTATCCACTGAGCCAAACCGGTTTTGGCAAATTTGTGCTTTTTAAATTGTTGATGAGATTTGCTATTTATTAGAAAAAGTTGAAATATTTTAGAACCCTTTGGCCAGTTACTTTCTCTAGTTGTATTTCTCTTGTCCTATCAGTAAATTAGCTGTTCTAAAATGTAAGGTTCAAAATGTTGTTCTGAAACAAAATTCCAAAAGTTTTTTTAAATTTAAATTTCATTTTTCAATTACACTCAGTGTTATTTTTTATTAGTTTCAGGTGTACAGCATAGTGGATAGAAGTGTTCCCACTATATTTCCACTACCCACCTGGCATCATACTCGTTATTATAATATTGACTATATTCTCTATGCTGTCCTTTACATCTTTGTGATTATTTTGTAACTACCAGTTTATACTTCTTAATCCCTTCACTTTTTTCACCGAGGGACAACCATTGTCTGTTTACTGTATTTATGAATCTATTTTAGTTTTGTTTGTTCATTTATTTTGTTCTTTAGATTCTACATATAAAGTCATGTGGTATTTGTCTTTTTCTGTCTAACTTACTTCATTTCACATAATACTGTCTAGGTCTATACATGCTGTCGCAAATGGTAAGATTTCCTTTTTTTTTAATGGCTGAGTAATATTCCATTGTATATATGTACCACAACTTTTTTATCCACTCGTCTATTGAGGCACTTGGGTTGCTTCCTTATCTTGGCTATTGTAAATAATGCTGTGGTGAACATATTCTTTCAAATTAGTGTTTTGGGTTTCTTTGGATATATATATACTGTATACTGAGAAGTGGAATTGCTGGATCATAAGGCAGTTGGTTCTCTGTTAAATTTTTTGAGGAACCTCCCTACTGTTTTCCATATCAATCAGACTATTTTCTGTCTCACTTCTTTTGCTCAGTGTGTGTGTGTGTGTGTTTTTTTTTAAAATATATTTTATTGATTTTTTTTACAGAGAGGAAGGGAGAGGGAGAGAGAGTTAGAAACATCAATCAGCTGCCTCCTGCACACCCCACACTGGAGATGTGCCCACAACCAAGGTACATGCCCTTGACTGGAATCGAACCTGGGACCCTTGAGTCCGCAGGCTGACGCTCTATCCACTGAGCCAAACCGGTTAGGGCAGTGTGTGTGTGTGTGTTTTTTTTTTAAATATATTTTTATTGATTTCAGAGAGGAAGGGAGAGGGAGAGAGAAATAGAAACATCAGTGATGAGAGAGAATCATTGATTGGCTGCCTCCTGCACGTCCCACACTGGGGATCGAGCCTGCAACCTGGGTATGTGCCCTTGACCGGAATTGAACCTGGGACCCTTCAGTCCATAGGCTGACACTCGATCCACTGAGCCAAACCAGCTAGGGCGCTCAGTGTGTTTTTGAGATTCATCCGTGTTGTTGTCGATATTGGTAGTTTGGTCCTTTTTATTGCATGGCTATGCCACCGTTTATATGTTCACCCCTTGGTAGACATTTGACTGTTTTCAGTTTTGGACTAGTATGAATAAAGCTTCACTGAACATTCAACTACAATTGTTTGTGTGGACATGTTTTCATTTCTCTGGGGTAAATACTTAGGAGTGGAATTGTTGGGTCGTATGGTAAATGTATGTTTAGCATTATAAGAAACTGCTAGGTTGTTTTGCTTTATGCTGCCATCAGCAATGTATGAGAATTCCAGTTCTTCCACACCCTTAGCAAAACTTGGCTTTGTCATTTTTCTTTATTTGAACTGTTCTTATGGACATGTAGTCATTGTGTTTTAATCTACAAAATTGAAAAGTACATCTTAATTATTTGCAGTTATAAGAATTCATTGTCATATTTTTTATAGGCTGCCTCTGAGGGACTAATTATCCTTTAATTAATTTCTTGAATGTCACAAGGGGTCAAATAATATTTTGCTTACCACTTAGCATGGTTTCTTCTTATGGTACATATAATGATTGTCTCTGTCATATTCCATCCATATCTAGTTTCATTATATACAGTTTCCTGTACAAGCACTGTACAAAAACAAATCCTGACTATTTAGAGCTTTTTCCTGTTTCTGGGAGTGTTTATATTAGTTTTGCAATTTCCTCAGCTGGCTAACTTTAGTTGAATAAAAGTCTTATTTCAAGCCACTCCCATTAGCTAGCTGAAAGCTTTTCTAATGGGGCCAGATTTGGTCTTATGTAAAAAATGAGAGGATGTTGTCCTGCCCGGGTGGCTAGGTTGGTTGGAGCATCATACCACACGCCAAAAAAAAAAAAAGGTTTCAGGTTCAATCCCCGGTCAGGGCGTGTGCCGGAAGCAGCTGATTGATCTCTCTCTCTCTCTCTCTCTCTCTCTCTCTCTCTCTCTCTCTCATCAATAAAAACATACCCTCAGGTGAGGATAAAAAACAAAGAGGAGAATTTTATTAAAATTGTATCTTTATAGTGCTGAAGACAGTACATTGAGTATCATCTAGTTGCCTAAGGAAATAAAATTTTGTTGGATTGTTCCTACTGGCCAGTAGCAATTTTGTGTGGTGTAGGACTTTGGTTCTTGGATGGAGTTGTCATGTGAAGGTGATGATCTTGTGATCCCGTTATCATTGGTTGACAGCTCAGTGCTTTATTTTCAAATGAATTTCAACTAGATTATGTTGCAAAGACAGAAGAAAAGCAAGGAAAAATAGTGGCTTGTATTATTAGGAGGCCAAAATACTACCTAACTTGCTTGCACAAGTGATACAAATGCTATCACATGAATAGCTACTATTTATGAAGTGTTTACCATGTTCTAGTTTCATCGCATTTTACTTCTCACAACAACTCTGATAGCTCTAGGTATTATTAACCCCATTTTATGGACTAGGAAATTGAGGATTATTGAGATTGAATAATGTCTTATCTGTTAAATGGTACACTAGTCAGTGTGACTCCAAAAGTCTATGCTTTGACCCAGAAGTCTGTGTTGCTGAAAATTTCCTTGACTGTAGAATTTCTAGCTTACATTCATTTATGCCTTCAGAATGGTTCATTGGGCCCCACCTAGTTTGAGCCTGGTGTGGTAGCATTCTTGTGGAAAAAGAGGATGTCATATAAACATCTTTATGACTTGGAAGGCCTCTTGATTCTTGAGGAGGGAGGGCCCTTTATGAAATCAGACATCCTGGGGTTTTTACTGACTTCATTTCATTCTCTAAAGAATGAAATAATTTCCAGCTTTTTATATTAAATCATGGAATATACAGCATTCCTTCTTTAGTTGCATCAAATAAATACTAGCAAGTGTGTTTAGAATGTGACAGTGGTAGTCTTTTCTTTTTTTCCCTTCTTTTTAAAAGAGGTTTTTGGGATTATAGCTAATTTGAAGCGTGGTCTTACTAAGAAGTGAAATCTAAGCAAGCTCCCCTGCTCCCGTGGCTGCTCTTGAAGTAAGCTTCACTTAAGTTTCTGCGATGGTTTTTGGGGCTTGTTTCTGTGAGTGACCCAAGGAGCAGTGTATTCTAACTTGAAAACTGAATGGGTGGAGATGCATTGGAAGCAATAGTTTTCAACATTTCTCCTTTTTGAAGCTGATGAGAGCTGTGGGCCCTCTCCCCAGGGGAAAAATACGTATATGCACACCAATACAATTTTACATGCAAATTTTGTAGGTGTTCACTGACCCCCCAAGCCTATCAACAGAGTCCCCCAAATTAAAAATTCTTTAACAGAAAAAATTAGGGAGCTGAAAAGTAGGATTTGAGGGAGAAACCAAGATGGCGGCATAGGTTAAACACCTAACCTAGAGCCTGGCACAACAATTTCAAAAATACAACTAAAAGTCAAAACGGACATCATCCAGAATCACAGGAAAGCTGGCTGACTGAAATGCCCACAACTAGAAGGAAAGAGAAAACCACAAGGATAATCAGAGGAGCCGTAAAAGCCTGAGGTATGGAGACACGGGCGGAGACACGAGCACGCGTGCGTGCGGGGAGGACGGAGCCGGAGAGGAAGGGGCGGCTGACGGCCGGCGTTCTCTAGCAGGAAGGAGATAAAAGCTCCAGATTGCGCTGAACCCCAGTTCCGACTGCACTGAACCCCATTTCCGGGCGAAACCCTGGGAAGCCAGGCTCATGCTGGGGGAATCTGGGCTGTGGGGCGGAAACACAGAGGAGCGGCGAAAAGCAGAGCTCCGGAGGCGCACACGTGAATGCGTGCAGAGGACAGACTGTTGCCTGTGCCACTGAATTGCCCTGGTGGGGAGGAGACAAAAGCTCCGGACCGTGCTGAACCCCAGTTCCGACTGCACTGAACCCTAGTTCCGGGCAAGACCCTGGGAAGCCAGGCTCATACTGGGGGAATCTGGGCTGTAAGGCAGAAATGCAGAGAAGCGGCGAAAGGCAGAGCACTGGAGGCGCGCACGGGAATGCGCGCAGAGGATGGTCTGTTGACTGTGCCGCTGAATTGCCCTGGTGGGAAGGAGACAAAAGCGCCAGACTGCGCTGAGCCCCAGTTCCGACTACACTGAAACCCAGTTCCGGGCGAGAATCTGGGAATCCAGATTCATTAGGGGAGAGACTAGACTGTTTGGCAGCGGGCGAAACTCCAGGGCGCTTTTCTCTCAGAGGTGTTTGCAGGGAGTACAGAGGGACACTGAGACACAGGAACCTCATAGGGCGGGGCTGACGGGAAGCCAAGGCTGTAGGCTCCACCCTGAAACTCCGCCCCATCCAAGCTGAGCACAGAGGCTTTTACAATTTTGCAAGTCTAGTTGAATAAGGCTGTCTCCCGGTATAGACACAGCTGATCCTCACAGCCAATTGGACTTGAGGTCAAGTCCTCCCAGTGTACCAACGGCAATCAAGGCTTAACAACACCAAGACTTTGCACTCAGCCCACAAAGGGGGGTATCAAGAGCGACCACCTAGGGAGATTGGGGAAGCTGAGCGATAGGGAGGCAGCCAAAAGGTGAAGACACCGAAGCAGGTCACGAATAGAAGGGATGAAGGAAGGTAAACTGATGGACGACACAGTGTTCAGAACCACATTTGTAAGGTTGCTTAAGAATCTTCTGGAGGACCAAGATGGCGGCATAGGGCAGACACCTGATTGTTGCCTACCACAACAATTTTGAAACTACAACTGGAAAACAGAGCAGACACCATCCAGAACAATGGCCGGAGGAATTGCTGAGAAGGAATTGACCGATGGGAGATGGGGTCGGGAGGACGAGGCCCCGCTGGGTCCTGGATCCAGGTGCGCTCGCCCAGCGACTGGTCGGCGTTGCAGACCCGAGTGCTGCCACAGCGACCTAGGACCGGCCTACTGCCACGCACTGGGCGCGCTGGAGCTTCGCCGAGCCCGCTGCCCGGCGAGTTCCGCAGCAGCAGCCCCTGGGTCCGGGTGAGGCTGGATCCCGGGACCGGGGGAGGCCGCGCACACCTGGGTCCGGGTGAGGCCACGCGCCCCTGGGCCTGGGTGATGCTGGGTCCCAGGTCCAGGCGAGGCCACGTGCCCCTGGGTCTGGGTGTAGCTGGATCCCGGGTCCGGGTGAGGCCATGCGCCCCTGGATCCGGGTGAGGCTGGATCACGGGACCGGGTGAGGCCACGCACACCTGGGTCCGGGTGAGGCCACGCGCCCCTGGGCCTGGGTGATGCTGGGTCCCAGGTCTGGGTGAGGCCGTGCGCCCCTGGGTCCGGGCGAGACCAAACCAGAGGGAGTCGGACCTGCTTTACCACCATTTGTCCACCATCCAGAGCTGGAAAGTCAGTGCCGACATGTACACATAAGGAACTGGTGGACATTGAAATTGGGTCTCAAAAGAACTGTTGGTCCAGAAAGAAACTTACTACAGACTGATTCATTTGCCTGTCAGCATAACTATTATTGCTCGTCTCACATTTGGTTCTTATGAGTATATTTCTAGTAACACATGATCTCACTCATCTAGGGGAAATGATGAACAACATAGACTGATGAACAAGAACAGAACCAGAAACAAGGAGGCATCGATCGGACTGTCGGGCCTCAGAGGGAGGGTAGGAGAGGGTGGAGGTAGGGGGGAGAGATCAACCAAAGGACTTGTGTGCATGCATACAAGCCTAACCAATGGTTAAGGACAACAGGAGGGTGGGGACATCCGTGGGGAGGGGTGGGGGATGGGAATAGGGGGATGAGGACAAATATGTGACACCTTAATCAATAAAGAAATTTAAAAAACACACATTTGAGCATCAATTCTTAAACTCCCCCCCCCACACACAAATATGCAGCTCATAAAATTGCATTAATATAAAAGCCTTTATATATATATATATATATATATATTTTTTTTTTTTTTTTACAGAGAGGAAGAGAGAAGGATAGAGAATGAGAAACATTGATCAGCTGCCTCCTGCACACCCCCTACTGGGGATGTGCCCGCAACCAAGGTACATGCCCTTGACCAGAATTGAACCTGGACCCTTTCAGTCTGCAGGCTGACGCTCTATCCACTGAGCCAAACCAGTTAGGGCAATATAAAACTCTTGTTTTAGTATCCATGGTATTTTGTTCCATCTCAAAGTATTAGTGTTCCTCACTTTTTTTTTTTTTAAACTAACAAGGGTATTGTGCACTAGATAAGATTCCTAGGGATAGATGAAGTTCTCTATATTGATTTCCAACTTCTGTTTTTTCAATTTTATTCTACCAGCAAAACATTTTCTCAGAACTTCTACTAAGACCAAAGATTTAGATGAAATCTTTTGCCAATCCCTAACTTTACTTAGGTTTCCATTTTTTCTTTAACCAAAATCTCTTCATAACCAACAGGTACATAGTACTTCGTTCCTTTTTATACCTTCTGATAGGAGTGTTCAGGCAAGTTACACTTTATTACGCGTTAATCCTCACAACGACGCTGTTACGGACTTATTATTGTCCCCATTTTACAGATACGGAAAGCAACACTAAAAACGGTTAAATAACTTTATCAAGACCAATTCTGATACTAAAAGGCAGAGTTGGGATTTGTAGATCTAGCTCCAAAGCCCATTTTCTTTTTATTTTATCCCGCTCTCTGGTCAGAGTTGACCATTTTTACCTGGTCATCAGTCTGATCTGACCTGAATTTTAGAAGTCCAAATTTCCCATCAGTGGAAGGGGCTCTTTGTTTTCTTGGAGAGCTAGCTAGTTGTAAAATTACTGTGTGTGTGTGTGTGTGTGTGTGTGTGTGTGTGTGTGTGTGTGTAAGTTATTTAGGTTGTACAATGTCAAGAGTGCTGAATTTTACTAGCTGGATTGTTAAACCCAAAATAAGGAAGGAGGCTAGCTGGGTGATCTGTCTGTTCTGTTTATATAAATGGATGTTTCGGATACCAGATTCTGACAGAGACAATTCCAGTGATTGAAAAGTTTGTAGAACACTTATTACTAAACTTAGCATCATTTTCAGGAAGGTAAAATTGTAATGGTTTGGAACAGGACTGAAAAAGTTTAAAGGGTAGATAAGATTTTATCAAACTGAGTAAAGGCCAGGTATGTATTTCTGAACTCTCTTGGGATAGCCATGGAGGGAACTTCTGGGCCAGCCAGCTGCCTGATGGTTTTTGCTGAGACAGCAGGCTGGCTCAGCATTCTGGGAAGGTAGTTCGGTTTGCTGAGGGAGTTTTGTGAGACTCAGCATCTTTCTTGACGAAATTATTGTTCTTCCAAACCTCATACTTTTCCTAGTTTCAGCCATTTTAAACAGAGTGAAATAGGAAGGAGAATGAGTAAGTTGATTTACTATATAGCCTTAGATGTATATTTTTTAGTGTGAACTAAGAGCACAGGGCTTTAAGTGAGCTAGCACAGAGCAGAATATTAGTAGATAGAACTCTGAGATTAATAGAAGTGATTGGGAGGACAAAAGAAGTTAGATCAGATAATTAACTTTAGAGGGATTATCGCACTGCCTTTTTAAAAAAATATATATTTTATTGATTTTTTTACAGAGAGGAAGAGAGAGGGATAGAGAGTTAGAAACATTGATGAGAGAGAAACATCGATCAGCTGCCTCTTGCACACCCCCACTGGGGATGTGCCCACAACCAAGGTACATGCCCTTGACCGGAATCGAACCTGGGACCTTTCAGTCCGCAGGCCAACGCTCTATCCACTGAGCCAAACTGGTTTCGGCTCGCACTGCCTTTTAAAAAACTAATGTGTATGAAGACATAAACCATTAAAGTCCCAAGGTAATGAAACTTGTCATAAAGGAAAATTAAGTTGACTAATTTGAAGATATGGGGGAAGTCAGATATAAATGTAAAAGAATTACCTTAAGCCATACTTTTTGAGTCTTTACAAATTAATGGAATGCATTTTGTGGAAAATTTCTTTCAACAGAATTTCTAGGATGTTTAAAAAGGACAAAATACAGTTCAGATGGCAGGATTATTAAAAGCCACTTTGTATCATATATATGATAGGACGAGGATATTGGACTATCAAGCTTTAAAAGCTTTGTTTTCTCCTCAGCTTCACCCTCTTTCCCTTTGTTTTCCTGAAGCTGTGTGTGGGATTCTGGCATAGGGGAAGGGTAGGTTCGCTCACCTGTTCCCAATCCCCCACCCCCTGCCATAAGCACATTATCCTATATACGAAAAGGCTAATATGCAAATTGACCAAACGGCAGAACGGCCAGTCGCTGTGATGTACACTGACCACCAGGAGGCAGACGCTCAATGCAGTAGCTGCCCCTTGGTGGTCAGTGCACTCCCACAGGGGGAGCGCTGCTCAGCCAGAAGCCGGGCTCCTGGCTAGCAAGCTCAGCGGTGATGGCCAGAGCCTCTCCCACCTCCGTGGCAGCGCTAAGGATGTTCCACTTACGGCTTGGCCCCGCTTCCCTGGGATGTTGTCAGTAGGACATCCCCTAAGGGCTCCCAGACTGCAAGAGGGCACAGGCTGGGCTGAGGGACCCCCCCTCCCCCGCCGAGTGCACGAGTTTTGTGCACTGGGCCTCTAGTGATCTATAAAAACATAAACAGCTTTTCTGGAACCAAATTAATCTTTTGATTTTATGGTTCATTCTGTGTGACACTGGGGTGGGGGCAGGAGGGTGGAGATACAAAGTGTTTGGGCCCTTCTGGTTTATGGGATTGTCTTTTTCCCTTTTTCCCCTTAGGAACGGCGTGAATGTTGAGGGGGCAACACACAAGCAGGTGGTGGACCTGATCCGAGCAGGCGAGAAGGAATTGATCTTGACAGTGTTATCTGTACCTCCTCACGAGGCAGATAACCTAGATCCCAGTGACGACTCGTTGGGACAATCATTTTATGATTACACAGAAAAGCAAGCAGTGCCCATATCGGTCCCCACATACAAACATGTGGAGCAGAATGGTGAAAAGTTTGTGGTGAGTGTCAGCCCAGTTCGACCCTCAGACATCTAGCTTTTGTTTTCCCTAATCTTATCATTTATGACATATATTAGAGCACTAGAATAAGTGACTACAACAGGTCCGTTTGCCTACCAGGAAGTGGGTTTACACATAAATCAAAGACACTGAACTTGATTTATTGTGCAGGGGGTGAGCTATGGTAATGAAGAATGCTATAGTTCTTTTTGTTTTTATACTTCTTTAAAAATTTTATTGATTTTTAGAGAGAGAGGGGAAGGGTGATAGGGAGAGAAATATCAATATATCAATTTGTTCCACTTTTTATGCATTTATTGGTTGCTTCTTATATTTGCCCTGACTGGGGATTGAACCCACAATCTTGATGTATTGAGGCAGTGCCCTAACTAACTGAACTACTTGACCAGGGTGAGTCCTATTTCTGCATAAGCATAATTGAATTTTATTCCCTTCAGTTTTAAGTTTTTTTTTTTTTTTTTTTTTATTGGTTGTCATATCTCTCACTGTTGACTCTGTAGAGCTATAGAGTAAGATTGATTTTAAAAAGTGGTGTGCTCCAGAATATTTGGGTAATTCGGTTTGTCCACTTGAGAACCTACAAATGCGCTATTATTTCTCTTCAGACCTTGTTCTTTTTCATTTTCTTTGGAGATAGCTGTGTGAATTATTAACTCTGGTTTTCCCCAAGGCCCTAGTTATATTCTGAATGCCATTCATGAGAGTTATTTTACCCATTTCGATTCTGTTGCTGTTGTAGATATGCAGGAAGCCCATCTTGAATTCTGGGTGATGTATGCCAGTCCCGTTCCTGAATGCCTTTGTTTGTTCTTCAAAACCTAATTGCCACCGACTACCCAGTCTACCTAACTTTCCCTTGGTTGCAGTATGCTTTATTTGCCTTTGTAAAAAAAATGCCCTGGCTGAGTGGCTCAGTTGGTGGAACGTCATCCCATACATAAAGTTCAGGTTCGATTCCTGTCTGGGCACATGCCTAGGTTGTGGGTTCAATCCCCTGTCGAGGCTTAAGGGGGGGCAACCGATAGATGTTTCTCACATTGATGTTTCTCTCTTCCTCTCTCCCTTCCTCTCTAAAAATCAATAAAAACATATCTTCAGGTGAGGATAAAAAAAAAAAAAAGGCAATGAGTACTGTTAGATATAAACAGACTACATCTACATGTATTTAAAGCTGACCTGCTAACTAAAGTTACAATCTCTGATACTGAGATTTGTCCCCTGTGTAGGAGTGGGCCACTAGATATTTATGATACATTCTCTTTAGTGGGGAGATGAGAAAAACAAGGAAGCTAGAAAATTTCAGAAGGATCAAATGTTTGACTAATCTGCAATTTAGCTGGAGATGATAGCACATGGATTGTATGCCAGCCTGGTCTATGTATTCTCAGAAGCATACACATAAAATTTAGAGTTCTGTGTTTCACAAGTGCTATAAGGAGTAGAAATCAAGGTCAGGTCCTAAGGTAGAGCAGTTTGGATGTTGAAACCCTTTTGGGAATTAACTAAGATTTTGGGAACCTCTGCAGATTTCAGAGAAAGATGGATATTACTAATGGTTTTATTTTTTAAATTTTTATTGTTGACATTACATATGTCTCCCATTTTTCCTTCTTTGCCTCCTCCACCCAGACCCCACCCTCCCCTCTCTCTGGCCCTAACCACACTGTTGTCTGTGTTCATGGCTATGCATATGTTCTTTGGCTATTCTCTTCACCTTCTTTCATCACGTCTGCTCCACCTACCTCCCTTCTGACATCTGTCAGACCGTACCATGTATCCATGATTCTGGTACTGTTTTATTCATCATTTTATTTTGTTCATTAGATTCCACATATAAGTGAGATACGGTATTCATCTTTCTCTGACTGGCTTATTTTACTTAGCATTATAATCCCCATATCTGTCACAAAAGGTGAGTTCCTTCCTTTTTACAGCTGTGTAGTATTCCACAGCTTTTTTATCCACTCATCTACTGATGGGCACTTGGGCTGTTTACAGATCTTGGCTGTTGTAAGTAACACTGCTATGAACATAGAGGTGCATACATTCTTCCTGATTGGTGTTTTGGGATTCTTAGAATATATTTCTAGAAATGGGATCACTGGGTCAAAAGGCAGTTCCATTTTTAATTTTTTGAGGAAATTCCATACTGTTTTCCACAGTAGCTGTACCAGTCTGCATTGCCGCCAATAGTGCACTGGGTTCCCTTTGCTCCATATCTTCTCCAGCACTTGTTGTTTTTGATTTATTGATGGTAGTTATTCTGTCAGGTGTGCAGTGATATCTCATTGTAACTTAATTTGCATCTCTCTTATGATTAATGATGTTAAGCATTTTTTCACATGTATATTGGCTCTATGTCCTCTTTGGAGAAGTGTCTATTCAGGTCCTTTATCCAGATTTATTTTAAATATGTTTTTATTGATTTTAGAGAGAGAAGAAGGTAGAGGGGGAGAGAGAAAGAAATATTAATTGTCTGCCTCCTGCATGTCCCCCACTGGGGAGTAAGCCTGTAACCCGGGCATGTGCTCTGACCGAGAATTTGAAAAATTGGGTTGTCTTATTTTTTTGTTGTAAGAGTTTTTTATGTATTTTGGATATAAGTCTTTTATCAGGCAGGTAGATGTTTTGTGAAATATTTCACCCAGTCTGTGGCTTGCCTTTTTATTTTATTTTTAATAGTGTCTTTTAAAGAACATAGATTTTAAATTTTGTCAGTTTGTCCAGTTGATAAGTTATTTTCATTTATGGGTAATGCTTTTTGTATTCTAAGAAGTCTGCTTAACCCAGGGGCACAAATCTTGTGTTTTTTTGTAAAAATTTTATAGTTTTAGCTCCCTGTTTTTGTAATAACTTTATTGAGGTATGATTCACATACCATAAATTCACCCATTTTTATTGTACAGTTCAGTAGTTCTTAGTATGTTCACAGAGTTGTGCAACCATAACCACAGTCAATTTTAGAAAATTTTTATTGTCTAAAAAAGAAACTCCATACCATTAAGCCATCATTCTTTATACCTCCCATTCCCACCAGCCCTAGGTAACTGCTGATCTACTTTTTGTCTATATAGATTTGCCTGTTCTAGATATTTCATATAGATGAAATCATATGTGTTTTCAAGGTTTATCCGTGTTGTAGCTTGTATCAACCAAATAAACTTCCATTGTATGGATATACCACATTTGATTTATCTGTTTGTCAGATGATGTACATATTTTTGTGGATATCTGTTTTTATTTCTCTTAGATATATATTTAGGAGTAGAATTGCTGGGTCATATGGTAAGTCTTACATTTAACCCTTCGAGGAAATGCCAGATGGTTTTCCAAAGTCGCTGCATCATAGTTTTTATTCTTATGTTTAGATCTATCATTCTTTTTTTTTTGGTTAATCTTCACCTGAGGATACTTTTCCCATTGATTTTTTTTTTTTTTTTAGAGACAATGGAAGAGAGGGGGAGAGATAGAGATAGAGAGAGAGAAAGAAACATCAATGTGTGAGAGAGAGAGAGAGACATCAGTTGGTTGCCTTCTGCACGTGTCCTGACCAGGACCAGGTATCAAGCCTACAACTGAGTTATTCACTATTCTTTGCTCACTTTCTTCTCCTTCTTGTACACCTATGATGTGGATGTTATTACATTTCATGGTATCCCAAAGTTCCCTTAAACTGTCCTCCTGCTTTTTGTTTCTTTTTTGTTTTTTGTTGCTCTCATTGGGTGTTTAAGTCTACCTTGTATCCTAAGGTAGACTTAAACACCCACTGATTCAATCCTGTGCTTCATTCAATCTCCTGTTAATTCCTTCCAGTGTATTTTTGATGTCAGATATGGTATTTTTCATTTCCGACTGGTTCTTATTCATGGTTTCTATTTCCCTTTTCATACTGTTGTGGTTCTCACTAAGTTTCCTTATAGTTCTTACTAAGTTTTTTGAGCATCCTTCTAACCATTACTTTGAACTCTATATCTGATAAATTGCTTGCCCTCCATTTCATTTAGCTCTTTTTATGTAGATTCCTCCTTTTCTTTCATTTGGGGGTTGTTTCTTTGTCTCCCAATTTTTGCTGTCTCTTTGTGTTTGTTTCTATGTATTACATAGAAATGCTGTGACTCCTAGTCTTTGTGGGGTATCCTTATGTAGTAAGTGTCCTACAGGACCCAGTGGTGCAGTCTTCTTGATCTCCTGAGCTGGATGCTCTAGAAATGTCCCTTGTGTGGATTATGTGGGCCCTTTTGTTATAATTGGGTCTTGATTGCTGTTGGCCCATTTTTGTGTGGGATCAACCCTAAGACTTACTGACTGTGAGGCTCAACTCTGGCCACATCATGCAGTTTGTTGTACTGGCACTGACAGAATAAAACAAGGCAAAGCAAAACAAACAAACAAAAAACACACAATAAAACAACAGCAGTAACGAAAAGAAAAAAAATACAATAAAAGTCAAAAGAATTAAGATGAGAAAATATATGAAAGGAAAGAAGAAGAAAAAAAGATTAGGAAAAGAAAACCAGGGGGAAAATTCTAAAAAGCAAAAAGGGAAGAAAACAGAATTAGAAAAGGAAAGAGCCGAAACCGGTTTGGCTCAGTGGATAGAGCATCAGCCTGCAGATTGAAGGGTCCCAGGTTCGATTCTGGTCAAGGGCACATACCTTGGTTGCGGGCACATCCCCGGTAGGAGGTGTGCAGAAGGCAGCTGATCGATGTTTCTCTCTCATCGATGTTTCTAATTCTCTATCCCTCTACCTTCCTCTTTGTAAAAAATCAGTAAAATATATTTAAAAAAGAAAAGGAAATAGAGAAATATGAAATATTAAGGGGAAAAAAGAAGAAGAAAAGAGAAGACAAATAGCAAAAAAATAAAATAAAAATAAAGAAAAAAGTGAATTGTGTTGCATCCTGCTCTGATGCTGTCCAAAGTCAGCCATTTGGTCTGTAGGTTCCTGGCCTCCCGGCAACTTGTCCTCAGCTACAAGGGATCCACCGTATGTGGATGCCTCTGCTGGGCTTGGCTACACCTGGGAAAAACTAAGCTGTGCTCCACGCTGGTTTTCACCAGCAGAGGGCCCAGGGGCAGGTCAGCAAATGTCCCAAGGTTCTGTCTCTGCTTGCTTCTCCCTGCCGGCCAGCTGCCAGGCTTAGACACTGAAAAGGCTAGTCCTGGAAAGAGCCTCTGGAATAATCAGGAGGATGGGGTTACTGATTTCACATGATGGGGAGTGATGATCAGACTTATGGGAAGATGGTCTTTTTCCTTGCCCTGGAGCCACAGGTCTGAGTCTGTTCCAGATTTTCTCTGACCTCAGCACGGTGTAGCCCCTAGTACTCGGGCAGGTGGAGCCTATGAAGCTCAGAGATTGGGTCTGCTAGAGATTGGGGTAAAGGTGGTATTTCTGTTGGCTCTCCCGTGAGGTTCCCTGCAAAGTGTGGGGCATGGCCCTATTCCAGAGCAACTCACTGAGAAGCCCTGAAACTGCCCAGCCTTCTTAGACCAAACCTATACCACTTACTCCTCAGCGGCACTTAAAATGCAGGGTGAAGTGAGGAGGATTCCAGAGGGCTGCACGAGCGGAATGTATTGTACTTTAGAGAGCTGTGATGACAATACTTGGTAATATGTAGGATTCATTACAATCAGTTACAAATTGGAGTGATAATCACAGGAAGAAAACACATTGATTGGGATCATACACATTCCTGCATGCTGTTTGATAGTGATTAGAGGCTTTGCTTTTAATTGGGGAGGTATCATAGGGGGAGAGTTGGGGGGGTTGAATGAATAAATTATTTTATTTTTGCATTTAATTTATGCTTCCTAAATCACAGAAACATGGAAAAGGTTCTTCTTGAACTTGAAGGAAAGGCAGAGGCTTAGGCTATACATTCTCAGTGATTACCTTTTTTTGTTTGTTTGTTTTGTTAATCCTCATCAGAGGATACCTTTTCCATTGATTTTTTTAGAGAGAGTGTGTGGGAGGGAGGGAGAGGAAAAGAAGGGGGGGCGGAGAGAGAGAAACATCCATGTGAAAGAGACATATCAATTGGTTTCCTCCCACATGTGCCCCTGATCAGAACCATGGATATAACCTGTAACCCAGGTATGTGCTCTTGATTGGGAATTGAACCAGCGACGCTTCGGTGCACAGGGCCACACTAATCACTGAGCAGCATTGGTCAGGGCTCAGTGATTAACTCTTGATTACATGAATAATGACCTGTTTTGTATACATTTAAAATTCTGAATGACTTTTGCTAAGCTATAATGTGATTTGGGACTAAAATCCCTATCTCTGCATTATTTTATAAGTTCTAAGAATAAAAAGTAACTTGGATTATTTGATGATTTTTGATTATACATCCCACCACTTTCCTTTATAAAGACACATATTCAAGAATTGCACATACATGCATTCATTTCTTTATCAAATATTTGCTGAGTGCCTGCTATGTGCCAGATGTCCTGTTCTAGAAACTTGGCATGCCTCTGTGAGCAACAGACAGAAATTTCTTTATGAGGATTATAATTATTATTACGAGGGGGTCCTTAGAGTACACTTATTCTTGAATTTCTCGTTAACCCTGTTTTAATGATGGAAGGCAGAAGATCAAAACCAGGTATATCTGACTTCAGGAAATACATTTTTGAAAAAGTCTATTTGATAACAAAAAAGCCATTATTGCTTACATCATCGTTAGCCCTTTTCTTTTTATTTCTTTTTATTGATTTCAGAGAGGGAAGGAGAGAGAGAGAAACATCAATGATAATCATTGATTGGATGCGTCTTATATGCCCCCCACTGGGGATCGAGCCCACAACCTGGGCATATTCCCTTGACCGGAATCGAACCCGGGACCCTTCAGTCCACAGGCCAATGCTCTATCCACTGAGTCAAACCAGCTAGGGCTAGCTCTTTTCTTTGGAAGTTTGGGCCACACACAAATATCAGTGGCATACTTTACTATTAACAAGAACAGCTTGCATGCTTGTTCATTCATAGTGTTTACCACGATCACTTCAAATGACTTCTGACTTTCTAAGTCTTAATTTTACAATCACCTTGAACATATTCTCTGTTAGATGCATACCTCACCAATATCAATCTGAGCCTGACTGTTGATGATTCTGTGATTTAATTTGTATTAAATAGACTTTTTTTTTGTTCTTCTCACCAGGTATACAATGTTTACATGGCAGGGAGGCAGCTGTGTTCTAAACGGTACCGGGAGTTTGCCATCCTACACCAAAACCTGAAGCGAGAGTTTGCCAACTTTACATTTCCCCGACTTCCAGGGAAGTGGCCCTTCTCTTTATCAGAACAACAATTAGATGCCCGACGACGAGGGTTGGAAGAATATCTAGAAAAAGGTAAGCCGACCTGTTAAACTCTACTGTCTTGAGTAGATATAGGGTCTAGGTGTATGTTGCAACTCTTAAACTGCATAGCTAAGTTCCATGAAACACAGCAGTGAAAGGAAGTTAAGTTTCTGACTGTAGGTGTTGGATGATCTGAGCTTTGAAGCCAAGACTGAATGTCCAGTACAGCAATTAAGATTAATAGCCTATTTTATTGACTCAATGAACACATAACAGAAAAAATGCATAATTAGTTTTGATTAGGACCTCTATTTATAGGGTTATATTATTTGCCAGCAAACACACACAAACTGACTCAACAGCATGCTGAATTGATTTGGGAGCTAAGTGGGCAGTGTCACTGGCATATCCTCCTTGAAAACTCCACATTCCTCTGACAGGTGTCCACAGATAGGTTGGCTGAGTTTAGATAACCTGAAGTCCCCTTGTCCTAAGCAGGTTATAGGGAGAAGTATTGAAACTTATTTGTTATCTTAGGACTTCCAAGCAGTACATAAGGAGTTTGTGGATGTAGATCCTGAAGCATTTGCTTATCTAGAAAGTTGGGGGGAAGGACACAGATCTCCCCCTAAAATAGTTCATTTTGTTTCTTCACTACATTATAGAGTTAACATACTTTGCTAGCTGAGCAACTGGCTTTTCTTGAAAATACGAATTTAATAGAATAATGGTCTTACGTGGCATTTCGTAATTCTGTGTCCTTGTGTCCTTGAGTAAAAACTAATTGACCTAGTTGAAATTTTTTTTTAACTTTGGGAGAGAGCTTTATCCCTGAAGAAAAATTACTTTCCTCGTAGATGTAGTGAAACCTCCTCATTTGTTTTTAGCTTTTTATCTGGCAGGGAATGGCCTCTAAACACAGCCCTTGGGAAGTGAGAAATGGTACAATTTTTTAAAATAAAATTAAGTAAAATCATCAGTGTAATTTGCCATCCTCATGAGAGTGTCAGGAAATTAACTTTCTTAGATTTAGACGATTAGCTATCCACCTGCCTGCTTTCCTTTTTCCTTCCCTCCTTTCTTTTTGTTGTTGTTGTTGTTTTGAAGCTCAAATTAGTGAGGTGACAAGATGTGCTCAGCTTAATACTTAATTACCTACTCATTTCCCCCAAAATGGCTTTAAATGTTTATGATTCTCTAGCTAGCCTGTTCCTAGGCAAGTAGATAGCTTTCCTTTTGTATGTCAGTTTTGTGTTTGGTTTATTTCTAACTGACCTTACCCTTGCTCTGTTGTCTGGCTTGTTAATAGTTCACACAAGACTACGAAGTTAGATTTGCTGAACTTTTATTTCCCTTTTTTTGGGTGACTTCCTTTGGCTGTTGAATATTTTTAGCAAGCTACAGTTTTGTATGTTCTATTACTCCTCTATCCTAGTTCATATTGATATGAATGCTTCTTGTGTCTTAAAATATCCTATGTTAGGGATGACATACTACCTCAGCATTGCCTGGTACTAATGATTTGCACTTAAACCTTGATATGTACTTGACTTCATATTCTTGATTTTAGAGCCTCATGGCAGATTCTCTTTGTTTTCTGCAGTGTGCTCAATACGAGTCATTGGTGAGAGTGACATCATGCAGGAATTCCTGTCCGAATCGGACGAGGTAAGTGACTACCCCTACAGTGACTGCTTACCTCTTGGCTCAATGTGGGAGAAACAAATTAAAGATACCGACCATGGAGAATGCCTATATTCCAGTCTTTTCCTATGTGTCCTGCTTATCCTTCAAGACCTAGTGCTAGGTCCACCTTCTCTTGGAAGCTTTCCCTGTTACTGAAGTCATCGATTTTTCATTCCACCAAGAACTTTTGCAGTCAGTACAAATTAACATGTTAGAATCTCTCATTCTCTAATTTTTATATATATGCTCAGACTGTTACTTTATATTTTTAGTGTGAGCCACCTGTAGTAAGAGTTGAATCGTTTTTTAGCTTTATTGAGGTATAATTGACAAATAGGAATTGTATATATTTGAGGTATACACCTTGATGTTTTGATGTATGTGTACATTGTGATGATCACCATAATCAAAGTAATTAACATATTTATCACCTGGTTGCTCCTTTATTTCTTCCCTATGTGGTGAGAGCACTTAAGATGTACAAATTTTAGCAAATTTCAGTGTACAATACAGTATTGTTAACTGCGGTCACCATGCTATACATGAGATTTCCAGAACAAGAGCTAAATCTTGATCATCTTTATATTCTCAGTGTCTTATCACAGTGTCAGGCATATTGTAGGTGCTTCATAAATATTAACTGATAGAAGAATGAATATGTAATACTACAGTATTAAGTAGTGTGTTATCCACTGATTATTTTATATTTTATTTTCCCAATTAGATTTTAAGTTTATTATAGACAAGGGCTTATAACAAAGTAATGTTTAGGATGGTTTTAGGCAATAAATAGTACTTTTTTTTTAATGGTAAATGAAGATGGACTTGTTCTTACATAGTTGTTTCTCTAATAAAAATGACAAGATCAGAAATCTCTTAAGGAATGTGTTAATCATCAAAACCAGTGAGAGTGAATGATTTCTCTGAAATTAAGGAGAATAAGTATTGTTTACTCTTTGCTAGAAGAAAGTTGGGCATCAGCCTTACTCAGATTCCTGAGTTTCATCAGTTTCCTTTCAAAGGTGCCATTATTTCAGGATTCAGAAAGGAATTTATGGTACTTCTTGAGCCAGTCTAACATGCCTAACCATATAAAATCAGAGAATATTGGTTGAAACTACAGCTTTCAGTTGTCTTCTTATTTGTGACTTCTGAATGTTTGAAAATAAGCAAAAAATCTCATCTGTGTTTGACCTAGTCTGTTTCACATGTTTTAAAGTTTATTATAGACAAAGGCTTAGTGTTTGACCTAGTCTGTTTCACATTTCTGTATTAAAATGTGAACATGACTTCAACATATTTCTTTTCTCCCTGTTCATCTTAAAGGTTAACTGCTGCTACACTCTAAAGTCAGCTTAATGGCTTGTAAATGTATTGACTTATAAGGTGTCTTTTCTCCCCTTTTCATTGGAACTCACTTTCTCTCTATCACATGTTGTTTAGCTTGCACGTTACAGGGAGAATGAAGATATACTGGGTCCTACATTCTTTTTCTGTGTCTTTCTCCCCAGAACTACAATGGTGTGTCTGACGTAGAGCTGCGAGTAGCTTTACCAGATGGAACAACAGTTACAGTCAGGGTTAAAAAGAACAGTACTACAGACCAAGTATATCAGGTAAAGTAAACTTGAGCCAGTAGACTTCACATTGCATGTTTCAAAGCTAAGGAAGATAGATTAAATGAGTTAATACAGATAAAGTGATTGGAGTATCTAACATATAAGTTTATTAAATATTAGCTACTGTTGTTAATGTTGTTATGTTAATGTGAAATTACTTTGTCCTCCTTGAAAGAAAGGTATCCCAGGTAGTAGTGGTTCTGATTAGTCCCCTCGCCCCTTTTAGTTGTAAGAAAAGTTTATAACGCACATGAAAACAGAATAGGACAATGAACCTCTACCTGTTCATCACTCACTTAATCGTCATCAAGATTCTTCCACATCTGCACTATATATCCTTCCCCCCCTTTGTTTGAATATTTTAAACCAAATTCCATGTTATTGGACCTGTGTGTATTTTAGTATACATCTCTATAAAATATAGACATTCTTCCTACATAACCACAAAGCCATTATCAAGCCTAAAAAATTAACAGGATTTCCTTGATATTAACTAATAACAAATCGACCATCAAATTTTCTCAATTATCGATTTTTTATAGTTGGTTGATTAAAATCTGAATCTAGATAAGGTCTTTATATCACATTTGATTTTTATGTTTGTTTTAAAATAGAGCAATCTGTCTTCCCTTCTCCAACTTGTTTTCCATGTCATTGTGTAATTTCAGAAATTGGGTCTGTGCCCTGTGGAATGTCCCACTTTCTGAGTTTATCTGTTTGTTTGCTTCTTTTATGTATTCGTGTCATTTAGTATGTCTTGCTCTCGCCTTATATTTTTTATCGATGGAAGTTTTCTCTGGAGGCTTGATTAGATTCAGGTTCAGCTATTTTGATAAGAATACGTCATAATCGATGCTGTATTCTTCATATTGCCTCTCCTTTGTAAAGTTCTCTATTGATCTTTTCTCAAATGAGTGTATCACCGATGATTGCTCCCTTACCTGTGGTTTCATTAAGGGTTGTAAAGTGTTGATTTTCTAATTCTCTCATATCTTCACATTTATTAACTAGACTTATTCTGTAAAGAACTTATTCTTATCAGCTATGGATATTTAGTTATCCTGAAGTACAGTTTTTGATAAGGGAGGAATAAATATTTCTTTCCTTTTATTGCCAATTTTCAGAGTAAAGAAGTGGTGCCTTAGTTGATTCCAATGATGTCCAAGGAGGTTATTTTATTTTTTCAGTATTGTGTGGGTTTTTAGGTACACAGCCTGATTTAATCAATAGCATGTATTATCTTTGTGATATTCAGATTGTTCCATCTTTGACCAGTGGAAGCTCCTTCATGTCTGCTCAAGTCTTTTTTAAATTTAAATATATATTAATTTCAGAGAGGAAGGGAGAGGGAGAGAGATAGAAACATCAACATGAGAGAGAATCATTGATTGGCTGCCTCCTGCACGCCCTACATTGGGGATCAAGCCCACAACCCCAGGCATGTGCTCTGACTGGGAATCGAACTGTGACTTCCTGGCTCATAGGTCAATGCTCAACCACTGAGCCACGCCAGCCTGGCTGATTTAGTTTTCTTGAAACTAATCTCTCCTGTTTATACTTTAGGCTATTGCAGCAAAGGTTGGCATGGACAGTACAACAGTGAATTACTTTGCCTTATTTGAAGTGATCAATCATTCCTTTGGTAAGTGCCTGTGGCTAATATGAAGTTCTGTTTGAGGGTTTTTATTCTAATACTGTCAGGCTGAAACTGTTTGCCTAGAGAAGAGCTTGCAGACCAAGGGGAGATTTTATTTATTAATTCGGACTCCAACAAGCAGACCAGGCAAATCCCATTAAGTCCAAGTCAGAGGATATCTGGTCACTGTTGATCCTTCCCTCTTTTGTAAGTATAAGTTACTTGCACCCAGGGTTGAAGTGGGATACTTTCATGAGGTTCTTTTAAATCAGAGGTTCAAAAGTATTACATTCCAATGAAACAGCCTTACAAAAAGGGGTGGTTCTATTTAGCAACTATTTGTTTTAGTGTGCTTTGTGGTTTTTGTAGATTTTTAAGATTAGTTTTTTGTTTTCAGGAGTTAAAAAGAGATAAATTGCTTAAAAGACATTGCTTTAATGCATATCTTTTAAGTTTCTTTGTAAATAGATATCCTCTTCCTAGGAAATTTTGTTACATCATGACAGGAAGCTTGCCTTATATATTATTTTATAAAAGCTAGGGATGTTGGTCACACTGGTTGCATTGAAACCACAAAGGGGAGGAAGTCTGAGTGCTTGCCCTGAATGACATAGATTTCCTAATTGTTTCCTACAGTGTATGGGTCTTTTTCACACCGAACACACACACACACACACACACAGCTAAGGCCAGAAATGACATAATATTAATTAATCAGATCTTCCTCATCTGAAGTCTGAGTGCTTGCCCTGAATGACATAGATTTCCTAATTGTTTCCTACAGTGTATGGGTCTTTTTCACACCGAACACACACACACACACACACACACACACACACACACACACACACACAGCTAAGGCCAGAAATGACATAATATTAATTAATCAGATCTTCCTCATCTCAGAAAAGGGGGGAGTTGGTAGGCTTGGGTTGGCCTACTGTCCCAGGTCAATGTAGAATAATTTTGATTCTCCCTGAAGTGGCCATGTTCCTATTCTTTATCTTGCCAACTCCCTACAGTCTACCGAGGCAGATAGAAATGTTACAAAGGATTGCTAGGGGCACTCTCCCTCCAGGGAGCACACCATGCCATTCCACTTTCCCCCCTCCCCCTCTCCCCCTCCCAGGCACGTATCCCCTTACCTCTAAAGGACCTATGAGACTTGCAGCCAGGGGAGCAATAGTCCTTGTTTCACTGTCCTAAGTATGTTTTTGCTGCAGTCAATAAATTCTCGCTTGCTTTTTAAAAACAAACAAAGGATTGCCAGGGAACCAGGACACTTGGATTCTAATGTTATTCTTCTTTTCTAAACTTTAGTTAATAAAATAGGAAATATTAAATCTGTCTTTTGCAGTGTTAGAAAGCCAAGTAGCCATCAATCAAAAGAAGAAAACAGCCTTTTCAAAGAAAATCAATATAGAAATTAAAAGTGGTAGAGTTTTATCCGGCTTGTGCATTATTAAAAAGAGGAAGTAACTTTATTCAGAAGACACTTTTCACTGGATGAATGTCTTAGAGTTGGGGGTGGGGTGGGGAGAGCCTTTCAACTCTTAACAATAAAAGCAGCTCATTGAGAATTACCACATGAGAGACGCTGAAAGCATCATAGCTGGGTAAGAGGAGAGGCTTGCTTTAAAGATGTTGAATGGACATCATTGTAACTTACTAGATAATGGATCAGATATTTTAATAGACTTTGTAGTAGATGCTGTCTGCAGAGTCGGCATGTTAACTGAATAGTGTGTCATTCAGGTGATAGAATACAGTCAGTTTGAGCCCGACTGGCCATAGTCATAGTTCCAAGGGATAGATTTGGCTAGACAAGAAGTGCTCCTTGAGGGATCTAAGCCAGGGTCCTGGTTAATGATAATCTGCCATTCTTTATCTGGCTGTTTATATTTTATCTGCAGTTTACACTAGGGAAATTCCTTATATATCTTTTCACTCTAGCTTTCTTTGTTTTGTCTTCTCTTTAGTACGTAAGCTGGCACCTAATGAATTTCCTCATAAACTCTATGTCCAGAATTACACATCAGCTGTGCCAGGCACCTGCCTGACCATTCGAAAGTGGCTTTTTACAACAGAAGAAGAAATCCTCTTAAATGACAATGACCTTGCTGTTACCTACTTCTTTCATCAGGTAGGTGAATTGATCTTCCTAGAAAGGCCTGATTTTTTTTTTATCTGTTTGTATGTAGTGGGTAATTTGCCAATTCATTGTCAATCCTTGGGTAACCTGCTTTGCCTCCTGAATCTTAGTTAAATTTGTAAAATGTGCTATCCCATTTCACAAAATATAAATAAGCTTAAGAAGTGAAGATATGCTGGAGTTTAAAATATATTTAAACAACAGAAAATGAGCATTATGGCTATATACCTTTTAAAATAATTTCTACCAAAATTACACATTCACAGAGTTTAAAGCATCATATTCATAGAATTTAAAGCATCATGTGGTTCTACGTAGGTTATTATGAAAAATATTAGTTGCCCCCACTTATCTTCATCTCCCCACAAAGGCAATCACTTTCACCTCCTTTAGCTTTGTTTTTTTCTTTCATATTTGCATTCATGTCTCTGTTATAACTTGGTTATATTGCTCCTACTTGATTTTTCAAATTCAGACAATACCTCTTCATTTTCCACTAAAAAATGGGACTCTAGCTCCATTTTATTCTCCATTCTTACTAATACCTGTACCTTTTCATCTCTCCTATCTTCCTAATATAGGCATATTATAATATTTATTAAATCAGTATTCAGTGTTTATATTATTACGACTCTACAAATAATGAATTTATAGCAGAGCCCTGTATTGTTGCAATGAGAACATTAGCTAGGAGTCAGAATATCTGGTTCAAGTATAGGCTCTACATAGGGCATAATCTTAGCATAGCTTTGCTAAGATCTGTTTCCTGATCATGTAAGTGGAATCATACAGTATTTATCTTTTTGTGACTGGATTATTTCACTTAGCATAATGTCTTATTCATGTTATAGCAATGGACCGGATTTCCTTCCTTTTTAAGGCAAAATGTTTCATTGTATGTGTATGTCTCATTTTACTTATCTAGTCATCTGTGGATGGACATTGGTTCTTTTCCCCATCACTTGGCTATTATGAATACTACTAGGGGCCCAGTGCACGAATTCGTGCACCTTGAAAGGAACAGTGGGCTGTGAGGCTGCGGTGGGCACAGGGGGCGGGTCTCAGCCCATCCTCTGGGCCCCCGCCTGGCCCCTCCTGCCGCAGCCCTGTTCCCGCGCTGCCGCTCCCACACGCTGACTGCACCAGCCCCGCTCTCACCCGCTGACAGCACGGTGCAATTGGGGCCAGTGCTGTCAGTCTGTGCAAGTGCTGTCAGACTGCTGCCCTGATCGCCCCTCAGGAGCAGGAGGAGGTAGAAAAGCCCTCAGGGGCAATCAGGGCCAGCAGCTGCCGTTCCCACCTGCTGACAGTGCCAAGCGATTGGGGCTGGTGCCGGGGGCTGGCAGTGGGTTCAAGCAGCGGCTCTGGTGCCGGCAACGGGTGTGAGCAGGGCCGGCGCTGGCAGGTGCGGGCGGGACCAGCGCCAGCAGCAGATGCGAGCACCCGGCAGGACCGCGGTGCGTGGGAGCAAAGAATTTTCAGTAACCACCTGAGGCTCGCCCCGATGACAGCAACTGGTGCCCTGCCTTGGTCAGCAGCAGATGCGAGCACCCGGCAGGACCGCGGTGCGTGGGAGCAAAGAATTTTCAGTAACCACCTGAGGCTCGCCCCGATGACAGCAACTGGCCTTGGTCTGGCGCCCCCACTCACCGCCACCATCCCACCACGGCCAACACCCACCATGTTCTGCACACGCCCCCTGGTGGTCAGCACACATCATAGCGACTGGTTGTTCAGTTGTTCCGCCATTTGGTCTATTTGCATATTAGCCTTTTATTATATAGGATTATGAGCATGGGTGTGTAAATAATCTTTTTAAAATCCTGCTTTTAATATGACCAGATTGAGATTACTGGATTATATGGTAATTCTATTTATAATTTTTGAGGAACTGCCATACTGTTTTCCATAGCAGCTATGTACACTGTTTTACATTCCCAACACGGCACAAGGATTCAAATGATTTTTTGCTTAACTAGGTAAACATTTGTGCCATTTAGAAAGTAATATTAACTTTTTCCTCTTAGTTTTAATTATTTTTTATATCATATTTTGACGGTGGGTATTTCATCAGTTCCAAGATGCCATCAATTGTAAGATGCGCTGTTATTTTATGTGCTGCTAAGAAAGAGAAAAGAGCTACCAATTAAACTGACATATCATTGATTGTAAGTTACATCCCAATTTTAGAGATGATAAATTATGAAAAAATGAGCATCTTAGAGTTGATGAGATAATAGTGATGGTAATGAGCCTTTTCCTTAAAAAAATTAGTAATATTGAAATTCATGGTAGAATGTATTTAAATTCTGGCTAAATCTAGCAGGTTGTACACACATTTAAGCTACTCCTTCCTGAAGGCTTGCTAAAATAATAGTAATGGCATTTTAAAGGTGTAAACCTGCAAGGACAAAAAACAGGAAAGGAGATAGTAGCAGATGAGAACTGTCAGCGTTTTTACAAAATGAATGTTTGCATGAATTGAGAGGAGTTGGTGTCTGGTTATTGTGGAAGAAGAATTGGTGAGTCACATGGGTAGTCAAGCAATATAATCTTTTTTTCCCCCATCACTTATTTATCCCCTCTACGTCCTCAAGCAGTATAATCTTGATTAGAAGTGAAAGAGGAGACGAGAGAACATTTTTACTGCTCCTTATGAAAATAGTTGGCTGGGAGGAGGGAGGTAAAAGGGGAGAAAATGGGAGACTTCTGTAATATTATCAACAATAAAAAAATATATATATATTTTTTTATTTTTTTTTAAAGAAAAAATAGTTCACTTAGAGTTGTTGGAGTAGATGTTCACTGACCCACTTCTATCCTAGGGCAGTGGTCGGCAAACTCATTAGTCAACTAGAGCCAAATATCAACAGTACAACGACTGAAATTTCTTTTGAGAGCCCAATTTTTTAAACTTAAACTTCTTCTAGCGCCACTTCTTCACAATAGACTCGCCCAGGCCGTGGTATTTTGTGGAAGAGCCACACTCAAGGGGCCAAAGAGCCGCATGTGGCTTGCAAGCTGCAGTTTGCCGACTACGGGTGCTAGGGTAATGTTCAAATATTTAAGTGCTATTCCAAGTCAGATACAGTTCTAGGTATTGGGGATACGAATAATAATAAAAGCAGTATTTTCATTTGGTCATCAGAAAAGCCTTTTCTCTTAGCTAAATCACACTTTGTTACATGGGAAATGAAATAGATAGACCAGTATTTGTTTACCGTTTACTTCTCTCCCAGCTTTCCTGTAGTAATTGGTTTAATTTGGCCTGGAGCAGTCATGGCTTTTGGTGGTTAAATAAAACACACACAAGTGGCCAGGTTCTTCAGGACATTGTGTGGCCATCCTTACTGAGCATCCTGATCTCTCTGACTAGATTCTCTGTGCCTAAGTGAGCCCTCATTTGAATGGCTAGGATTGGGGAGGGATGGGCATAATCTTTCCATTAGGCAGGATGTTAATATCCACATGTGGGTCTTAGAACTTAACAGCTAAATGATGGTAATAACAGTGATAATAGTAACTATCTACACTTTATGAAACTCTTAACATTTGTTATCTCATTTTGTTGTCTACCTATGAGATAAGTATTATTCCTTGTGTTAAAGACTGAGAGGGTTTTAGTGACTTACTCAAGTGACATACCTAGAAGTTGAACTATTCTTTTGACTTCAATAATGAACTCACCCTGTTATACAAGTTTTTTTCCCCTTAAAGGACTATGGGAATGATTTCTACCGTAAGGAAGTTGGCAGTCTTCTGATAAGAGTTCAAGTGGGTGCCAGCATAGAGTTGTCCTTGCAGTAACTCACTGAGGTTAGATTTTGAATGCCCTGGACAAATGATTCTATTTATTCTTTTTTCTCCCAATGATCAGTTTTTCCTCATATTAGATTTAAAAATTTTGTCCTAACTGGTTTGGCTCAGTGGATAGAGCATCGGCCTGCGGACTGAAGGGTCCCAGGTTCGATTCCGGTCAAGGGCATGTACCTTGGTTGCGGGCACATCCCCAGTGGGGAGTGTGCAGGAGGCAGCTGATCGATGTTTCTCTCTCATCAGTGTTTCTAGCTCTCTATCCCTCTCCCTTCCTCTCTGTAAAAAATAATAATAATAATAAAAATAAAAAATATATTTAAAAAATTTTTATTGAGGTGGAATGAGGTTTGGAAGGGGATGCATATTTCATTTAGCTGAACCAGGAGTTGTTTAGAATAAGTATCTTCATGCTTGTGTCGGGTCCTATTGGGGATTTTTTTGGTTCATGGTCTCAGATTTATCACTTTCTCTTCCACTTGCTGCTCCCCTAGTTTAAAGTCTTGTTTCATTTCGTGCTTAAAGTATGACAACATCGTCTGTCTCTCATTTTATTCTCTCCTTAGCTTAATTCGTTTGACACTCATATACAAATCAATCTTTCTTTAAAAATGTTTTTTAATTGCTTATTTTAGCTCCCTACTGTCCTTAAGTCTAAATTCTTGTGCCTGCTTTTTAGGGTCCTTCCTAATCTGTTAACCTATCCCTCCAGCGCATTATCTTTCATTGTCCCTTAACCATATGCCCTTTATTCAAATTAGGCAAACTGTCTCCTGAATGTATTTAACCTCAAACCCAGTCCTGTTTCCTGACTATAGCTAGTAGATTCTTCTATTCAATGTGGGCCCAACCAAGACTTCCTTGATAACTACAGTTAGCAATAAGCTCTCATGTTCTGACTGCATGTATCTTATTATCTATGCCACACATTTTTGTTACTTCATTGTTACCTTTAATACAGTATTATATGCTATCTTTTAATGTTCTCTAATTGTTCCACATATATAAATTAACCAGAGTTTAAATCTCTTAACATGAGATACCAGATTTCTCATGTGCCTAGAACAATCCTTGAATACATACCAGACACTCCGTACATGCTGCTTATTCCAATAAATACATGCAGGTGGCAGAGTACACCAGTGATGCGATGGTCTATATGCCTAAAAGTTATTCTGAAAATAAATCTGTCTCTGTTTCTATTAAGAATGTACTTGATAGTGATTTTTACATTTCTTTCTTTCCTGCCTTTGTTTTGGTGACAGGCTGTCGATGATGTGAAAAAAGGCTACATCAAAGCAGAGGAAAAGTCCTACCAATTACAGAAGCTATATGAACAAAGGAAAATGGTCATGGTAGGTTTATGTCCCCATAATCTCTTTAGAAAATAACTCCTCTTATCTCTTAAACCTGTTGTTCCAATCTTTTTTGAAAGATGTTGCAACCTGGTCAGTGGCTTAACTCGTTTTTAAAAAGGAGGGGGATATAGGCCTTGACATAAAGTCCATTGTGTTCCTCCATTTAGCACATAAAGAGCTTATTTTGTTATATGTAAATATGTAACTTTATTATAAATAGTAACCAAATGGAATTCTTTTTGATAGAAAAAATCTGAAATAAAGATGTGCAAAACATTTAATATGATATAGATAAGATTCCGTAAGAATTGATACTAGGTTTTTTACATTAGAAATTATTTTCATTGTGATTTAGCGGTGGCAAAATCATTTGTTTTTATAACTTCAATCTCTGCAGTTGCTTAAACATTTATGCACAGTAGTGCTTTTGGTTAGTATCATATGCTAGAGCTGTACTGGTCAATTCGATGGCTACCATCTTCATGTGGCTATTTAAATTTAACTATTTAAATTAAATAAAATTTAAAATTCAGTTCCTCAGATGCATTAGCCACACTTCAAGTGTGCAGTAGCACATGTGGTTAGTAGCTACTGTATTAGACAGCTCAGATATAGAACATTTTTCTTATCACAGGAAGTTCTGTTCAGAGGGCTGCCTAGAATACTCCTTAAATGTTTTAAAAATAGTTTTTAATTTGTATCTGCCATATATACAAGGATGGAAATTGTCAAAAATAAAATTTGTAATGAACACTTAAAACTTCCACTCATAGAATTTTAAATTTTTTTTCTTGGCAAATTCACATATAGTTGAAATTTTTCCAATTATAATTTTTCATGATTTCACACAAGGCAGTAATTGCATTGGTTATGATTCTTATAAATCACTCGAATTTCTTTGTACCTTCTGTGCACTTTTTATGAAGGAATCTTCATCTACCTAAATTAATTGGGTTGGAATAAAAATATACAAATTAGCCATGAGGCTTAGCCCATTCTCTTATGTCTAGGTGGAATAGTTATTTTCTCACTTATATGATGAAAAGTAAATTGCCAAAGATCAAGAAACTATCTACAGATGTTCTACATCATATCAATAGACTAAAATAGGCAACAAAAAGTATTTTAAATAGAATCAAGTCTATTTGTAGAATTTTGTTTAAGGGAATTTTAATATGTGGGAGACAGGATTTTTTTTTTTTTTTTTTTTTTTTAAGAATTTTAGTGAGTTTATTTGAGCCAAATTGTCGACCTATGCCGGGAAGCAGAACCTCAACGAATTGAGATAATGCTCCCAGGAGACAGGATTTTGAAACTCAACTTCCTGTTCTTTAAAATAATGGCATTGTCTTTTACATATCAATGCATGATTCTGACCAATACATCTGCATCTTTTTGGTGAAAAGGGCCATCTACTAAAGGACCATCAACCTCTGCAGTAGTTCTTTGCCTTTTCCAAAGCCAGTGGAATTAAAGTAACTTCCTAAGGGCCTTTGGTAATACCAGTATTGGTATTTGGTAATACATATTGTTTTTTTGCACATGGAGTACTACTGCAAACACACTATCATCCATTTATGCATTTTACCAGAAATACTTGTTGAGCACTGAATGTGTGCCAGGCACAGTATGAGGTGCTAGATAAGTAGTCTTGGATTGTTCTGTTGCAAAATATAGAAAATCTGAGTTTAACAAGTATAGAAATCTATTATGAATCACCAGTTAAGAACTCAAGTGCAGTTGGACCACTGATGTGTTTTCCATGGGTCATTGGAATCGAGTATAAAATATGCTTAAACATTTATGGAATTCTATTTTCTTGAAAACCAAGTACCAACATACAAGTGTATACTAGCCCCATAATACCATAGTCAGATTTTAAAGAAAATTCCACCAAAGTTTGAATTTTATTTAAGTATTAGAGGCCCAGTGCATGAAATTTGTGCACTGGGTAGGGTCCCTAGTGGCTGCTGGCCTGGGCCTCCCTCCCTTCCCCCCAGCCACCTGGGCCTCCCTCCCTTCCCCCGGCTGGCCCCACCCCCTTGTTGAACTCCCGGACAACCTCCGGTCGAGGGGACAATTTGCATACTACACTTTTATTATATAGGATAACTTCATGTGGTCAAGTAGTAATGTTCAAAGACATTAACTTAGTTAGTGGTCATGGTCAGTACATTGAAACTTCAATTCAGATGGACCCTTCAGAGCCCATAAGTCTTGATACCATTATCTGTAGCAACTTAGGATGCTTGATAGGCCTAAGAGTAGGTCAGATCACTGAGAACCTCCACAATTCAACAGACTTCTCAGTTCTAGTTTCTTTTCTATAAAATGGGATGTTCAGATTGCCAGCTATCATGTAGAATCTTAAGAAATACTCTAGACTTCTTGGTAGATAAATAAGTTTTGTGTAAATTTCCTTGTTTTCCAAATACAGAGGACAGCTCATATCTTTGCCATAGTTTGTAAGATCCAGTGTGATAAAAAAAATTATTTTCTACTTAGATTTGGATGGTTGAGAATGTGATGTGCAAGAGAGATTTTATCTTTTTTTTTTTCCCCTCTTACACAAACAGCAAACATAGGGAACTTAAGATTTTCTTATGTTGGAATAGCCTGATTTTGCCATTGTTGAACTGACAAATAAGAAATCTCTGTTAGTGTTTCTTGTGAGTGACCCACGTTGGGCTGTCAGTTGCGAGTGTACCCCCCACGTCCCGCGTGGTTCAGGGTTCAGGTTCAGGGTTCGGGCTCTGGAGGAGGCTCACACAAATGAAAGAGACAAGACAAGAAAATATTAATTTGGGAACTGGGGGCCAGGCGGAAGCCCAAGAGAGGACTAGGCTTTGCTCTGGCCTTGGATCCCTTTTATTCAGGTTTGGGACCCACCCATAGCCCTTAGGCAGGCAATTCCAGTAACAGGCAGACTATCTTACCAGTAAGGATTTACATGAGACTAAAAGGTGCAAGTTGCTTCAGCTACCTTTGTCTCAACTAAAACAGTGGATGTATGGCTCTGACCCTTGCCAGAGCCTCAAGGTTGACCAGCCTTCTGGGTTCCTTGTCCACACCTCTCTGCTAGTGAAGGCAATGGGCAGCTTCCAACAGTTTCTCAACATCATTTTTAGTGAGTTCACACATGGCAGTCAATGTGAAAGTCAGTGTTTCTCAGAGTGTGGTCCCACTTGTGAAGCCTGCTCACCGTGCAGGTGTCTGACCGTCTCACACTTACTAAGCCAGGGTCTCTGTGGCCAGGACCGAGGCATTTTGTTAAGACTTTTACAGAAGCACCCTGGTGATTCTGAAACTTACGCTGCTTCGGGGGTTTGAGAGAGTTGGCTCCTAAGGTTCCTCTCAAGCACTTATTTCAGTCTTAGACCTGTTTTGACCCTTGGCAGGTGGTTTGGGAGACAGAGAGTTCTCCAGAATGGACCTTAACCCACTCACCTAAAGTGTTCTGCTCTGTTAAGTACTGAGTCCCTGCTTTAATGTGTCCTATTCCTGTATTGACCTACCTTGCTAAATATTGAACATTCACAAATTATCCCATGCCATACCTTTCTTTTTCTCTCTTCTAATGTGGGCCACCATCTGAGTGGTCTGTGAATCAAGGAAGGTTATTTAGGATACATATGTACTCAAAATGTAATCTGAGAAGAGAATGGACAGGAAAATTTTGTGTTTAAAATAAATCTGTTTGAAAACAAAAACTCACTTTTCTTTTGAAAATTTTGAGTGTATATAAACTTTAAATGTTTCTTCCCTTCATGCTTTCTGCAAGTTCAGGAATGTAGAGATTGCCCACCTATAGTTGAGAAATGCTGCCTGACCCGAGAATCTTGAAAACCTTAAGTTTCCCCAGTGAAACGTTACTAAACTCTGTCGTCTCATTAGGCCACAGGTGCCTTAGTTTTCACTCAGGGTATTTTATAACCATGCCCTTGGGAATTCCCCTGAAGGTCCTTTGTTTTCAAGGACTGCATTTCCGAATATGGAGGGATAAGTCTGCTTTTTTTATTCAAAGGGGATAGAGAGAGGACATATATTATGCGTCAGATCTGTTCTGGACACTGTGTGTACATTCTCATCTCCTCCTTAAAACAACCATGCAGGTGTTATCCCAGTTTTGCAGAGGAGGGGTGGAGCTTGAGGAAGGAAGATTCTTACCCAAGATCGTAAAGCTTGTCAGAAGTAGAGCTAGGCCTCGAATCCATTTCTGTCTGGCTCCAAAGCGTGCGTTTTTTCCCTACATCAGAGAAAAGAGGGGGGCGGCAGTGTCCGTTATTTCCAGATGGCAGAGGGGAAGCCTGGCTGGAGTAACTCACGCAAGGTCACAAAGAGAGAGTTCAAGATAAGCAGAGCTCCACGTCTCTTCTGTGTCTTTTCCTAATTTCTCCCTTTGCAGGTTTCCCCCTCTTTGAAAAAATCTGTATGGTAATCCAAATATGGCAGAAATATTTTTAAATAGGAGTGTTGCCTCTCAAAGAAGAGAACTCTCAGCAAATGTGTTACATGTAAAGCCATTTTTGTTGAAGTACACGAACAGAACTAGTCTCAGGGCTGTGCCACCTCCTGGCATTTGCAGCGTTCTTAAGCATCTCCGAGCAGAATTTGCTGCTTATTGAGCACACAGAAAGTTTCTGATGACTGGATTAGGAGGATGGCTTGAAGTGAGAGCTGCAGGCCTGGTTGCAGGGCAGTTTTCTTTTTTCTTCTAACATTTTATTGTAGAAATTTTCAGATATATAAAGAAGTTGAAAGAAGAGTACATTTAACCTCCCAACATAAGAGCCTTCAGCTTTCTGCCATTCATGTTTCATCTATCCCACTCATGTGCTTTTTCCCCCTGGAGTTTTTTTAAAGTAATTTCCATATATATCATATCTCAGGGCTTTTTTTTTTTTTTTTTTTTTTTAAGTGCAAGACATAGGAAGTTTTTATTGGATTCTGTACAGAAGAGAAATGCTTAGTAGTCAAAAACTACAAACGGATCCCTGGCTTTGGGTTGGGTGGTGGTATGAAGACAGCTCCCGCCCCACTAAGGCCAGGGTCAAGTTCTTACCAACACAGCAAACAGGCCTGGAAGCAAGCTCCAGAGGGAGCCCCTGCCCTAGGTTCCTCTGCTTGGGGTCGCAGGGCATTCTTTTGTTGTTGTTGTTAATCCTCACTGGAGGACATTTTTCCATTGATACATGTTTTTTAATATATCTTTATTGATTTCAGAAAGGAAGGGAGATGGGGAGAGAGAAACATCAATGATGAGAGAGAATCATTGATTGGCTACCTCCACGCCCCCTACTGGGGATCAAACCTGCAACCCGGGCATGTGCCCTTGACTGGAATCAAACCTGGGACCCTTCAGTCCACAGGCTGATGCTCTAGCCACAGAGCCAAACCAGCTAGGGCTTGCCATTGATTTTTACAGAGAGTGGAGAGAGAGAGAAACATCAGTGTGAGAGAAACACATCAATTGGTTGCTTCCTGAATGAGCCCAGACCAGGACCTGGGCTGGGAAGGAGTCTGCAACCAAGGTACGTGCCCTTGACTGGAATCAAACCTGGGACCCTCTGGTCCACAGGCCGACGCTCTATCCACTGAGCCAAACCGGCGAGGGCCACAGGGCATTCTTGAGAGAGAAAATAGTTGAATCTTCTGGCTAAGGATAACAGAGCCTTTAAAATTCTTTTTTAAGATATCATTTACTGAACACCTAATTATGCACTAAATATTGTAATGCTTGCAAATAATTGTGATATAGGCTATTATTAAGAAGATGAAACCAGGCTCCTTGGGGTTTAATAATTTGCTTGAATTCAGTAGTTGCCCAACAGTTAGGAAGTGATGGGGCCAGGATTCAAGCCCAGGCTTTTGACCACCCCTCTGTACTGCTTCCTGTCCCAGTCTCTGCTTCTTATAACCCAGAAAAGTTCTCTTCTATGATCCTGCCTGTCATATTTCCAAAGTATAATGGCCTGGATTTCTTTCTGCTCATAGTGCCAATAGCAAGGCTAAGCAGTATCCATATTTATCATTCGTACAGGAAGGATGTGATCAAAGGGGATGGAATAGGGTTGTGGAAGGGGAAGTGGGAGATGAAAAATTATGCAAATGAAGTACCGTGGCACTTCTGAATTGACCCTAATCCTGTGTTCTTGCTACCCTTTAGTAATTTTCCCCCTTGCACGCTGGTCAGTGTGGCTCAGTTGGAGCATCACCATACACCAACAGGTCTCGGGTCGATTCCTGGTCAGGGCACACACCTAGGTTGTGGGTTCAGTCCTAAAAACTTTATCCTCAGGTGAGGATTAAAAATAATAATTAAAATAATTTTTCTCCTTCAAAGTTGCTATTATTTTACCTAAGCAGAAATGAATAGAAAGTAGGGAAGGGAACATGATGTGCTTCTTCCCTGGGTGCGCTAGTCTTCCCAGTCCCTGGTGTCGGTCATTGGTACCAGAGTCATAGGTTGCCTAGGGTCCTTTTTGTGCCTATGTCTCCTCTCCCTTCCTAAGGCACAAGGCCTCTTTCTGGTGTTTTCTAATGTCCCCGCCCACCTACGGGTAACTGAAGTTTATTAGGGTGTATGCCTTTGTCTTCTCTCCAACACTCCACACGCATCACCAGTGTTCCCTGTTCTTCCTGTGTGATATGCAAGGCTATTTGCTTGTTTCTCGGGCAGTCCCTGAGAGGAAACCAGGTCAGAGTCCATGAGTCTTTTTTTTTTTTAATCTTTTCCCTATTTCTCTTCTATTTTCCTTCCTACTTGTCTTCTTTTACTCTCTCCTCTCTTACCTCAAAATAGTGAGTTGAGTGAAAGAGGCCAGCCTTAATTGTAGAGGAGAAAGGACAAAGAGTTGAGTTAGGGTCAGTAGTTGAGAGACCTCTAGATTAGGCTTATGCATTATACCTGCCACTTGATTTTGGTCCAGATGCTTTTTAAGGAGACCGAGGGGCTGGTGGGGCTGATTTGAGGACTAGAAGAGAAAATATCAGTAACCAAGAAATTAAATCTGGCTTACCACTTATATTACCTGTGCCATTAAAGTCTCAGGCAGCTTAATCATCATCACTGAGTTCATTGTAACTTTTGATTGGAGGAGAGTTGGGGAGAAACATTAGCCCCTTTCCTTAATTATAAGGATAGATTCGATTCCCATTCCCTAGGTCCAGTGAAAATAGAGGGTCGGAGTGGCATCGTGAGTTCCCTTCTAGTCCTAGCAGTTTTGGTTAGTGTCTCTTCTGGCTTCATTTGCATATCTTTTTTTAAGTAGAGAAAGGTTGGAGGTTGGAAGTGGAATAAAGGATCATCTTGGAGTCCTGTCCCAACTTAGGCATGGGCGTGAGACCAGAGGCCAGGTCTTTGGGTTGTTGGGCGAGAAGTTTCTGTGTTCTTGTGCCATCTCAGCAGCTCCTCATGGTGGTTCAGTTCCACAGCAACATGCTTTCCCTTCCTTTTTCCCCCTAGTACCTCAACATGCTGAGAACTTGTGAAGGCTACAATGAAATCATCTTTCCCCACTGTGCCTGTGACTCCAGGAGGAAGGGGCACGTGATCACAGCCATCAGCATCACGCACTTTAAACTTCATGCTTGCACTGAGGAAGGACAGCTGGAGGTGAGAGTTCGGCATGGGGCTGGGGCTAGGAACCCTGGTGATACTTGGATACTCACTCTCCTGTTGTGTTTTAGTTCTGGTCGTGGAATGATGTCAAACTGTTTGGGGTAGATAAATACACACTAGATTCTCGCTGACCTCACCTTCACGTGTTACCCTGACTCTTGTTCTTCTGTCACCTTTTCCCTGAAGTGCTGCAGACATCTTCACTCATTTCTCGTCTGCTGCCTGGCTCAGAACCGTCTTAAGAAGCTCCCCAACATTCTCAAACTTACACTCTTGTTCTCTGTTGTTTAGAACCAGGTAATAGCATTTGAATGGGATGAGATGCAGCGATGGGATACAGATGAAGAAGGAATGGCCTTTTGTTTTGAATATGCACGAGGAGAAAAGAAGCCTCGATGGGTTAAAATCTTCACACCATATGTGAGTGGTAGATGGGGAAACATGCGTGGGGAGAATAGATTGGGCTTAAAGTTCTTAAACTAAATGCTAACGTGGAAGAGAGCTGCAGAGAGAGCAGTGGGCTGAGATCTGAACTTGTTTGAATTCTGGAACCCCGGGTTCTTCCTGTCCTTCCTGGAGGCACCACTGGGATTGGCAATTTCACATCCCGCTTGGCTCACAGTTACCACTAGAAGGAGCCAGAGAATCGTAGATGAGCCCGGCCTGGATTTTGTGGGGCTTGTCAGGGTTTTTCTCTCGGCTGAGAAAGTTTGGAAGGTGGGGTGGCTCAGGGCAGAAGTTCAAAGGCATGGATGGCCCTTGGGTACCTGGTCCTGCGAAGTCAGTGAGTGTTGCTATGTTCTTTTTTCAGTTCAATTACATGCACGAATGCTTCGAGAGGGTGTTCTGTGAGCTCAAGTGGAGAAAAGAGGTAATTCTAAACAATCTTGAATTGATTATTTCATCTTTGTTTGTTTAAAATGTATAGGCTTCCGGCCACATACCCTGGGGCCCTTCCTCTGTCTCCATTTTCCTGGGACTGTTGGTTAGGCTGAGGACCCCATGTGAGCCAGGATACGCCTACAGAGGGTTAGCTTTTGGATGCTAAACAGACTGTGTAAAGAGCCCTGCTTCTTCCTTTGTCTCGAGCAGGGGTGGGGAACGTGCGGCCCGTGGGCTGTATGCGGCCCAAAAAATGACTTGGTCTGGCCCTGCCAAGTCATTAAGGGGTGAGTTAATTCAATGCTTGACCAAATGGAGCAGGCTAATTTTTAAGTTGATAATTTTGTGTGGCCCGAGAATGATGTTATAAATATCCAAAGGGCCCTTAGCAGGAAAAAGGTTCCCACCCCTGGTCTAGAGGATGGCCATTGGCTGCAGGCTACCCCGTTTCTCATGACTTCATGCCCCCACGCCCCTCTGCCTGTTTTTATCAAAGTACCCTCCATGCTGTTCCTGACCCAGAAGGGCAGCTGTCCTCAGTTTTAGCCGCTCTGTCCAGGCTAACCACGAATGCATGTGTGTGGGCAGGTCTTTGCCCTGCTTTACTGCTGTGTGTGTGTGCCAGTGCTGGAGCAGAATTAGGAGAGTCTGAATATTAGTTACTTAGTCTCAAAGAAAATGTTCCCGAGGTTCAGCAGTAGCGTCAGGAACACAAAAATGTATATTCTTGGTATAGCAGAAAGCACACTGGTCTTCGGGCACAGGATCTGGATTCTCTCCTGGCTTTTTTTCTCTCTATGATTTTGGGCAAAGCAGTCTCCCTAGAGTCCAGTTTTCTCATTTTCTCTCATGTGTAAAACGGGAAGGCTGAGCCAGATAATTAGTAGCCAGGTCCCTTCCAGCTCTAAAGGCTGTGATTCTAGATGGGAAGTTACAGTGGGAAGAGGCCCATCCGATCGAGTCATCCAGTCGTGTATTTTCTGATTCCATTTGAATGGTTGTCTCCAGATGGGAGGAGATGTAGACATCTAAGGCTTCCCAATAACTCTCCTTTTTTTCTTTCAGAACATTTTCCAGATGGCGCGGTCACAGCAGAGGGATGTGGCCACCTAGCCTTCCCTTACCCCCTTCTCTTCACCTCCATCCTCTTACCCCTTCGTCTCCCATGTCAGACAGAGTAACCATTAACACAAAGGAAGAGGAAAAGGAAAAGTCATTATATTCAAAGCCCTAAACTAAATAATAATAATCCTTCTGAATTTCATGTCTCTGGAATTGAGCCGGTAGAAAACCACAGATTGGTCAGCACCAGGAGCCACCTGAGTTAAGATAGGAACAGGAATGAGCCCAACCAACTCGCCGAAGGTCTCTTTGTCCTTTCACTGGGCCTCGCACCAACAGACTCTCCTTGTACTATATTTTTAAGACTGGAACTATGAACTCCATCCATTTGCACTGTTCATACATATACATGTATGTATGTAAAAATTATATATACACAAATTAGCTGCACGTATATACATATATATATTTCTTTTTAAATTTCATATTGATGGCAGTACCTTTTTTAGCTTGTGTTTTTACACACCTTTCACTAGAATTCATGACTTCTTTCTTGCTCTCTTTCTTTTGAAACAAACTTTAAAAAGGAAAAAAAAATTTACAGGGAAAATACCTCTCCTCGTGAAGGACTCGAAAAGTTTACAACCTGCTTGGGTTCCCCCCTTTTTTGTACGGAGTGAGGATTCTGGCTCACATGTGACTGTAGAGTCTGAGGAGCAAGGAGCATAGTTTCTTTTTCTTCCAAGAAGCTGTTGGGGAGAGTGAGGGGTGTGTTCCTAAAGGGCAGCCAGGCTGCCGTCTGCAGGGGCGTCTGCAGACTTGGTGTGGTCTCTGAATTCCAAGACATCTTTCCTGGTCTATCTCCGACTCTCCCACTCATGGCTCTCTAGCCACATTCCACATCTTCCTGCTTCCCCGGGGCCCTGTATGCTCTCCCTCCACTGGTCTGGAATGGAGGGGGCGCTCAGGAGGGTAATGCCACAGGAACCTGAAACACTTCCTGGTCATAATTTCCCTGCTTTTCTGAAGCAGAGGTAGGACTAGGGACCAGAGTTAACGTTGATACCTTTAGGCACAAAGATTGGACGTAGGTAGGGGAAAGGAAGGAAGAAATGCCCTATGTACATAAGCTTTTCCCTACTCGATTTGTGACCAGTAACCACCATAACTATGACATTGACTTCCTTAAACAGCTGACAGCATCCCCAGGCCTTGGGGAAACTTGGAAGGGGTCAGTGGTCTGTGTGAACCAAACTGCACCCATCCCAGCCAGCTGAGGACCCAGGAAGGAGCAGTGGGAATATGGTTTAATTAAAAGGAGACCTTTTTGTCCCTTAAAGATCTCATCTGACCTTTTGAGATCTAAGAGCTACACCCCAGGGTTGGGTTCAGGGTTGACTAGAGCAGGGCAACATTGTCGCCCTCGGGCTCTGTCTTTAGATGATTGCACTGGGAGCTCTAAGTCAGGCTCGGGTGCAACGAAAACACGTCTTTGAACCTTCTTTTCCTTTCCTTTCTCCACCTTCTGAACAAAAACCTCCACAGGGGGGCATCTTTTGCTTTGTCTAACTGGGAGGCAACCATAGTTGGTTGTAGTCAACTCCACTGAGCAGTGTTGGGGTGCTTTGAAGTTTCTTTTTTTATAACTTGTTTTTGCAAATCATTGTGTATCCTCTTTCCCTCTGTTATCCTGGCAGCTGCTTGCCCCAGGGGAGTGTAGGATCATACAGGATATCCTATCTTCTCTCCCCTACTCCATACCCAGGTGGAATCAGAGCGCAAAGCTTGTGAATGAATGCTGAGTGTTGAAAGTTGCAGAGGGTGATCCCTGATTTGAAGGCTTGGTCACGGGATTAGCTTCTTTTGGCTGCAATGAATTTAATAATGAGCCAAAGGACCTGGAAAGAAGATCCGTTGGTTTTCACTCCTAGACGCTAAAGAGGCGTTTGAGGCCAGCTTTGTTCAAACTATAAAAGATCGTAGCAGTTTGCCCCTGTCCCCTCATCGTGGGCTAGGAGGCCCTGTGGCAGCCCACGTGCTGACCTCCGCATGTGAGACGCCGGGGGATGCCCTCGGGATGGAAGCCCCTTGGAGTGGACAGGTGCTGCTCTGTCCCCGTTCTGGCATATTCACTTGGTGCTTTGGAGAGCGGGTGAAGACCCACAGCTGGCGGCCTGTTGGCAGACTCTGTAGGAACAGCCCCTGCCTGAGGCTGTAGCACTGACAGCGCCCAGCTGCTGCACCGTAGGGGAGGCCCCGGGGACAGCGCCTTCTCTTCGCCCACAGCAGGTGCCTGCAGAGGCCGCGAGCACTGGCCGTGGAGCTCCAGAGGATCCAGCTCTTCTTTGCATGAAGCAGTGTTAGTGTGACACTCCTTTCCCCTTGCTCTGCGTTTCCTTTCTCGAATCCCTGCCCCCTCTCTTGGTCCTGGGTTCTGCCCAGGGAGGCTTCCTTTGCATTTGTCTCTGGGAAATGGAAGGGCTCCCTTCCCCCTGCCTTGCCCCAGCGGAGCCAGCAGGATGTTCCTGGTCTCCTGCCGTCCTCCCCTCCACACTCAGTTTCTATCTTCTTTGGTAAAAGCTCCGCTTTTTTCCTGATCGGGAGAAAATGCAGGCCCTGAGAAGCCTGTCCCCACAGAAAGGTTTCCTGGGGCCAAGCTTGGGGCTCTGCTCTTTATATTTATATTCTGCTCTCCATTTCTCTGCCCTCCCCTTGCCCTAGGCCTGAGCTCAGCACAGGTGAGTGCTCAGAGCAACTCAGGCCTGGAGGGAGCTCTCAGGGAGGAATGAGATAAACGTTCAGTGTCCCCATGCCTGGCCCATCTGGTTTCATCTTTCAGTTACCAGGCCAGTAGCGTGGGGTCATCCCCTCTTGTAGCTCCTGACCCAGTGCTTGGAGCAACAGTAAAGGGCATTGGCAGGGGCTGGACCTCTCCCTCATCTCAGAATTTTCCAACTACGGGTCTGGCTCCTAGGAGGCAGTTTTCTTAAAAGGGACTGCAGCCCCCAGACCTGGAGGGACTACTGTGCCCTCCCTTCTCTGCAGGGTGCGCTGGTGGACTGAAGCCGCAGGAGGAACCCTTTGGGCTGTTGGACTCCCAACATTCACCAGATTCATGTGTCACATCCGCTTCCTTTGGGAGGGAGGAGGATGTGGTTGAAGTCTGAGAGTGTAGAGGCGATGGGTGTGCTTTAGCACCTCATCTTCCAGTCCCACCTCCTACCTTCCTCTTCTCCTGAACCCACGCACATCATGCCAGGCCTCACTCACACCAGGACAACATCAGCTCACCCCTCAGCAATAATCTCAGGTGTGTGGGAAGCTTAGGGCTCGGGGGGGATCGGAGTCGAAGAGGGGAGTGATACAGGGTGAGGCACGGGCCAGCTGCTAAAGTTGACACCAGTTTTACGTCATGCTCCCTTTTTAAGCCAGTGAGCTGGGCTTCAGTTTTCCCCAGGCCATGCACACCTTTAATTTATTTGAGAGAAACTCTAATTGTATTTTCACTGCAGTATCTTGTATTTTTTATTTGTGATTTAAGAAATGTGAAGAGAAAATACACAGACACATAATGGCTAGCAGTGTTTCTTTCATTCCTGGTTCTAGAGCTAACCACTCTAAAATTGTTTGGTAATGTCACTTAGTGTAATTAATTGTAACATATTCTTTTAAATAAATTGATTTATTGATGAAACTATTCTTTGGTTTCCTAGGTTACAAATCCTTGGGGTTGTGTGGGAAGCAGTATAGAGGGACCTTTGAGATTTGAGTTAGATTGGGCAGTCTGGAAATGGGAAGGAACATTTAACCAGTTTCCCAAGTAACAAGTGATCTTCTGAAGGCAGGCGATGGGGAGGGGAGAAAAGGAGAAGCTGGGAGGCCTCTGATCTAACGTTGTGTTCAGAGACTCCTTTGAAGATTCCTTCTCCCTCAGACTTGTTGATTGTGCCAGCCTGCACAAAACCCACGTTGGCTCACAGGGCTCCTCCCTCGACCTTATGCAGATAGATCCTGGCAGAATCCTTGGGACACATCTTAGTCCCCAACCCCCAGAAACATGTATAGACTTTGTCATTTTTCTACTTTATGTATATTCTAGAGGCCCGGTGCATGGATTCGTGCACCTGTGGGATCCCTCAGCCTGGTCTGTGCCCTCTTGCAATCTGGGACCCCTCAGGAGATGTCGGACTGCCTGCTTTGGCCCGATCCCCGCAGGCCTGCAGGGATTGGGCCAAAACTGGCAGTCTGACATCCCCCAAGGGACATAGTGCGCGAAGTGGCAGATGGCTGGGGAGCAGCCCGGGCCAGGTGCCATGCCACTCCCGCTCATCCCCAGCCCCATTGCACCTACCACCACCGCCCTTGGTAGCGCTGCCATGGAGGCAGGAGAGGCTCACGCCTCGGCAGCTGCACTTGCCAGCCATGAGCCCGGCATCTGGTGCCTGTCTGTCCACTGAGCTGCGCTCCCGCTGTGGGAGTGCACTGACCACCAGGGGGCAGCTCCTGCATTGAGCATCTGCCTCCTGGTGGTCACTGCACATTATAGCAACCAGTCTTTCCGTCGCTTAGGCTTTTATATATATACAGGTATGTTTTTTTAATTGATTTTTTTTTTTTTTTTTAAAGAGAGAGGGAAGGAAAAGGGAGAGAGGTAGAAACATCTATGAGAGAGAAACACCTCCTGCACACCTCCTATTGGGGATCGAACTCGCATCCTGGGCATGTGCCCTGACTGGGAATTGAACTGTGACCTCTTGGTTCATGGGTTCATGGATGCTCAACCACTGAGCCGAAGCTCTTAAAACTGTAGGTGGGGAAATGGGAATTCGAGAAGGAATTATCCAGACTCCCCCCCAACCCCCACCCCACCGCCCGTAGTCCCCCTGACTGAGGATGCTTTTCTTGACGCCTTTTCGTTTCTATAACTGGAAGGCGTCTCCTGATTCCTGCCATTAACCTGTCAGCTTCACTCTTCTGCCTGGAGAAGTTCTTTTCCTTCCCTCGTCTCTTTATGTTGCCATTAACGTTAGAGCAGCACCTCGATTATTTTAGGAGAAACTGGTGCTAAGTTTCATTTTGCTTGGTCTGAAGTGAGGTGATGCTGTTGTCACCCTGTTTGTTCTCTGTCCCATTTTATTACTGAAGCTAACGGAACCATCCCTCCTGGGCACCCTTCCTGCTGTTTGAAACCAGCACGCCCGGGAAACCTGTGGGTACAAGGAACAAGTCAGGAGCCTCTTTTCTGTCTCAGGTGGCCTCCTAAGTTTGCTGTCAGAGGACCTAGAGAATCCCTGCCCAAAAGTCGTTTTGTTTCCTCCAAAAGACTGCTCTGTGTTTCCTTCATCCCCATCATTCGACCTTGATTATCCACTGCTTCTCTGGAGAGTCTGGCTGCAGCCTTGCCAGGAGGGGGCGGAGGGGGGGGGTGGGCACAGCTCGTAGCAGGGACAGCAATCAGTGAGGCATTCCTCAGTGTTTGTGTGGGGCCCTGAGACCGGGGGCTGCCAGGAGGGAGGACACTTCCCCACCTTGTTATATGCCGGCCCCCGTGGCCCGCCCACAACCCCAGCCAGTCCCTCACTCTGGGAGAAGCCCTTTGGGCTGAGACCCCTTCCGTCTTTCTGTCCTGACCCAGAAACTGTTGCCAAGCCACAGAGACAGCTGAGGGGAAATTCATAATGTTGATAGCAGCTCCTGCTGTCCTCACACACACACCTCTTCCCGTCTCTGAACGAACACACACACACCCTCTGTTTAAGATTTCAGTGCCGGGTGCCTGGCTAAGAATCCTGACTGGGTTCTCTTCCTTCTGAGTAAGGTCCCATCCCTGATCTCTCCCGAGCCAGGAGACCTTTCCTCCTGAAACAGTGCCCACAGATGCGTCTGTAGCACTTCGCACGGTGCTGCTCCTTTGAACTCCTTAGCGTGGGGCGGTTTCCTAAGAGAAGGCCTAAGTATGGGCCGAGGTGCAGTGGGGGGTGGGGAGTTACTCCTCTCACGGAACAGCTGTGGCCCGAGGCCAGGTGGTGGCGGGAAGGTGAGCAGGTTTATAAGTAGGAACAGGAGGGGGTGGGTAGTAAGAAGATGCCTAGAAGCAAATGGCCCCTGTGCCATCAAGTCAGAAAGAGCACCCGTGTGAGCCCCTGCCCCAGCCCCACAGCGGTCACAGGGAGTCCAGGAGCCGAGAGACTTCCGGCTCAGACAGTCCACCGCCTGCTCCCTGGGGTCTTTGCCTGGAGTCAAAGCTGTGGGGCGCGGCTACAGTGTTCGGACAGGTTCAAGCCTCGGACTAATGAGAGGGCACAGTCCTCTCGTGGCCACGTGCAGAGCCCTCCCAGCACAATGATAGCCAACAGCTGTAGTGGTCAGCTTGAACCTATGGTCCGAACACGTGGCCCCACGTGCCTGAGTGACGTGGGCTTGATAGAGTTCAGGTGCATGTACTTGAGTAGGATTGAAACGCACGAGAACTTTGTAACCACACCCTTCCTTTGCCTCGTGGAATCTGCTATAAAATAAAGACACGGCTGTCGCTAGCTCTCCATCAGAGGACAGCGTCCCACCCAGACCCAGCTTTCATCTCTTGTCTGTCTTTTCTCCATCCTTCACCGCCCCCTCTCAGGCTCACCGAACCTGGCTGAGCTGGCGCGGCACATAAGGCGCCCACCGTGGGGCTGAGTGTGCCACGGCCGCCACAAAGGCACAGGTGGTTGACCTGTGCGAGGAGAGCATCATGGGCTTGGGGGTCTGACAACCTGGGTTCAGCCCCCGCAGCGCCATGGCCCTGGGCAGTTGGTTACCCTCCAAAGCCCCCCTTTCCCTGTGCGTAACATTCCTTCCTGCCTCACAGGGGCGGTGGGGGGATAAAAGAGGAGATATACTGTAGAATAAAAGCTCTGTAATGGTGGCGGCACAGCCAGCTCCCGGGGTCCCCTCTGGCCGGTGCAGGGCAGGTGGGAGGGACGGGGCGGGGTACAGGAGGGGCCTCCACAGAGCCCTGCAGAATTAAGCCCCACAGAAGGGCGAGAGCGTGGGAGCGTGGGGTGGAGGCCTGGGCACCACGCAAAGGCGTGGGCGGGCCCTTCCAGAGAGTTCCCCCCCAAACCGCACTCTCCCCACTTCCCTCCTCCCAATGTGCACAAGGCCCCACCCTCAGCCTTCGGGGACTCTTTTTCGATGTTTTTAATATTTTTTCTTTATTTAGACAGAAAAGATGAACTCTTTAAAAGTAAAATGCAATAAATAAATAAGTTAAGCATAGAGAAATGTCTGAAACTGACTCCCGGTCTCCCCAGACCACTCCCACCCCCACCCATTTCCTTCCCCTAAAACCTTTTCCTAAAGAAAAACCCCTTTATCCCTCCCCACACCCCTCCTCCCTAATCCCCAATTACCCCCAAAGCAAAGGGAGAAATCAAGAGAGAAGAAATCCAAGGGAAACATTGTCTAAACTCCCCGAAGAGAGATGGCAGCGTCCGGGCCGGGCCGGGCTGGTGGTGGTATTTACACGGAGGGGACCAGCAGAGACTGTAAACATTTTTAGGGGTTCGGGGAGGTCTTTTCCTCATGAAAGGAGGAGGGTCTCTGTGGCTGACTGGCGGAGAGGCAGCCCTCAGGGCTCCCCCACACCCTCCTTAGAGGGGGCCCTTAGGGAGGCAGTGAGTTTTAGGGCTGGGAGCCCAGGGTTTAGGGGTGTCCTACCTCTAGCTGAGGGTGGCACGGAGCAAGAACCAGCTTCTGAGAGACCCCTGATGTGGGGAAGAGGCTGGGGTGGGCGGGTGGGGAGCCTGTGGGAGCCCCGTGGCCCTCCCACTGCTCAGCTAGAACAGGCCCCTGGGGGGGACGCGGGTGCGAAAGCTGGGCGCAGGAGGCCCGGTACAGGAGCCCCCGCAGAAGGCAGGTACCCCGAGCCTTCAGGCCTGTCCCTCGCTCCCTCACAAAGGCCAGAGGGCACCTGGGAGGAAACGGGCCCTTGCGGAGAGGCGGTGGCAGGAGTGGGTGTGTCCTGTCCCCCAGAGCCCAGTGGAGGCCCAGAGGTGTGCGGAGAGGGCCGGCCGGGCTGAGCCCCTTCCTGTGGCGTCCCGACCTGTGGAGGAAGGAGACACGGTGACGCCATGGGGAAGGCGGCCCACGCAGGTCCTGGCGGGGGGGAGGGGGAGGCGGCTGGAGTGGCTGAGGAAGGCATGTCACCAGGAAGGCCTCAGTCCAAACTGAACCATCCGGCCCCCAGCCTTTGGACAAGGGGCAGGGATGGAGGAGGTGGGAGGGAGGGCAGATGATACAAGAAACCAAAGGTATTAGGAAGGAAATACTCAAACAGCCCGTGAGAACAGAAAGATCAGAAGATACAGACAGGGACCCGAGGGGGAGAGGCCAGGAGACAGCAGACAGGCAGGCAGAGAGAACTCGGAGGAGGAAGAGGAGCAGGTGCGGTGTTGGGACAGACACCTGAGGAGAGAGCAGAGGGCAAAGGGGAGGGCAGAGCAGGCGGGGGGGGGGGGGGGCCGGGCCCCCAGGAGTGCTCTCATTCCTTTCGGGAAGGAACGAAGAAAGCCAGGGAGAAATGCACAGAACACAGACCACAGTCACCAACCACTGTCAACCAAGCACATCCCGCGAGCTGCCCCGGCCCTGACCCTGGGCTGGGGGCGCTTCCCTCCGCGGCCCCCTCCCCAAATAACAAACAATCGGCTCCAAAGACAACACGCTCGTTCCATGCAACTTACAGGGGCCCGGAGCAGGGGTCCGGGGATGGGGGCTTCGGCCGACAATGGACACGGGCCCTGGGCTGGGGGCCCCCAGGGTGGGGGGAGTTAAGCAGCCAGGATTGGGGGGAAAGGGGGAGAAACAGAAAATGTGGGTATTGTTCTTGGGTTGTATTTTTTCGGGGGTTTGGTCCAAAGGAGGTTAAACAACATAAAAGGAACCAAAGCTCACAGCTCTAGGCTGTGAGGTTGGGGGTGAAGGGCAATGGGGGGGAGGGGCCCCTTCAGTGAAATTCACAGAGTCCAGCATCGCAGCCTCCGCCACCTGAACCAGAGCTGCTCCCGGGAGGCCCGAGGCGGGGACTCCCCCCAGCCTGCTCTGTGCACTCTCCACTGTCCCCTGGGTCCACTGCCACATAAAAACCACCTGGAGCCCAGGGCACCGGGACCTGACATTCCAGCAGCCGGTGAGTCTACGGCCATCCTCAAACCCGACTCCCACAATTCCACTCCAACCCAAAGGAAAACCAGCGAGACACACACAGACACATGGACACAGCAGACAACGAGACCAGATATTAGGGAAGACCTGGGGAGTGCACACAGATATATAGACTTTGCTCTCTCTTGTGTGTATGTGTGTGTGTGTGTGTGTGTGTTGGGGGGTGAGACTTGGATGACTGAAAACCAGCCAGAAGCAGGGCATCCCTGAGGCCGTGGGGAAGCGGGGGCGGGGGGGCGGGGGGAGCAGTCTGAGGGAGGGCCTGGCTGCAGGGTGTGCCCAGAACACAGACCACAGCCACCAGCTGTGGAGAAGTCACGGGACGGGAACGGGACCCACCTGGGGCCCTCAGTAGGGCCGGTTGGCATCCTTAGGCCGCTTCAGCTGGACTTTGAGGCGCTTCATGCCAATCTGGAAACCGTTCATGGCCTGGATGGCAGCCTGGGCGCTGGCCGGATTGTCGAAACTCACAAAGCCTGCGGTGAGAGGGGCATAAGGCCGGCCCAGCACCACCTGCTGCCTGCCGGTCCCTTAAGGCCTAGAAAAGGCCCAGCACGCGGCAGGCAGGCAGGCAGGGGCCTCGGTGGACGGCTGAGGGAGTGCAGCAGCCCAGCCACTCACACTGGGACCTTCTTCCCAGCGAGCCCCTTCCTCGGCCTGGGCGGTTGTGAACCCCCCGCTGAAAACACCGCCTCGGGACCCTGAATGACTTCTGAAGCAGGAGGACAAGAACGCTGGCTTTCTCCCCTGAGCCTTGCAGGCAGAGGCCTGGAGGCAACTAGCCGACTCCTGATGCCTTCCTTCCGGAACCAGACATCCCCTCGCAGAGCCCCCAGACCCCATGGAGCGTGGGTTTACCGGTCGCAAGGGAAAAGGGGACCCTGGTTTTCTGGAGAAGAGACAGGCCTGGGCGGCAGCTGGGAGGGGATGTCCGGTGAGCAAAAATGGTGGGGTTTTCTGACTCTCGGACAATCTGGATCCCCAATACTGGGCCCACTGCAACCATCAGTGCTTCAAGTGTCTCAGGCCTTGTCCTCGTTTGGAATTTGGCAAAAATGTGCCATAATGTATCTTCTAGTCCAGTGGTCGGCAAACCGCGGCTCGCGAGCCACATGCGGCTCTTTGGCCCCTTGAACGTTCTAACGCCACTTCTTCAAAATAGACTCGCCCAGGCCGAAAACCGACTTCTGCGCATGGGCCACGAAGTTTCAATCGCACTGTGTGCGCGCGCCCGCACGTGGTATTTTGTGGAAGAGCCACAGTCAAGGGGCCAAAGAGCCGCATGTGGCTCGCGAGCCGCGGTTTGCCGACCACTGTTCTAGGTCATCATATTCTTACCAAAACACTTGCTCTGATTGGTGGCCCGGTCAACAAAGACTTTGGCTGAGATGACGTGGCCAAAGGGGACGAACATCTGGAGGATCTCCGAGTCCGTGAACTCCTGGGGCAGGTGGTAGATGAAGATGTTGCAGCCGTCAGGGCCTGGGTGGCAACAGACAGGAAGAGCTTGGTTCCTGGGGGACAGACTCGGGAGCAAAGGCCTGGGAGAGCGGGTCCTGGGAGGACCAACACGGGCCAGGGTGCCAGCCACCTCTCCCCACCCACGGGGCCAGAGCTGGGCTTGGCCCTGGCATGAGGGAGTCCAAGCCCTCGACCAGGGCACCCCGATCCCCAAGGCTGTCAGCTGGGCCGCCCAGGCCGCACCTTCCCGCTGCTGTTGCTGCTGCTGTTGCTGCTGCTGCTGCTGCTGTTGCTGCTGCTGCTGCTGCTGCTGCTGCTGGGGTGGGGGCGGGGGCTGCTGGGCGACCAGGGCAGGAGGCTGCGGGAACGCAGGCGCAACCAGGCTGTAGGCTGCTGGGTAGGCTGCTGGGGTGGGGAGACAGAGAGCTCCTGGGGCTCCCGCCAGCCCTGTCTCCCCGCCCCCGGCCCAGGCCATGGAGTTGGCAGGGCTGAGAGGTGTCAGAGGAGGAGCTGCCCAGACCCAGCTCTGGGCCTCTCTCGCCTTTCATCCCTCCCCCTGGGCCAGGCCTGGGGCTCACCTGTGTAGTGCTGCATCCCCGCGTAGGCCTGCTGCAGGGGGTCCACGGGGGCCGCGGGGCTCTGGGCTGGGGGGGCAGAGCAGAGGCCGGCAGGTGGGGACCCGAGCCTCACCTGAGAGGGTGGGCATGCACGGGCCCCCCTGACATTGGCGAGACTTGAGTCTGACCGGCTGAGCAACCCCGGACAAGTCCCTTTGCCTCTCGGCGCCTCAGCTGCCCTGGCTGAGGACGGGAAGGAACGCCCCCGCCCAGGGTGACAGAGCAGGAGGCCTTCTAACCCCAGGCCTGGAGCCGGGAGGTATGGCACAGCTGCCGGCGGGAGTGGTGGCTGGAGGGCGGCTGGGCGAGGGGTGGGCAGCAGGGACCCCCACCTGGGTAGGGGTGAACCCCGTTGGGATACAGAGCATCAGGAGCAGGCTGCCCGGCCGGCTGGGTGGGCACCGGGCTGTAGCCGTTGACGCCCAGGGCGGCAGGGATCGCCGAGACAGGCGTGGCAGCGATGGCAGGAGGGGTGCTGGTTCCTGGGAGGAGAAAGGGACAGAGACAGAGCAGAGGAGCCGACACACAGATGCAGACGGCCGGTCAGCAAGTCCGCGGGCAGAGGGAGGGCGCAGGGTGCTCTCTGGGCGAGCCGCCCCTGGGCCCCCCGCGCCCCTGCCCCGCCCGGCCCTTACCTGAGGACGGGGTGATGGGGGTGGCGATGAGGCCATTGGCGTTGATGGCGGCCATGTGTTGCATCTGCACGGCAGCCATGGTGGCCATGGGGCTGAGGTAGGCACTGTGAGCCGCCACCAGGGCCGCCTGCTGCTGCATCAGCTGGGGCGGGAGGAGAGGAGCGTGGGCCCGTGCCCTGCCCGGCTCCCTGCCCAACCCGGCCTGGGCACTGGGAGGGCGGGGGCAGGACCCCGGAGGAGCGGGGACGGGCCAGCGCAGGGGCTGTGCTCACGGCCTGGGTGTAGGCGCTGTAGGCTCCAAACTGGAGGGCGATGGGGCTGAACATGCCCAGCTGGGTGGCCACCTGCTGCATCCGGCGGAGACCTCGCTCCTTCTCCGTGTCGGCGAACTTCACCACCAGGCTGGACGAGGCGCCCTGGGCACGGGCCCGCAGGCGGTCAGGGGGACAGGCGGGCTCTCCCCCAGAGCCCCCGGGACCTGGCTCAGGCCCACACCTGGCGTGGCCTCTGGGAAAGCAGCCATCAGAGCGCCTCTGTCCAATGGGCAGGTTTACCCCCCCCCATCCCCACCCCACCCCCCCCCCCCCCCCCCGGCCGGGAAGTGCAAGAGGCCAGAACACGCTGAGAAGGCGAAGGCACGTGCGGAAAGGAAGGGCCCGGCATGCAGGGGCATCGCTGGCTTCTCCACGAGGATTTGGAGCCGGAAATCCTCTCGGTGTGTGTGTGTGTGGGGGGGGGGGTCAGGTTAATCTCAGGCTGGTCAGGCCTTGCTGCTGCCCCACCCCCTTACCTCAACTCCCAGCCCCACACCCCCGTCCTCAGGCTTAGGGGATGCAGCCCCAAATTTGAATGCCAGTTTGCACCAAATAGAAGCCAAACTGGAACGTTTGCAAGGCTTGTAGAGCCGGAATCGAATGCACTTCTCTACCCAGCGCCGCACAGGTCCCTGGCTAAGGGCCTGCTGACCCCCTGCTGGAGGCCTCGGGAGCGGGCGCGCCTCCTGGGGAGGCAGCTGGTTGTGGCATAGGTGTTGGCTCCGCACCCCATGAGTGCAGCCCCTGACCCACTGCTCATGGGCCGGGGCATGTGGGGCCTCTGAGTAAGTGTCCTGAGGCCCAGCCAGTGAGGGCGGGCGGGGGATGGGAAGGTGGAGAAGAGGTGGGAGATGAGAAGAGGCTGAGGGATGGTGGCGGGAGGAGAGGAGGGTGAGGGCATTTGGACTGAAGATGAGGGACAGGGACGAGAGACGGAAGGTAGGGAGATGCTTTTTGAAACGTGAAGGTGTCCCTAACAAGTTGGATTCTTCTGCCAGAAAATTCTTTCCCAGCTCATTCAAAGGCCCCGTCGGGAATGGACTGGCCCCTCTGAGGCAGGGCTGGCTGCGGGCCAGGCGGGCCAGAGGCCTGAGGGTGGGGTGAGGGGCGGGGGCGGGGGCTCACCGGCAGGGTCCGGCTGCTGTGCAGGGTGTTGATAGCTGCCTGGGCCTCGGCGTGGGTCTGGAACTTCACGAAGGCGCAGCCTAGGAATTCCGGGCGAGGAGGAAAGGAGGGTGAGCGCCCACTTTGAGGCCCCCGCTGTCCCCATTGCCCAAGAAACCAGCGGGCCAGGGGCAGGCGGGCCGGAGGGCCCGGGCATGAGGAGGGGGTGGCGGGGGCTACCTTTGCTGGTGCCATCTGGCCCCCGCAGCACAGTGCACTCGTCTATGGTCCCAAAAGGCTCGAACATCTTCCGGACGTCCTCATCTGTCTGCTGCTTCCCGAGCATCCCCACAAAGAGCTTCCGGTCTTCTGGGGGACAGGGGGCAGGAGGAGGGGCCTTTCCCACTGCCCCACCCTTTCCCTGCAGCTCTTCCCTGCAGCTCCAGACACTCACCCCGGGGACCAGTGGCTTTGGGTGTGAAAGGGGTGATGGTTGTGGGGTGGGCACAGTTACACAGAGGGCCTATCCCGTTTCTGAAGGACTTGCATTCCTCTCGGGGCCTCAGTTTTGCCATCTCTATGATGGGCTGAACCCCCTCCCCTCGGGCCACACCGACTCCTATGCCAGCCTTGACTGGGAACCCTTCACAGTCCTGGCTTTCCTCCTCCAGAAAGGCTGCCCACAGCTACTCCCAGCCCTGGCCTGGCGGGTGGAGGGGAAGGGACTGAGTCCACAGGTACAGAACCTACCTCCTCGGCTCTCGCTGTCGGCTGGCTTCACCTGGATTGGTCTGTTCATCTGAAGGAGAGAAGAGAAGGCACGCGCTGGGGACCTCCTCGGACACCCAAGAGCCCTCCCCAGGCCGGGACCTGCAGAGAGGCAAGAGGGCGGGCACCCAGGCCCCGGAGGCTGCCCAGCCCTCTGACGTGCGGGTGGGAAGGAAGGGATGGGCTTGCTCTTATCAGGATTAGGACCAGAGGGGATCAGAGGCCGAGGAAGGATCGGATGTCGAGAAGGATGCTCATGGGCACGGCACCAGGCTCAGGTAAGGCCCCAGACGGCCTGGCCAGGGACAGGGGCTGCTCTCCTCGGGGATGAAGGGGGCTGCTCTCCTCAGGGTGAAGGGGGCTGCTCTCCTCAGGGTGAAGGGGGCTGCTCTCCTCAGGGTGAAGGGGGCTGTTCTCCTCGGGGGTGAAGGGGGCTGTTCTCCTCGGGGGTGAAGGGGGCTGCCCACGGGACTGGTCCTGAGACGGAGCCCAGCCAATGGGCTGGCCCACAAGAGCTGGTGCACTTCTGCACGGGAGCAACGCAGGCCCCCCTCAGAAGCCCCAGAGAAGACGCTGCACTGAGGGAGACCCCACAGACGCCCCAACTTCCTTCTGACCCCTAGAGGAGTGTCTGCCTCGCTTTCTGCCCCCCCTACACCTCTTGACCCCAGGGGGAAGGCATTCGGGCAGCACAAAGGGAGCAGATGCCCAGTCTCCGTGGCAACGGGAGAATGTGCGCCATGGCAACCGCCCACTCAGCCTGATTTATCCGTCCCCGTCGCCCTGGCGACCGTGGTGACGTCATCACTTCTGCTGCTCGCTCACCGTAGAAGGAGTGGGGAGGGGGGTGGGAACAGGGTATGCTGAGGGTGAAGGATTGGGTGGGGGCTGAGCGGTGGGGGAGGGGGCCCAGAAGGTTCCTGGAGGGAGGCATGCTGAGCTGGCCCTGCGGGGGGGCGGGCATGCTGTCCTCCCTCCCTCCCTCCCTCCCCCTGATCGAACCCTTGGTGTCTCACAGTCAGGCCGCTCTGGAGGAGGTTGCTGTCCCGGGCCCTTTCGAGATTCTCCCTGTTTTCCCTGTGCCCGGAGCCCCCCACCCCCACCCCCCGTGCTCTCCCGCAGCGTCTCCCTTTTGTTCAGCGGAAACGCAGACGTCCCAGTTCCACTCCCGGGTTCTCGCGGGGAGAGGCCTCGGGAGTGACTCCTGCAGGTTGGTTTCCTTTGCCGCCGGGGTGGGGAGCATCTTGGGGACCAGAGAGGGAGGGGCAAGGCTCGGTCTTCCCTGACTGAACATGTTTTGCTAATAAGGACTTTGACCGACGGGGACACACCTGGTCACCCCACTCATCCGATGGCAGGGCAGGCCTAGTTCCAGTGACCAAAAACAAGTTAACGAAAAAGCTATTCGTCTACATGCTGAGGGCGGGGCTAACGTGACCCTCAGGGGGGCCCTGGGCTTGGGGGACTGGCCCTGCACCCAATAGCTGGGTGACCTCGGACCAGTCATTTCTCTCCTCTGGGCCGAAGTTGACTCATCTGTGGAACAGCTGGATCGGGCGGTCTTGGCCAGGCTCCCCTCAGCTTCAGTGTTCCAGCCGGGAGAGCTTAATCCTCACTCCACACAGAGAAGGCAGACACCATGGTTCCCCGCCCCCCCCCCGCCCCCCCGCTCCCCCGCCCCAACCTTCTTCCCGGGGATCCCAGTCAGTCTGGCTGGGCCCTGGATCGAATCTAAGCCCCACCTCAACTGGTAGTCCTGCCCCGCCCCACCCCCACCCCTGGACCTGAGAGCAGCTGGTTGGGGAGGGGGGTCACCCAAATCCTCAGGCCAATCTCCTCCAGCTTTATCCTCCACCAATCTGGGATTATCCCGTCTGCGGTCCCTTCTCCTCAGGAGAGAGGGAGTGTGTGCAGAGCAAGGGCTGGGGGGCAGATGCTCAGGCTCCTGGTCTTGCACCCTCCTTGTCCTGTACTGTCACCCAAGCCATCAGGAAGTGCCTCACAGGCCCCTCAGTAGGCAGACCACACACACACACACACACACACACACACACACACACACACACACGAACCAGAACCAGGGTGCCCGTGTCCGGGAATTCTCGTGGTTGCCACTGACCCCTTCCCAACAGGCCCCTGGGGATTTGCTGTTCTAGTTGGGGATGGGGAACCTGGGGCCAGAGAGAGAGGATGCCCCTCCCCGCACAGGCACAAAAATAGCACATCAGTCCCCGTCCCCGGCTGATGAGGATCCGCACAAAGGCGCACACGAGTGTGCAGCCCGCAGCCCAGACCACACGGCCAGAAGCTCCCACTCGCCCTCCCAGCAACCTCCCTGGTGGCCCCCAGTGCCCTGTCGCGGCCTCCTCCTCTCGGCCTGGCACTTCCTGTGGGAAAGGGAGTCTTTGTTAGCTCAGCTCAGGCACACCTGCCCCCTCCCCTGAGTCCAGCTGGGCTCTGTTTACCTAGCAACCCAGCCCTGCTGCCTCTCCCCTGGCTACCACCACCAGGTGAGGAGGCCTCCCAGGCGCCTCCCAAAGAAGAAGGGGGCTATTTGGACTCCAACCAAGAGGGCTGAGGACCCCTCCCCAGCGTGGTCACTTGTAAGACCCCACTTCCAAGAAGAGCTCCTCTCTCCCGAGGGCGCAGGCCCAGCGCCCGCCACTCCCGGCTGCAGACCTGTGCCCGGCGACCCAGACCACACGCAGGTCCTTCCATGGCACCTGAGCCCACTGCCCCACAGAAGCCGACCGGGCCATGTCCCCAGAGTGGGATTTTGGCCCAAGTAGTGGGGGGGAAGGCAGGCCAGGGGGAACCCCTCACACCCACCTCCAGGAGGCCACACCCCGCTCCCAGGAGGAATCCAGGCACCTGTGGCAGAGCCACTCCTGGGTGCCCTTAGGGGAGAGAAAGGAAGTGGGGCTCGGCAGTCAGAGGCCCAGCCCCCAGCCTTTCTCTGGGCAGCCCGAAGCATCACCTAATACAGTGGCAGCGCCCTGGTTCTGGAGTGACAGAGCGGGGAGAAAGGAGGAGGCCTTGAGCCCCTCAGAAGAGAACCTGCCCTAGGGGGGCATGCGGATGGGACACAGGAGAACTTCCCAGCACAATTGTGCAAGAGCTGGCGCACACACACACACACACACACACACACACACACACACACACTGCACACACACACTGCACACACACACACTGCGCACAATTGTGCAAGAGCTGGCACACACACACTGCACACACACTGCACACACACACTGCACACATACACTGCACACACACACTGCACACACACACTGCGCACACACACTGCACCTGCACACACACACACACACACACACACACACACACACACTGTCAATGCTGCCAGGATGGCTGGGGCAGAGAAAAGACCTGGCAACACGAAGGGTCAGGACATCTGCTCCCTAGACCGCCCTGGTCTGCTCCCCCGAGCCTCAGCAGGGGGCCCCGCTGGAGGATAGAGCCCCTCATTTCCTGCTAGAGGCTCTGCCAGGTCCCTCTGCATCGTGCCCTCTGGGGCAGGGGCCAATGTGGAGAAGTCGGTGTCTCCTGGGAGCTGGGGGCCGGCTAGACAATCATTAACTGGGGTGCGCGTCTCCCTCACCTCCCCCCCCCGCCCCCGGCCCATTTCCTCTGGAGGGGGACCCAGCGCCTCTCCACACCCAGGAGGGAGCCCTGCCTGAGCCACCCCGGCAGCTGGAGGGGACAGCACCCAGCTGGCCCCAGGGGCCTGGGCTCACACCCCAGCTCCAGTCTCCCTTCCTCTCCCCCTCTCCCTTGCCCCTCCGTTTCCGCGGGGGCTCTGAGAGACGGGGAGATGAGGGGAAAAGAGACAAACAGCCGTGGGGTGAAAACTGTTGCTTTGTCAGGGGCCTCCAGAGAGGAAAGGGAGAGGAGGGAACGCTGCCATGTCGCGCGACAGGCACCAGGCTTCCCAGGGATGCGTGGGCCCATCCCACACACCTGGCCTGTTGGCTGCCACACACGCGTGCATGTGTGCACACACGTGCTCCTGGGATTCCAAGCCTGCCCACACACATGCACAGACCTGAACTCTGTGAGCAGTGGCTGTTCTGGGCCACCTCGCCACCCACAGAGATCAGACAGGGGGTGACAGCAGGGAGCTGGCCGTTGATTGGCCGTCCTAGCCATCCTCAGGGCTGAGGGCCACAGAGGGCTGGTCACAGGCCCTGGAGGGTGGGAGTTGGAAGTGGCTGAAGCCGTTCTAACTTTCCCAGAAGCCCCCACCCTCTCTACCCATCCGTTTTGTCTATTTCCTTCCCAGGAGGAGATGGAGAATCAGCCGCACTCCATTCCTACCTGAGGGGGAGCAGAGGCAGGGACAGGTGTGTCTCCAGCGCCCAGACGGTGCTTAGCAACTGTTTGCTCAGAGGATGGAGGGAGGGAGCTTTCAGGAAGTATTTGTGGGGTTCACGGCGCTAGTGACAACAGAAGCAGCTAGAGAGCAAAAGTGAACGGCTCAGCAGCCTTCCCTGTAGTGTGTGTGTGTGTGTGTGTGTGTGTGTGTGTGTGTCGGTGTGGGTGGGGTGGGGGGGGGCGGTCTGAGACGCTTCACGCCTGCCCCTGCCCGCCCAGGCCGGGGAGAATCTGCACGGCTGGCTGAGAGGAAGGGACAGAGAGTCCTGCTCTGGCAGGAGCGAGGCCACCTTGGTGGGGCAGGGCCTGATCCTCCACTGTGGTGGCTGCCCACGTGCGCTCGCCCCCTGGGCTTTCTCCCAGCCTGGACCCGCCCAGGCCCGGCTCCACCCTGGTGCCCGGTGGCCCTGTTCCTCCGCTCTCCTCTCCTTGGAAGACATGAGGTGAGCCTGTGCGAGTTCAGAAGCCAGTACAATGATGCCAGGCCAGCAGGGCCCGGGTGCCCATCTCAGCAGTCGGTACCCCGCCCCAGCTCACAGCCAGACTTCCTCCCCAGAGCCTGGGTGCCTCCGCTCACTCTGCCCACACGTCGTGTCCAAAGCCTTCTCCCCAAACCGCCCCACCCAAGAGTCCTCCCGCTAAGTGTCATCTATGGACAGGTTGGGAGGTAGGGTTAGGCCTGCCTCTGGGCCTTGCCAAGGCCACATTTACTCCGCTAACCGCTTCGGTCCGGAAGAGAAGAAACGCATCTACAGCAAGACAGAGAGACGCTCAAGGAGAGAGGACTTCCTGATGGCGAGAGGCGGCGGGAAAGGCACTCGGTGTCTTGGGAAGGCGTTGGGCCCCCTGCCCCTGCTGAGGCCCCGCTCAGCCCCCTGGCCCTGGGAAGGCCGGGACTCACCCCTGGCAGCGTCTTCTGTTCGTGCAGGGCGCTCTGGGCCTTCAGGGCTGAATCGCGGGCACAGTATGTCAGGAAGGCACATCCTGAGGAGGGGCAGGGGCAGAGAGACCCGGTGGGGGTGAGTCCCGGGTCTCCCCTCCCTAAAAGGGCCCCTCCCCACCCCCAGGAGAATGAGGTCTGGGAAGCTGGTCCCTTCTTGCCACGTTCTGCCTGCTGGGGTGGGGGAGGCATTCTGATGAGCCTGGAACTGAGACCCAGAGGCCAGGAGGCTGAAGTGGTGGAGGTGATGGGAGCAGGAGAGCACGGGGTGGGGGTGGGGGCTGCTGGGAGGAGGGGCTTTCTGTGGGGGGAGGAGAAGTGGCATGTGATTGCCAGACAAGTGCGTGTGCTGTGGTTTCCTCTCTTCCTTAGCTGATCTCCTTTCCTCTTCCTCCTTCGCCTCTACCTCCCTCCATCTTGGTCATCATCACCCCTCTCCTCTCCCATTTTCCCTATTTCCTCATCTCCCTCCATCTCTCTGGGAGGCAGATGGGAAGGGAGCGTGGACTGGAGGAGAAGGGAAAGGAAGAGCACCAGCGGGAGCCCCTGTGGAGGGGGAGGCCGTGTGGCCCTGAGGACCCCAGTGGCCGGAGCTCTCCAAGGGCTGACCCTGGCCCGGCCCTGCTCAGCCACGTGCACAGGCCTGAGGCGCATCCTCTCGGCCTCCAGCTCTTAACTTTTGAGTCCCACACACTTCCCAGATCTCCACCAACCTCTGCCCTTCCTACCCGGCTTCCCAGGTGCCCCTCCGCAGGCCTGGGACTGCCCTGCCTAGTCCATGTCTACACTTTGCAGGTTGAGCAGCTGACCCTGTGTCCTGACCTCCATCCCAATAGTAGCTGTGGCTGCTTCGACTCTCAGTACACACACGCACGTACACACACAGCTGCTTATCTCCCAGACCAGCCCTCCTATCCCTCCATCGCTCCTCGCGTTCATCCACGACATCACCTCCTCGTCCCCGGGATCCACATCTCTGCAGCCCCCTCGACAACTTCTCTAAGGAGGTCCTCCCTAGTCCTCCATCCGGGCCCCCTGGCCACCCTAGCTGAGTCCTCTTTTAACTCTTTCATCACACGCCCCAGCCCAGAAACTCTTTTCGTTCCAGATGGGCCCTTTCCAGGCACTCCACCCCTCAGCCTCCGTCCACCCTCCTCCCACCTCCCAGCCTCCCAGCCTCCCAGCCCGGCCCGGCCCCTCACCCTTGTGCAGCCCCGTGTACTTGTCCTTGATGACAGTCAGCTCGAAGATCCGACCAAACTGTTCGAAGATGGGCTTCAGGTCCTTTTCCTCCAGATGCCTCGGGATCTGCCCCACAAACAGCTTGATGGCATCCGGCTCCTTCATTGGGGCGGCCCGGGAGGAGGGGCCGAGGGGAGCAGGGAGAGGCCTGGGGGCCAGGGGGAGCTGCCCGGCAGGAAGGCGAGCGGTAGGGGCCAGAGGGCAAGTGGTGGGCGCTGGCTTTCCCTGGGCCCCTAACCCCGGTGCTGAGCGGCGGGGCAGCTCCTCACACAAAGGAGGCTGGGGAGTTGAGGGCCAGGGGTCAAGGGTCTAGGCAGGCACTGTCATGCCACCAGGGGGCACAGCCCAAACAAATGGGCTCCTCCCAGAGATTTGGCAAAAATCCCAGGATGGGGGTCAGGATGGCCAAGACTTGGAGGGTCGGATGGTCTCGGGGGGCCCTGGGAACTGGGGGCTGAGAGGAGAGCTGGAGGTGGGGAAAGGGTCCGAGGAGGGCAAGGGGATGGAGGCTGGGGGTTAGGGGGCTGATGTGGTCGCCAGCACGGCCTGGGGCGGGATGGGGGGGGGGGGGGACAGGGGGACTCCCGATGTGGGGCAGGTGGGGCTCTTGTTGGCTTCCCTGAGAGGACACCTCCCCTGTGGCTGATCCTTCTGCTGGGTCCGAAGATCCCCGATGCCCGACGCTGGATCTCTGATGGCGGCAGGGCTCGGGGGTCCCTTCTGCCCTGCCACCCCCCCCTTCAGGTCCTCCCCTCAGCCCCCCTCCCACCCCACCCCGGCCCGGGCCTGGGCTGCGCCGGCTGCTCCCGTGGCTGGGGTGCCTGCCTTCCCGGTCACCTGGGTCCCGGAGCTGCGCTCTCCAGCCGCGTTCTCCTCAACAAAAACCTCCCCCCTCCACACCCCCTCCCACTCCCACCCCCTCTCCCCGATCGCGGTGATGTCAGTCTCGGGGGTGGAGTACAAATTCCCTGCCCTGGAGAGGGACGCACAGCCCAGACGGGAGCCACGCCCTCCTCCCCTCCTTCCTCCCGGGCTCCCCGCCGCCCCAGCCGAGCAGCCGGTCCCGCGGACAACCGCCCTTCCCCCACCGGCTCCCGGTCACGAGCTGGGCAAGGCGCCGAGATGGGGAATTTATAGAGGAGCCCTAAGGTGGGGCCCATTGTTCCGGGGGGCTGGAGCTGTCCCCGGTGCTGGAGGAGCGGACCCAGGAGAGGGGCGCCCGGGGAGGAGGGGAGCCGGCCTCCGGGGAGTCAGGAAAGAAACGGGGGGAGAGGAAAACGGCCTCGGAACCGCTGGGCGGGTTGGGGTGCGGTGCAGGGAGGTGTAACGGGGAGGGAAGCAGGTCCCAGCCTGGGGGAGAGGGCAGAGGGACCCCGAGAGGGATGGACAGGGGCGGAGGAGGGGAGGGCGGGTGGGATGAGTGCAGAGAGGAGGTGTATCTTCCAGAAGAGGAACCGGGAAAACTACGGCTCGCTGGCATTTGCCGACGCCCCCTTCCCTCCCCCTGGGGGGCTGTGTGTGTGAGTGCGTGGGCGGGGGGGGGGGGGGCAGGGAGGCGCCAGCGCTCACGTGTCAGCTCCTTGAGGACCGGGCCCGTTAATTCGGCATCTAGCTGTTCACAGGGTCCAGCGCAGGGTCTCGCTCACACACAGAAGGAGCTTCACAGACACTCCTCAGATGGACACTGATGCCAAGAACCTCCGGCAAGAGTAGCTCTCCATTCATTCAGAACCACACAGTCAAGCTCCCCATAGGGCAGAAGCGCCATCACCCCTCCCTCTTCTCCCTGTCTCCCCCCCACCCCCCATCTCAGGTTCCTTGAGTGGGACTGGAATTGAATCAGGGAGCGAAGAGAGGTGGGGGAAGCACATTTGGGGCCCTTACTCCCCTAAACAACTATAGTATGGATGACCCCTTTGCTTCATGATCTCAAGGGAGCTTCCCCCCCCCCCCCCCATGCACTGGACCCACTCACAGCTCCCCCTCAACCCAGGGAGCATCTGCTGACACCCGGCCTCCTGGACCGAGCAGCTCTTGTCTGCCGGGCTCACCGACAGGGGCTCGAGCGCTTTTGTAGAGCACCCCGCCTCCTGTCATTCCCTTCTTCACCCGGAGTGGGGCAAGCACAGGGGTGCTGGGGTGCCTGAAAAATGCCCCCACGGAATCCCAGCAGCCCCCTGCTCAGCGGTCGCAGCGAGCAGGCGTCTCCTCCGGAAGGGGAGTAACAGTAACAGCACTCAGATGGGACCGACTGTGGCCCAGGCATGGTTCCAAGTGCTATGTATTTACTAACCTGTGCAAGCCTCAGCACCACCCTGCGACGGAGGCTCAGGGATTATCTCTAAATAAAGACGGGGACACCAAGGCCCAGAGAGCGAATGACTTGCCTAAGCTCAAGCAGCGAGAAAGAGATCTAGCTGAGAGCGGAGCAGGCCGCCCGGCTCCCGAGTCCACGCCTTTAACTCCGGGTGGGGCCCTGGCCAGGTGACTCATTTGGTGGGAGCATCTTTCTGGACACCAGAAGGTCGCAGGTTTGATTCCTGGTCAAAGGCAATGGATGGATGTTTCTCTCTCCCCGCTCCTCTCTCTCTCTCTCTCAAATGAATAATCACGGATCCTCCAGTGAGGATTAACATCTAAAAAGCTCCTAGTGGGAATGGGAGAGCCGTCAGCCTGGCCTTTCTTCATCCTGTGTCTTCATTTGAGCCCTGAGTGAGAGAGGTCCTTCTTTCTTCCTTCCTTCCTTTCTTTCTTAAATATATTTTATTGATTTTTTTACAGGGAGGAAGGGAGAGGGAAAGAGAGTTACAAACATCAATGAGAGAGAAACAAAGGTACATGCCCTTGACCGGAATCGAACCTGCGACCCCTCAGTCCCCAGGCCGACTCTCTATCCACTGAGCCAAACCAGTTAGGCCGAGAGGCCCTTCTTCCTACTGCTTGATTCACTGTGACTACCGTCCTTCCTTCCTTAATGTGGGTGTCTGTGGCCTGAAGCCATATTCGGCAGGTGCGTATGTCCGAGTGTGTGTGTGTGTGTGTGTGTGTGTGTGTGTGTGTAGACATGATTACACTTCATCATATGACACCGAGGTCCTCCTAGGAGGGTCCCCTAGGTGGGTGTGTAGGGGAGATGGTAGAGGACCCAGTGCTGTGTGGTCAGAGCACGTGATGCCGGTGCCAGGGAACCGAGAGTGCAGACACATGTGGGAAGTAGCTTTCCACTCACCGCCCTCACCCCCAGTGCGTCTTTCCTCCTCCTAATCTGATCTTGGTGTTTATGGAGACGATAACCAGATCGCGCCCTCTGAGGACGGCCTGCAGGAAGACCCGGCTGCCCCGCTGATCTCATTACCCCGTGTCTTGTCAGCAGATCTGCCGCCCTGCTGCTCATTTAGGCTTGGGGCTAATCATATTAATTGAAATATTAAGCATTCGCAAAAATGAGTTATAATGAACTCCTCTCACTCCTCTTCCCAGTCAGCAATTGGAGAGTCAGCTGCCCGCAGCATAATCCCTCTCTTAGTTTGTGGTCCCCAGATGGAAGGCTTTAGTGTTAGGGGAGAGGCAGGGTTTAGGGGAGAAGAGGTGGGGCGTCTCACAGGCCCTCTTTGCTGGGTGACTGTGGGCACATCTCTGTTTGCCTTCAAGCCACAAGGGAAGCGCTGGGAGGTGAAGGTGAGGGGGAGGGGTCGGGGGGGGGGGGAGCCCCAGTGACTCAGAGGCCCATTCCAGGAGGAAATGAGGCTTCAAAGCCCGGGCCCCCCAGGGTGCTTTCTCTGCCCACTGTCCCCAAGCCCCCCCCCCCTCTTTCTTGTTCCACTGCACTCCATGCTAAATTGCCCTACATAAAAAGATGATTTTTAATTGAATTTATTGGGGTGACATTGGTTCACAAAGAAGATTATTTACTTTATAAAGGGAGCACTCACTCCTGGGTTTGGACTTAGGAAGTGAGAAGTGCTGAATAATTGGGCTCTTTTTCAGAAAGGGCAAAAGGTAGTGGTGCTATGTGTGGGCGGAGTGGCTGGCCCAAATGCTTGCTGGCCTCACTAATTAAAAACAAAGTGAAGACATCTGCAGCAGAAGGTACAAAACATTGACACCATAACCTTCCTTCCCTCGAGTGGTTCCTACCTCAAAGGGAGAGGCAGACAGGAGGCCAACACAGTGTGCAGCTGTGAGGCCTGAGATGCTGTTGAGAAAATAAAAGCGGGCGCTCTCACTTACACACGTGGGTATTGGGATTTGGGGCATGAGAAGTGCTCAGTCAAGAAAGGCTTGATTGATTCTCAAAGCACAAGAAAATCATAGACCAGCAGAGGAGGAGGTGAATTACTTTGGTTTTGGGGCTGAGGGGTGAAGAGAATAGTGCATGCATATGCAGGTGTGTGTGGGTAGATTTGCCAGTCTAGACCAGCAAATCTATATAATTTAAAAATTTCTAGGAGCCACATTAAAAAAAAAAAGTAGGAAGAAACAAGCCTGGGGGGAGGAAAGGACAGAGGGACCTCGGGAGGAAATTAAATTTTTTATTTTTTTAGAAAAAGATTTATTTTTGAAAGTCCCCCAGAAATTACTTTTAATAATATATTTAATTGATGTATATCCAAAATATTATTCAACATGTAATCAATATAAAGATTATTAATGAGATACATTACATTTTTTAAAAATATATTTTATTGATTTTTTTACAGGGAGGAAGGGAGAGGGATAGAGTTAGAAACATCGATGAGAGAGAAACATCAATCAGCTGCCTCCTGCACACCTCCCTACTGGGGATGTACCTGCAACCAAGGTACATGCCCTTGACCAGAATCTAACCTGGGACCCTTCAGTCCGCAGGCCGATGCTCTATCCACCGAGCCAAACCGGTTAGGGCACGTTACATTTTTTTATTATTAAGTCTTCAAATCTAGTGTGTGTTTTACACTTGCAGCACATCTGACACTTACAGCAACATTGCACGCGCTCAGTGGGCACAGGTGGCTTGTGGTGACCACACTGAATGGTGCAGCTCTGGAGGCTGCCCCATTAACGACTCCGGGCGGCAGAGGGTGGAGAGAGGCAGGTCTTGGCCAACAGGAACCATCACCTCTGATTAATCTCTGCTCCTGCCTGAAAAAAATCACTTCTGACAGATGGCAGCTTATCTGCCTCTCACGCTATTAACTCTCTCTCCCTAAGAACGCAAACAGCCCAAAGGACTGCTAACCTGGGTTCTGGGGAAGAGGCCTGTAGCCTCCACCTGGTCTGCTTCTTTCGGGTTTTCTTGGCTTGGGAACTGCCAACATTTTCACGTCTTCTTTTAAAATACGTTTTTATTGATTTTAGAGAGGAAGGGAGAGGGAAAGGGAGAAGGGAGAGAGAGAGAGAGAAACGTGGATGAAAGGCTGCCTCCTGCAGGCGCCCCACTGAGGATCGAGCCCCCAAACCCAGGCCTGCGCCCCGACCTGGAATCAAACCGGCAGCCTCTTGGTGCATGGGGTGAAGTCAACCAACGGAGCCATATCGGCCAGGGCAACATTTTCACTCTTCTCCTCACTCAGTCTTTGCCAAGAGGATAGAGGCAGACCACCGAGAGACCCCAAGGCCAAGGCCTAATGCAGGGCCTGTTTCTCGGGCTCTGTCCTCACTCATTGGGCGGCTGCTCACAGATGCCCCTGGCCTTTGGGGCTCTCTCCTCTGGCTCGCAGGAGACCGCTGCTGGGCAGGCTGCCTGGGGCTGGGAAAGTGCACACGGAGAGCCAGGCCCTGCCCTTTCCAGGCTGCTGTTCGCAGCTCTCCGGCTGTGTGTGTCACTTCCCTTCTTCATTAGATGCTAGAAGAACGCGTCTGGAAGGCCGCCTGCCTTTCCCCGCTTCTCCTCGATCGGAATGGAAGAAAGAATTCAGAATGGATGAGGATCAGGCTAACCTACGCCAGAAGGTGAGTCCCGGAGGGGAAACTCCGGGCAGGATGTCCCCCAGGTCCTTCCCAGCATCTCTCGCTGAGGCTGTTTCTTCCTGTGCAGACCTCGCCCACTCCATCCTGGGGGTGCTTTCGTGCTGAGAATCCAATAGTTCCCTGTCGGGGGTGTACAGGGCAGAGGGGAGGGTCCGGCTTCCCGGCGGGCGGAAAGGGAAAAAGCCTGGATTCCCTTTCCCTTCTACCAGGCTTCATCCATCCAGCTTCTGCCCGAGAGAGGGCCAGGAACCGGATTCCGGGAGACTGCCTGTCCAGTTCTGCTCCAGAAATAGGAAATAAACTATTTTAATTTGGGGGGTGTCGAGAAGAAGGGCTCATTGCATATACAACCAAGTCGGGAAATGAGTCCCCACATCCGGGGAAGGAAGTCCTTTTAGAGACGCTCCCGAGCTCAGCCCCAGCTCCAGAGCCGCTCCAAACTGCTGCGCTCAGCCTCCGCCCCGCGGCTGGAGAGGGGCGGGCCTGGGGGGGGGCCGGGCGGGCCTGGGGGCGGGGCCTCTTCCGCGCGTCCGTCGCCTTGACGACCGCGACACGATGACGACGCTGGAGGACGGGCAGCTGGGGCCTGACCCCGGGGCGCTGAGCCCCGAGCAGCTGGAGAAGCTGCGCGACTACAAGGTGGGTGCGCGCCCCCGCCCCCAGGATGAGGGCCCAGACAGGGAGGAGAACCCCGAGAGAGGGGAGCCTGTTCCCGACAAAAGGGGGTGGGGGTGAGGGCGGGGGAAGGCCCGGGAGAACCCCGGCGGATCCCAGACAGAGCTCTGGCGGGCGCCTCAAAGTGCAGGAAGAACTAAAACAGGGACCTGGACCGAGAAATGGGCCGAAGTGACTGACCGGTACGTGACCTCAGATACAAACCAGCTGTTCCCGCAGTGGAGACGCGACTGCAGTTCAGGCGCTGAAGCCCTTAAGCCCGAGGAGCAGGCCGCGGGGCGGGGTTGGTCTGTCCCACCGCAGGGCTGAGCTGTGCACGGCCTGCGAAAGGACCGGGTAACAGCGCGCGTTGCTCCCCAGCCCTTCACACCACCAGGGCTTGGACCCCGACATCTGCCTCCTCACGGAGCGTGTGACCCTTGGCTCTTGTCCCCAGATTCAGACGCGGATTGCTAACGAAAAGTACCTGCGATCCCACAAAGAGGTGGAGCTGCTGCTCAGTGGTTTCTTCCGGTAGGTGGTGTTCCAGGCCCCACCCTGGGGATGGGTGAGCGTGAGTGACCCTCTTCTGTAATCGCCTCCTATTTGCTTCCTGTAGGGCCTGAACGTTACAAAATATCCGAAGGTTTAATTTTCCCCAACGCTGGGGTTTGTGGCATCTCTAGAGGGTTTGAGTTATCTCTAAAGGTTTCCTTCAGTTACCTCTAAAGTCTCAAAAAGATTAATATTCACTCACTGTAGCTGTCGGGGTAACTATATACCTTGTGACACTTGGAAGAAGGAATTGGGCATGGTGAAACTCATCGGGCAGCCATTGGGCCTAGAGCATCCTTCTCCATCAGAGACTCTTAATGAAATCATTAGAACTTGACAAAATTCAGGTGTCTGGCCCTTCCCCACCTGAGAACACAGCTGCAGAAAGACTGAGAGCTGAGTGACTCCCCTGTAAGTCTTGGGGGAAAGACCATTTTCCTTCGTGTCCCGGAGCATGCTCTCTCCTCCCCCCACACTGCCGCTCAGCGTGGCATTTGATGAAAGACAAAGAACCGAGGGGGAGCAGCAAGGGGTGAAAATAATAGAACGATCTCAAATACTGTTCGGCCGTCGACACATAGGCGAGGTTTAAATAATGACAACAGTGGCTTCCATCTGCAGGCGCAGTGTCCGACATTAGCAGTTATCAGGCTGGATTGTACTTGCCTTGTCCATCTTCCGTTTCTGTCCCTGGACCAAAGCTCTGAGCTGGTGGAGCCGTGTTTGTGCTCCCAGGGCCCACACAGTGACGGCACTGGCACACTCGCGGCTCCTCCCAGCGACTCTACCAAAGATCGCGTGTCATCGCTTCCATTTTCAGCTTAAGTTCTGAGAGGTGAAGTGCCGCCTCCAAGTTGCTGAACCAGGACCCGAACCCCTGGTCTTCCCACTTTGTTCCCTTGCACGTGGGAGCTGGGAAGCCGGTGTCTATTTTTTTTTTTCCTCCAGGCCCCTTTGTTTCTCCCGGATTTCATTATTCTTTATATTTCAGCCATTTCCCCCAGTGACAGCAGGTTCTCAGAGGGCAGGAAGGGAAAGAGCGAGGGAAAACGGAAACCTGTCTGGGAAGGTTGGTTTTCGCTGGGTCTGGGGTGAGGCCTGGGCAAAAGGTAGTTTAGGGAGTCCTCTGTCAATGTCAGCCCTCGGGGTCAGGCCGTCACTTTTTCCCCCTTAAATATATTTTTATTGATTTCAGAGAGGAAGGGAGAGGGAGAGATAGAAACATCAATGGTGAATCGCTGATGGGCTGCCTCCTGCATGCCCCACATAGGGATCGAGCCCACAACCCAGGCAGGTGCCCTGACTGGGAATCGAACCTTGACCTCCCGGTTCACAGGTAGACACTCAACCACTGAGCCTCGCTGTACCTTTTTTCCTAAAGGAAAATAAGAATCATAGCCTTCCTATTGTGGGGAGCTTGCCATCCAAGTTAGGAATAATTCCATCAGGAGGCAGATGATGAAAGCTTGAATCAAATCACCGTCTGTCTGTGTTGTTCACTAATGAAAGGATTGGAATCCTTGGGGGGTGAGTGAAGTGGGCGTTGATTTAGTCACCCGTCAGGGATGGCCCTGCTTCTCTCCCAGGAAATTTCCAGAAGCTGGAGCTCCCTGCCGAGCTGCTTAGGGCAGCCCCAGGCACCTTCCCTTTCCTTCCTCATCACCCCCTTCCCCAGGCCAGGGAGGGCCTCCAGGCATTTCCATTTGCTGTTCCCCAACTCCCCTACAGGCAGCCCTCTTGGCCCCTTTGAGGCCTTGCTCTTTCTGGGGTGGAGGAGGGAGGGGAGAGGAAGTGTTTGAAGTTTGGGTTGCTCTTGATGTTCTTGTTATTTCCTTTGGGTGGTGCCAGGATGAGCCAGAGTCAGGCCCTTTCTGTACTGGATGCTTCAGACGGTCCTTCCAGTGAAGGAGAGGGAGGGAGGGAGGGGCGGGGGCAGAACCCTGGGCGGCGCACCTGTCTTCACCTGTGGAGCCGGTCTCTGCTCTGGGCGCACGCCAAGCCGCCGGAAGCTCCGAGCTGTTTTTGTTGGGAAGCAAGCTCGCCACGTGGGTTTTCTGATCCTAGTGACTTATGGCCCTTCAGCCACAGCTCTCTAGTCTATACGGATGCACACAGTGTAAGAACTCTTTTTTTTTTTTAAGTATGGTTTTTTATTGATTTTTAGAGAGAGAGGAAAGGAGAGGGATAGAGAGAGAGAAACATCGATGAGAGAGGAGCATCAGGGATGGGCTGCCTCCTGCACTCCCCCTACTGGGGGTTGAGCCTGCGACCGGGGCATGTGCCCTGACCAGGAATGGCACCGGTGACCTCTTGGTTCCTGGGTCGACCGCTGGGCAACATGGGCTAGGCCAGAACTCTTACATTTTGACCTTGAATTTTGAACCTGAAAAATGGAAAGAGTAGGGATTTAGGCACCCAGAGAGTTCAGGTTTTAGGCTGGAGATATGAGATAGCAAAGAGTGAAATTTGAGAAAGGCTTTATTAAATGTTTTTGTAAATACCCAGGCAGACGAATCTTCCCCAATACAGCACTGAGATACACCTGCCTTGGCTGGAAAAATCTTCCGTGGATCCATACCATTGCTTTAAAACACACACACACACACACACACACACACACACACACACACACACCACGTTCTATTGATATACAGAGTACAGAAAAGTGGCATATCCTAACCTGGATAAATTTCATAAGCTGAGACGCACAAGGCACCAGCGTCCAGAGCAAGGACTAGAACCCGACTGGTTTCTTTTGCCCAACAGTGTCTTGTAGACCCCCATTCCCTTTTCTATCTTGTATTCCACCGTGGGACTAGGCCACACTTTATGCATCGCCACTGTCTTTTCAATTGAGTATAAATGTCTCTCCCAGACCTTCATGAACCCCATAATAGAGCCTCCTTAGCTTTCCACTACTCCCTTCTTGTGCCCCCCTAACTCCGGCCAGACCAGACCTCCCTGATCATTCCACTGACCTCATGGAGGGGCACGGACACGCCTTGAGTGCTCTGCTGGATCCTGGGGGCACAACGGGGGATACAACCCAGTACCTGCCCTCAAGGAGTTCACCATCTATAGAGCACGGGGTTTCATTTCCCTGTCCCTGTGCTTGGGGCTTGCCTGGGTCTGGAATACCCTTGTCTCAGCCCTTGTCCTGCTCTGAAACCCCATGTGCACCTCAAGGGTCCTCTCAAGGGCCAGCTCTGTGAAGATCTTGGGGTCCTGCTCTCAGTAGCCTCCTCTGTCTGACTCCCCGCACACTGATACCCTCTTGTCGCACTGCCTGGAGGAGGTGGCCTTTTGGACACTCGGGAACTTACCCATTGCCTTTTACTTGACTGTAATTTCTTCCAGGTGGGGCTACATTTTATTTTTATTTATTTTTTAATACATTTTATTGATTTTTTTACAGAGAGGAAGGGAGAGGGATAGAGAGTTAGAAACATCAATGAGAGAGAAACATCCATCAGCTGCCTCCTGCACATCCCCAGTACCGAAACCAAGGTACATGCCCTTGACCGGAATTGAACCTGGGACCCTTCAGTCCGCAGGCCGACGCTCTGTCCACTGAGCCAAACCGGTTACGGCTACATTTTCTTTAAAAATCTCCCAACCTCTCTCATCTAGTTATTTACACGTAATCTGTGCTCACTAGTTCGCAAGCTGGATTGGAAGAGAAGGGAAGCAAAATCCTTAGTGCCTGAGGCCCAGGCCCTCTAGGCCGGGGAGGCGGGGCAGCCGTAGCCATGAGGACCGGAGAGAGGGCCAGAGGGCCGGCTTGGAATCACAAAGCCCGGGCCCTCTCTCCCTTTAGTCACTTGCTTCCTGAGCTCGGGCAAATGATTAACCTTTTGAAGGCTCGGGACTTCACGGTGAAACCTCCTCAGGAGGTGGTGGGGTTGCGGTCTGCCCCTCCGCCCCTCCGGATGGCAGCATGCCCTCCACCTTCGCTGCCCGCCCTGCCTCGGCCTCTGGCTCTGTGAACACGGTTGCTGAACCTGTGACCAGCTTCCTCCGGCTGCAGCAGCACCTCACCCAGCCTCGGCCGCCTGCCTTAAAGCCTGCTTTCCCTCCCCGCCCCGGCCCTTCCTGTTTTCCAGAGAAATGTTTCTGAAAAGGCCAGAAAACATCCGAGAATTTGCTGCAGGTGAGTGAGGCGGGGCCCCTTCCGAGTGTTTGATAAACCAGCCCCAGGAGCATTCTTGTGAATTTGGACTCGGACAAGCCCAGGGTTCTCCCTGCAAGTCTGGGCCATGTCTTCACCCGACGCCCCCCAAGGGAGCTTGGTCGTTCCCTCAGAACGGGGACAGGTAAGAAATGAGGCAGAACTTGCTTGCGGGGAGAGTTAAGGATTTTGAGATTCCCTAAGGAACCCGGCGGCAGCGCCTTCCCTGGGAATCTGGAAGGAGGGCTCCCCCGGCTGCACATGAGAACCACCTGGGAGCTTTTAAATATAACACGGAGGGCAGGCCCACCCGGAGGCTGGTATTTAATTAGCCTGGGGTGGGGCTTGGCCGCCACAGTTTTAAAGGCTCCCCAGGTGACTCTAATGGGCTCCCCTGCCCCAGACGGCTTAAGGTCAGTGGTCTTTAGAGGGGAGGGGCCGGGCGGGCGGTTTCTTGGGCCCTGGGAGCCGGTTCCATCCTCCAACCATTCCCAGCGGAACCTCAGTACGTCTGGGCTGCCACCGCAGAAGCTGCCTCTGGTTCACATTGTGAGTCTGAAACCCTCTTCTGCCGTCACTCTCCCCGCGCCCGTCTCCTCGGAGCGGATCTGCCCAGAGAGGGCGTGATCGCGTAGACGGGGGCTGGCAGGCCCAGCGGAGACAAGAATAACACTTGGCATTTATTTGGGCCCCGAGATGGGCCGGGAGCAGAAAAGCCAGAGCTCAGCCCTCGGATGGCTCCGGAGGGCGGTGTGGAGGGAGGGGGCCGCCCTGTGGAAGCTCTTCTCGGAACGCTGGCGCTGGCAGGCCCGGGACTGCTGGGGGAGGGAGGCGTGCGGCGGCGGGGCGGGGTGGGGTGGGGTGGTGGTAAAGGGGGCAGCGATTTCAGGATTTGCTGTGACATCTCATAGTGGCAAAGCGGGGCCACTAGTCACAGCCTGCCAAGACCGAGCCAGCCTAACTTTTCAGCAGAGTGAGCTGCCCCCCAGCCTTTGTCTCTGGGGCTTAGATGATTTCTTCTCGTTGATTCTTATCCCAGACTATTTCACGGATCCAAGACTTCCCAACAAGATTCACACGCAGCTCATTAAGGAGAAGAAAGGGGCTTAATGAGCAGAATCACGATGCTCAGCTGCTGAGAGCGGCCAGGAAGGATCCAGCCCGGGGGTGGGTGTCACCCTCCCCGCAGACAGAGGCTCCTTCCCTCTTGTGAACAGAAGCACTGGCTTCTGGGCCCAGGGTGTGAAAGAAAGCTAACGGAGAAGCAGAAGTTTCATGCAAGTGTTTCGTTTTCCTGGCACTATTTTGGGGATCAGGGACTGAAGAGAGGCGCAGGGTGTGTCTAGCATGTCTTCTTACTGTGGTGAAAGGGAGAGAAAGGAAGTGGGAGTAGTGAGGGGTAAAGAGAGTGACAGGGGATGGGGGCGGGACCTGCTAGTATCCAGCTTTGCTCCCTGATTGCAGACATCTTCTCCCCGAGTCCTTGGTGGTGGGGGCCAAGGGGCCCTGGGAAAGGAGGGACACCTGCCCTCTGCATCTGGGATTGGGCGCTTTCCTGCTCCCCTCCCCTGCGCACCAGGCGAGGCCATTAGGGCCCCACACCTTTCCCAGGCAGGAGGATCGGAAGTGATTTTCAAGGTTGGGGTTTTTTCTCTTTTTAATGGGAGGTGGGAGAAAGCCACAGGCCTGATTTAGCAGAGCCATTTCTGTCTTGCAGGGCATCTGGAAGTGAGAGTCTGTTGTCATCGGTGTGGGTTTCCAAGCTGCCGTGGGCTCTGTCTCCTTTGCAAAGGCTTTTAAAGACACTCATTAAAAACAGACCTTCCTGCTGTCTCTGCCTCACTTCACTCCGGAGGAGGGCGGCGCTGGCCCCGCTTTGACCTGGTAGGCAGTCGGCCTGTTTCTCTTTGGGGGGCAGCCCCCGGGCCTCTCGGGTCAGCCAGCTGTTTCCACATGTGCCCCACTAGGTGGACTCCCCACCCCGCCAGACCCCCCACTCCCAGAGCCAAGAGTGGATGAAGAGCAGGGCTGGGGCCCCGAGGACCACAGCCGGTGGTGCTGAACCAGGCCACCCTTCCGCGGTGGCTTGTTTTCTCTAGACCTTACCTCCTGGGTTACTGTTCAGAGTGCGCAGGTGATTCACTTTCATCTCCATGGAGACCATGAGAGGAACTGGGCTGGAAGGACAGCGAGGGAGAGTGAGGCCAGACACAGCAAACCCATTCAGGGCCAATGGATACTGAGAAGTGGGAGCCTACCAGGTGGCTCGGGGCTGGTAGACCTTGTTCCTGAGGATTTTCAGAAACGAGACCTCCGTCCATTTGGTTTTCAGCTAAAGGGCAGGGGCATGGACCAGTGGTGTTAGGATCTCCTTTCCTGGCCGGGAGGCCTGGGTGTTGCCTGTTTATGTCTTGCCTGGCCTCCATCGCCCACTGGCTCCACTGGATGAAGCACCTGTCACCTGAGTGTCACTTGTCACCATCACCATGGCAACAGCACAGCCCAAAGCAGAGATGGTATTTCCCTGTCCCTGCCTGTCTTGTTCTCAGCGGCAGTAGTAGAAAGGGCAGCAAAACACAGCATTTAGATAACGATTAAAAACCACACATAGTAAGCTATGGAATAGGAACCTGACGCACTGTCTTAAGTGCCCTCAGAATCACACACCAGTGGCTGTGGCTCTGTTTAGACAATCCTAACGAAGTCTTCAGAAAAACACACCCACTGAGGGCCTCTGATGTGAAGTGTTGTTTTAGACCAGGCGTCCTCAAACTACGGCCCGCGGGCCACATGCGGGCGTTTTTGCCGTTTTGTTTTTTTACTTCAAAATAAGATATGTGCAGTGTGCATAGGAATTTGTTCATAGTTTTTTTTTAAACTATAGTCCGGCCCTCCAACGGTCTGAGGGACAGTGAACTGGCCCCCTGTTTAAAAAGTTTGAGGACCCCTGTTTTAGACACTCTTGGAACCCTTCTTGGGAGAAGTGACCCAGCAATAATATAGGAAAAGAGCCCTAACTGGTTTGGCTCAGTGGATAGAGCCTCAGCCTGTGGACTGAAAAGTCCCAGGTTCGATTCCGGTCAAGGGCATGTACCTTGGTTGCGGGCACATCCCCAGGAGGAGGTGTGCAGGAGGCAGCTGATGGATGTTTCTCTCTCATCGGTGTTTCTAACTCTCTATCCCTCTCCCTCTCTGTAAAAAATCAATAAAATATATTTAAAAAGTAATATAGGAAAAGATAAAACAAAGAACATCAGGGCCCACAGGAACTGGCCTGTGATGGGTAAGAAAGGATTTGCAGATGTGGGGGGAGGCGTGGGGCAGCCAGGGTCCCACAGGTGCTTCCGTTCTGCTGAGCAGAAGGTGGTGGCAGACCTGTTAGTCACCTGCTCCTCATCACCCCTTTCTTCCTTGCTAACAGAACACCAGTTTTGTTGAGGGCAGCAGGGGGCTGGACCCCAAGCCGTGGACTGTATTTAGTATCTCAGCCAACCACAATAATTATATTCCCCAATTTCCCAGGCTCCCTTGCAGCTAGGGGCAGCCACGTGTCCATGAGCTAGCTCCAGGTACGTGTGCTGGGGGTTTCTAGGAAAGCTTTTGCTTTCATAACAAAAATATAGGAGGGGGTTGTGACAGATTAAGCTGGTGTAGCCTGCCCTTTTCTCCCTGATTTGAACCTGAATGTGATGTCGAGCTGAGCAGGCATTGTAAGGCCTTGAAACGAGTAGGAGGGTGAGAGCCAGTCCTCTGCAGAAGACTCCGAGACCCTGGCAGCATCGTGGAGCACCCGGACAGCCCAGCACTCACCTGCCTTCAGACTTGGTAAGTGAGGAAAATAAATCTCTAATTTGTTCTGAAGTAAAGACCAGAGTTTAAATCCTGACACACCACTTACTAGATGTGTGGTCTTGGCCGTGCCACTTAACTGGTTCGAGCATTAAGTTTCTCATCTGTAAACTTCGAGTGTGAATACCCACCACTCAGGGCTGTCGGATTAAGGATGAAGAATGGGTGGTACCTGGCACGTGGGAGATGTTCACCAGGGGTGTGTCCTATTGGAAGAGTGTAAAATTCAAGAGTGGAGCAGCGGGGAAGGTGGGGACAAGTCGCAAAGGGCACCGTGTATTAGACAAAGGAGGTTCGTTGTTTACCCTGTAGGCGATGGAGGGCCAGCAGAGAATTTTAAGCCAAGGGGAGTCAATGAAGAGATTTGTATTTAGAAAGTGTCATCCTGTGGAAGACAAATGAGAGGGAGCTGAGACTAGCTGGAAAGACCGATAGGGAGACAAGCGCCGTCGTCCAGTCACCGTCGTGTCTCACCTGCACCCAGGCTTAGCCGTCTCTTTGCTGACTCGCATGCCCACTAAGTAAGCTGAGAATGTATTTAGTTTAATGTAACGGAAAGCCCAAGTCATAGTGTCTTATGCAGATAGGGGGTTATTTTTCTCACCTACTAAGGCTGGCAGGCAGTAAGACTGGCTTAAGAGGAGGTAAACAATATGGGAGTTTGGGCTGACATCACACCTGATTCCTTTTAGGCCCTGATACCATTATTGCCCAAGCTGCCCCTTTCCTCTGCTCTCTCGCCCACCTGTGGTCACTGAGAACAACAGGGGCCTGAGGACAGGGAAGGACCTGGTCCCTGGGGGTGGGAGTGATGTAGGTGAAGAGCAGCGTGTTGGTGGGTTCCACCCTCACCCACCCCCACATTTTCCCAGGAGATCCTTGACAGTCTAGCTGTAGTTTTCCACTCAGGCTGCAAGTCAGAATCAGGTGGAGATTGTCTTATGCAGATGGGGGTTATTTTTCTCACCTACTAAGGCTGGCAGCTGGCAGAAAGGTTTAATGACGCCAACAGGCACCCAGGCCAGGCTTCCAACTTCCCGCTGCCGGCCTTGGCCTGTGACCGCCCAGCTTGAGAGGGCCCTGCACTCCCAGCGGCCATTCCTGTGCTCCAAGCGGGGAGAAGGGAGGAGAGCCAGACCAGCTGAGTCCATCGCTTTCTATCAGGGAAGAAAATGTTTCTGAAAATCCTCCCCGATGGGTCTCATGGGGTCCTGTGGTTCACCCCAAGTGCAACGGAGACCGGGAAAGGGAACAAAAGGTGGCAAGAGAAGAGTGGGAGCAGCTAAGTCAGCCGCAGAGCAGTGTCGCCCACCTGCATCCCTGACTCATTTCCCATGTCACAGCTAGAATGCTCTTTTAAGAAACCTAAGTCAGAGCATGTCACTCTTCTGCCTAAAACCCTTTGGCAGTCTTCCACGCACTTAGAATAAATCCCAGGGGCTACAAAGCTTTGCCAGACCTGCACCTGACTTTACTCCCCTCGCCTTGCTCCCGCCACGCCCCCCCCCCCTTTTCTCTCTTCCTCCGAACTTGCCAAGGTCGTCCCCACTTTAGCGTCTTTGGACTCTGCCTGCATCTCTTGCCCAGATCTTCACGGGGCTGGTGGTCCAAGGTGGGGTGCTCTACAGGGAAAGGAAGAGAGAACTCCGCTAAGAGTGACCCTGCTAAGCACATAGGGCTGGCTTTTCCGCATGGCAGGTGTGCAGGTGGTGGTGCGGGTGTTGGTTCGGCGCCTGCCTCTCAGCACTTTCCTCTCCTTACGGTCAAGGAGGAGCTGGAGGACCAGGCGGGGACTCCGCAGTGAGACTTGTCTTTCTTTTCTGGAAAGCAAAGGCTTCCCTCCGCCCACTCCCACTAACATCTCATTGGCCAGGACTGTTTACGGGAGGCTGAGTATTGAGCAGCCAACCGTTTCCCATGTAGCTTCTTGTCACTTTCTCTGAGAATCCTGGATCCAGCTGAAGTGCCTCCCCCAGGCACTTAAAAATATTTAATTAAACTCCCCCCACCATTCTCTATCATGTCACTGTCTTGTTTTACACAGCACCCACCACTGTCTCATATTGTCTGGTTTGCTTATTTTCTCATTGTCTGTGGCTCCAGCGAAAGCAGGCCCTGGCAGTCGTGTTCACGCCAAAGCGGCGTGCAGGAAGGACGGCCTTGGTCTCGCTGTTGAAGGGGTGGGAAGGAAGGGCAGCATCCGGAAAGCAAGGCCCTCTCCCGGCTGAGTGGGCCTCTGCTGCCCTCTCCTGGGGGCGGCCGAACTCGAGACACCACTTGGAGGATGCCTGTTCTAGGTCTGGGTAGGAAGAGCAGGAGGAAGAGAAACAGGGCCAGGAGTGGGAAAATATTCACAGATTCCTGTAATAGTAAGTTTCTCCCCAAGTTACCAAATCCGGGACCTTATCTCTGGCAGTGCTGCTTTCTGAGCACCTTAGATGTCTCCTTCTTCAAGTGTTGGAAGAAAAGAAACCTTGCCAGATTGGTGATTCATTCGTTTCATTTACTTATTCACTCATTTATTCAACAGATATCAGGGCATATTATGTACTCAGGATGCAGTTTGGGGAATAAAACACACTCTTTTCTCAAGGAGTGAAGACAAATCTATCTATCTATATATAAAAGGCTAATATGCCAACTGCCTGTCAGGGTAATGATGTCATGTAGCAATGCCCAGCTTCCTTTCCCTGGCGACTAGCCTCCTTGCAGTTTCTTCAGCCCAGGAATATGACTTGCTTTATGGCCACGTGGAAACATTTCACACTGTAACTAAATGTCTGTGAAGCGTTTTCACTGACAGTCTTCCATGCACTTAGAATAAAACCCAGGTCATCTCGTTTGATCCTCACAGAAGTCCTGCAGTAGATAGATAGGAGACCTATTTTCATTAGCCAGAAAATGGAGACTTAGCTTAGGAACTTGACCCAACTGAAAAGAAATGGTGGACCTTGAAAATGACTTCAGGTTTTCTCACTGGGCAGAATATAGTCAAACACTGCTGCAGTTAAATATTTTACCCTTTGTTCTCCCTGCGTGATCTATAATAATCTGCTTCATGTTGATATTTACTGCTGTGTTGCTGACAATTACCTGAAAGAGAAGTTGGGGTGCTTCACTGGGCTGGAAAAAGTTTAGCTAAATCAGAAAGCAGGTCTAATTAAGCAAGTTTATTCTATAGCTCTAAAAGACTAAGTTGACTCACACATGCGCAATACATATAAAGCCCTTACTGGTGCCAATTGCACGCATGTGTCTCCACCTGTCATTGTCAATTGTGAATATGGTTGACACTTCTATTATAGAGAAAGGGCGAATAGTGATATTAAACTATTCTAATTAATTTCCTTTCCATGTGCATGGATTTATGCACTGGGACACTAGTAGATAGATAATTATAATAGTTTCCAATAGCTTCAGTGAAATGATACAAGGAACATTCAAGCTATTTTGGGCACATAAAGGAGGGCCACTTGACTGGCACCGTGGTGGTGGGGTGGGGGCACGACAGGAGGCGGCCATAAAATGTGTCCCCACGTGGGAACTGAATGTTAACAGTTGAATTGGAATTGTAGGCACCAAGTTACTATCTAATCCCATAGCTCTGCATTATTAAACCTGAAGGGCAATTCTTGTTTCCTCCAAGGAAATTCTGCCTGAAGTCTTCCCTCACTTTGACTTCGTTGCCTCTTAGTGCCTTGGTGTTCCTAACTGTAAAAAGAGGGATGTTACCTTCACACACCCTTGACATGTCAGAACTCACATCCAACTTGTAAAAGCGTCTCCCCGGGAACAGGTTGGCATGTGCAACGAATGTGTAAACCCTGGTTTTTCAGCCTCCAAGGGAAATTCAGCCTGAATCCAAAAGAACCAGGTGCTCTGCATACATCAGCCTCTCACTAAGGGCTTGTTGGAAAGAATGCACTCACAGCATTCTTAAACCACTGCTGTTGTTCTCTTGGGTTGCTCGATAGGGTGATAGCACGTCCCTCGTGGATTTATTGTGAGAATTGTCACTACACATCTAGCCCACAGTAGGCCTTCATAGATAGCGGCTATTATTTCAGGGAAGGAGCAGGGCCAATTTGACCTGCACAGGGAAGTCACTGAGGAGAGTCCCAAGTGTGGCCATGCTGGTGAGAGAAGGGTGTAAACCAAAAGTGTTCATGTTGCAGGTTAGGACTATTTTAGTGTGAAACGGAAAACAGTGCCCATTTCCCCTAGATCACATGGCCCCGCCCTCTCTAGCGTGATCACGTGGCCCCACTCCCTTGAGACCTTGGATGGTCTGTTTCAGGGGTGCCATCTCCCTGGTTGGCTGTCTACCTCTGCTCTCACACCTATCAACAGTCCCTTTGCCAAAATCCTTCCAGAAAAATCTTTTACACGTGCCATCTCTTTCCTGCTGGGACTGTGACAGCTGGGATTGAAAGACAGGAGAGCAGTCTGTCCAGTTCATGCAAGAGGTCCAGAGGGGCCTGTGCTGTCCCTTGAAGGCCCTTCTGAAAGGTAACCAGGGGTGGCTCAGTGATTCTTCTGTCCTGTTGAGTCCATCCACTGAGCTTTTCATTTTGGTTATTTTATAGTTATTTTATTTTATTTTTTTATTAATAAATCTTTATTGTTCAGATTATTACAATTGTTTCTCCTTTTTCCCCCCCATATCTCCCCATCACCAGGTTCCCTCCCTCCCGTTGTCCTTATCCATAGGTGTATGATTTTTGTCCAGTCTCTTCCCATACCCCCCACACAGACACCCCTTTCCCCCTGAGAATTATCAATCCACTCCCATTCTATGCCTCTGATTCTATTATGTTCACCAGTTTATTCTGTTCCTCAGATTTTTAATTCACTTGATTTTTAGAATCACTTGTTGATAGATACGTATTTGTTGTTCTTAATTTTTATCTTTACTTTTTTCTTCTTTTTCCTCTTTTTAAAGAATACCTTTCAGCATTTCATATAATACTGGTTTGGTGGTGATGAACTCCTTTAGCTTTTTCTTATCTGTGAAGCTCTTTATCTGCCCTTCAATTCTGAATAACTTTGCTGGGTAGTCTTGGTTGTAGGTTCTTGCTATTCATCACTTTGAATATTTCTTGCCATTCCCGTCTGGCCTGCATAGTTTCTGTTGAGAAATCAGCTGACAGTCGTATGGGTGCTCCCTTGTGGGTAACTGTTTTTCTCTTGCTGCTTGTAAGATTCTCTCTTTGTCTTTTGCCCTTGGCATTTTAATTATGATGTATCTTGGTGTGGTCCTCTTTGGATTCCTCTTGTTTGGGGTTCTGTGCGCTTCCTGAACCTGTAAGTCTATTTCTTTCACCAGGTGGGGGAAGTTTTCTGTCATTATTTCTTCAAATAGGTTTTCAGTATCTTGCTCTCTCTCTTCTGGCACCCCAAAAATTCGGATATTGGTACGCTTAAAGCCATCCCGGAGGCTACTTATGCTATCCTCACACTTTTGGATTCTTCTTTCTTTCCGCCTCTCTGGTTGGGTGTTTTTTTCTTCCTCATATTCCAGATCTTTGGTTTGACTCTTCGGGTGCGGTGGTCTACTCTGTATATTCTTTATTTCAGACAGTGTATGCATAATTCTGACTGGTCCTTTTCCATTTTTTTGGTATTCTCATTTAGGTCCTTGAATGTCTCTTCAAGTTTCTCAGCGGTTTTTAGAAGATTCTTGAGTAACCTTATAAATATGGTTCTGAACACTGTGTCGTCCATTAGTTTGCTTTCATCTATCTCTCCTACTTGTGACATACTTCGATGTCTCCACATTTTGGCTGCCTCCCTGTGTTGATGGAGTGGCTTTGTGTGGTCGGTGACCTATAGGGGCCGGTAGCTCAGTTTCCCCAATCACCCTAGGTGGTCGCTCTTGGTACTCCCCTTTGTGGGCTGAGTGGAAAGTCTTGGTGTAGTTAAAAGCCCTGATTGCTGTTGGTACACTGGGAGGAATTGACCTCTGGTCCAATTGGTTGTGAGGGCCTGCTGTGTCTATAATGGAAGAATTGCTGTGCTGGAGACACAGTAGGGCTTTGGTGCTGAGTCTGCCTCTTGAATGTGTCCCTTATGAGAGTGGTTGAAATCTGGTGTCGTCCACACCGACAGAAAAGTCACTCTCACTCTCCAACCGATGGCTGAGAGTCCTGTAGGCGTCTGGGTCCCCCGTGTGTCCCCAGAAACTGGAGTTCAGAGTGGTTGGGATTGTTGGTATCACTGGCGGGAGTTGATCTCCAAGCCAGTTGGCTGTGAGGATCAGCAGTGTCTCTGCTGGGAGAGCTTCTGTGCTCAACTTGGATGGGGCAGAGTCTCAGGGTGGCGCAGACAAGCTTTGGTTTCCCGTCTGCTCTGCCCTAAGAGGGGCGGTTTCTCCGCGCCCTAATCAATGGCTGCGCGCCTCTGAGAGAAGGCAGCTTTAGAGCCTCTCCCGCTGCCAAACAGACCAGTTTCTCCCCGACCGCAGCTGGATTTCAGTGCAGTCGGGAGGTTTTGTTTTTCTCCCGAACGAGAAAGCATCTGCTGCCCTCCCTCTCCACGTGCTGCGAGCAAGCCTGCCGTGTATTCAGCTGCCCGCCCTTTCCGCACTCACGGATCTCCGCACCTCCACAGCTCCTGAGGCTCAGCGTCCCCCCCTTTTTTTCTCTAGTTGTAGGTTTTCCACTCTGCCAGCTTTCTGGTGGTTCTGGACTGTGTGCGCTGTTTTCCAGTTGTAGTTTCAAAATTGTGGTAGGCAACAATTAGGTGTTTACCTTATGCCGCCATCTTGGTTTCCAGTTTTTTTTATTGATTTTAAAGGAAGGGGGGGGGGAGAATGAGAGCGAGCAAGAGAAACACTGATTTGTTGTTCCACTTATTTATGCATTCATTGGTTGATTCTTGTATGTACCCCAACTAGGGACTGAACCCACAATCTTGGCATTATCGGATGACACCATAACCAGCTGGGCTACCTGGCCAGGGCCTTGTAGATCTAATATTTGTTTGGTTCTCCTTTATAACTTCTATTTCTTTGTTGAGATTTTCCATCTTTGCTGAAACTATTTTTTTCCATTTGTTTTAAACGTGTTCATAATTGCTTGAAGCTTTTTTATCATGGGTACTTTAACATCTTTGTCAGATAATTCTAATATCGCTGTCATCTCAATCTTTGCATCTATTGATTGTCTTCTTAAAATTCAGTTTGAGATCTTCCTAGTTCTTGGTATGATTATATTTTTATTTATTTATTTTATTTTTTCTTTTCTTTTAAAAAAATTTTTTAAATTATTTTTTAATTTGGTATGATTTTTAAAAGTTGCAACTCGTTAGGGGGAATGAACATTTTTGTATTTTCTCTGAGACTGCTCTGGCATGGGAGGAGGAGGGAGGGGACTTCATGCTTCCAGGTGGAAGTGGAATTTTATTTTTATTTTTAAAAATATATTTTATTGATTTTTTACAGAGAGGAAAGGAGAGGGATAGAGAGTTAGAAACATCGATGAGAGAGAAATATCCATCAGCTGTCTCCTGCACACCCTCTACTGGGGATGTGCCTGCAACCAAGGTACATGCCCTTGACCCGAATCGAACCTGGGACCCTTCAGTTGGCAGGCTGACGCTCTATCCATTGAGCCAAACTGGCTAGGGCTGGAAGTGGAATTTTAGATTCCCTACTTCACCTCCACTGATACCCAAGGTAAGTTGAGCTCTCTTTACTGCTGGTGGATTGCAGCTCTCCTCATGGTCTCCACTAATATGATGGATGTTACTTCGTTACTGCTGGGTAATGGTGCAAGTCCTAACTCTCCAGTAGGTCTCCTCTGATACTATCCTGTAAGGCAGAGGGAAGTAGATATCCAGGTTCCCTACTGACACCATGGAGGGGGAGGAGAGCTCCTTACAGGCTGGTGGGATGAAAATCATGGTTCCCTACTTTGCCTTTTGATAACCACCTTTTGGCAGGGGTGTGCGGGTGACTGCTTTCATTTGAGTACCCCCTCTGGGAACTGCCTTTGTCTGAAGTTGGTAACCTCACCCTAGGTCTCTGCCCTTTCCTAGTCTATGTGGGGGGATATTGGTCTGGCCATTTGTTTCAATAGGATACACATCTCTGCAGAGCCATCCTAGCTTGAGCTTGTGGGATTGACTGAGATCTTTGTTGATACATCAGCTCAACTTCTCTCTCCACAATCCTGCTTCCTTCATTCCCGCACAGGTGTTGATCCAGAAAACTCCTCCCAATAAACTTCCTGCATGCAAACCTCCAACTCAATCTGTTTCACCAGGACTTCACCCTATGGCAAGTATTTAAACACTTTGAGATCGGTTGTGTGGATTGTTGTGCCTATTGCTCAGTTTCAGAGCGCTTCATGATGTGGGAAGATGCTGTGTTAAATGAGCTTTCCATTTCAAGGACAATAGGGATGGGGATCAGATAAATGGCAAATTTCAAACAATACCTGTGCTCCACTTGGGTTATGGAGTTCTGGCAAGTGTGAGGTTGGGTAGTTATCAGTGCAACTACCGACAGACCTCTCTTTACTTGGGATGGCCTCATGTGGATGAAAGTGAACGTAAGTGCTTAATGGTCTTGTAGTGGTAGCTTAACTGGCTCAAAAAGGATGACAGAAACCAAGTTCTGGGTTTCTGGTAAGGATAGCAGTGTCAGTGGTCCCATCTCTAGCCACCTGAATTGCATGACCTCTCATTGTATTTGAGTGTCTCTCACATAATCCATTTGTTAACAGTTGGGTATTTTTCCTACTAATGGACCTTGAACTTAAGCAGAACTACTTCCTTCATCTCTTATCAAGACACCTATTCGATAATTACCTAACAACCAGCCCCTATCTTAACTTTGGTCTGGAAACCAAGATATTTTCCCTTTCAAAATCTTAGGAATTGGTTCAGAAAACAATACAGCAGTTTTTTTTTTAAACTTCTTTCATCCCATCTTTATTTTCACCAACGTTTATTTACCCTTAGGCTTTAATTCAGATTGCCTTAGAAAAGTAGAATCCATTGTGCTTACTCATATTTATGACTTTATCAAAATACCTAATGGGAGTAAGTTTTTGTGTGTGTTTTCTTAATCCTCACCCGAGGATATTTTTTCTATTGATTTTTAGAAAAAGTGGGAGTAAGGCAAGAAGGGAGAGAGAGAGAGAGGGAGAAGAAGGGGAGGAGAGAGGGAGAGGGGGAAAGAAACACTGATGTGAGAGAGACACATCGATAGGTTGCCTCCCGCACACACAGCCTGGATGATCAAACCTGCAACCCTGTGGTGCATAGGCCGATGCTCTAGCCGTTGAGCCAGGGTGAAAGTTATTTTTTTAATATATTGATTTCAGAGAGGAAGGGAGAGGGAGAGAGAGAAACATCAATGATGAGAGAGAACCATTAATTGGCTGCCTCCTGCATGCCCCGCTTGGGGATCGAGCCTGCAACCCAAGCATGTACCCTTGACCAGAATGGAACCTGGAACCCTTCAGTCCATAGACTGACGTTCTATCCACTGAGCCAAACCTGCTAGGGCGAGAGTAAATTTTAAGACTAAAGACGTAACAGTTGAGTAATTTGCCCACAGCAACTGTGAGGTGTGGTCTGCAAATGTATTTCCTTCCTTTTTAGCAGCAAACCCCAGTGGCTCAAGAGGACATACCATGTGGATGTCCTGTCTGTCCCCAGACCTCCCAAGCTCAGTAAGCATCTAAAAAGAACACAGCCTCTTTCTTTTTGAGACATAAATGTTCAATTTGGATGATGAGGATAGGCAAGCACTAAAGACAATGGCTAGCTCTTCCATTTATTCCAATGAATTCCAATGGAGGAAGAGGAAATAGGATCTAGACTGTTTTTGATTTATGAATATTTACCTTATCATATCTACAACTTGGTACTTCTTGAGCAGGACTGCCCCAATAAGGCGAGATGTGATAACAGTCGAAGATGGAGATGACAAATATGCAGAATTCAACATATATATGCAGTTTAGTCCGATGTCCCCATATGGTCTCAAATTCCTTATTTGGTCAGAGCTGGCTCATCTTTGCTCCACTGTGCCTCAGATTCTGCTTCACCACTTTTGAGGGAGAGGAGGTTCAGATCGTCTGGGAGCTGGTGGGGGCCGTTTCCTTGGCAGCTTGCTGGGCCAACCAGTACTTGTATCTTTTTGTCTTGGGTTTCTCAAAGTTCACCACAGACATAGGTACCCTGATAGTGTCAAGCCCATTTACCTGCATACAAAATAGGAATCCCCAGAGATCAGCTGGGCAGGTAATAGCTAACACCACCTAATCCCAAGTCAGAAAAAGGAGACAGTATGTAAAATACTCACCGTCACCTCACACCAATACTCGCCCCATCGTGTGATGGGCCCTTCTGGTAACTTTAATGCATGTGGGGCTACCACAACACCAAGCTGGAAAAAAAAATCATAGAAAAAGGAGCTCTGTTTACATGTCTGCCATTATAGGCAACCTCATAAACAGGGTTCTAGAATTTCCTGTATAGTTTATCCTGGCTGATCCCCCAGGAGGGCAGAGAAGATAGTGGCAGAGAAACTCAGGCCTCATTTCTCAGAAAGAGAGGTGGACTCACAAAGAGAAACAGGGCTACAGACTAAAATGACAATAAAAATTTTCCAGTGAAGTTATATTTTCTCAGGTTTTCCCTAGCTAGAGAGGAAAGAAATGATACCATATTTTCTTATCTGTTTTCAGATTCTATGTGACCAACCTTAGTCCTTAGCCAATTCCCTCCCACACCCCTGCAAACTAGCCAGGAATACCTTCCCTAACTCTAGCTGGACTCACACCTGTTTCTAGCCAAAAGCTCAGTCCCAGGCTTGCTTCCCACAGGCAGCTTCCACCCTCAGTGGTACAGTACTGTTTGGGAACACTCACATTTTTTAGAAAATGGCGGGCAACTATTTCAGGGTTTAGCTCCCATTTGACATTGTTCTTCATCCCCACTTCCAGGTGACAGCTTTTCAGAAATTTCACTGTCTGAGAGGAATTATAAACAGAGGCTACATTAGAGTTAGAAACATTAGCAAGAGGCACAAGGTCTGAGGGCTCAGGAAAAGGGCACAATCTCTGCCTCACAGTCAGCCAAGACAGGTGAGAAGATAAATGGAAAGAGAGAGAACATTCTTGTCCCAAGGCTGATACTGTGGAAGGATGTTTCTGTGACACTTTGGAGAAGAATGTACTCTATATCTGGTTGTCCCTAATCAAGTAGCCATGTTTTATCATCAATTGGGGGCCACTGACCCTGCCCAAGTGGCTCAGTTGGTTGGACCATGTCCCATAAACCAAAAGGTTGTGGATTCAGTTTCTGGTCAGGGCACATATAACTAGGCTGAGAGTTAGATCCCTGGCCAGTCAGGGAATGTATAGGAGGCAACCGATTAATGTTTCTCTCTCCCTTCCTAAAACAAACAACATATACTCAGGTGAGGATTTAAAAGGAGCCACTGGTATATCTCAGGATGAAATGACTTTCATAGGCTGTTTTAATTCAATGCTTCTGGCCCTTCAATCCCACCCCTACCCTATTAATGATTCCTTCTTGCTTACAGAATGAAATATAAATTCACTAGCGGAGGATTCAAGATGTTTTGTAAATCCTGTCTCAACCCCCTTTCCAGCCATATGTTTCCTAATATTATACAAGTCCTCTGCTTTAGCTAAACTAGCCTACTTTCTATGCTAAAGCATGCTTTAACTATCTTCTTATACTTTTTCTCCCTTTAGAATACACCCCCCTGAAGCGAAATAAACCAGTCAGAAATAAACATCACATGATCTTACTTATATGTGGATTCTAATGAACAAAATAAACTGATGAAGAAAATAGATCCAGACACACAGAAGCATGGAAGACTGACGAATTTCAGAGGGAAGGTGGTGTTGGGAGAGATTAACTGGGGAACTTACATGCATATATGCAGAGCCCACAAACGCAGGCAATAGTGTGGTAAAGGCCTGGGAGGAGTGGGTGCGGGGTGAAGGAGGTCAATGGGGGGAAAGAAAGAGGAATATCTCTAATACTTTCCACAATAAAGATTTTAAAAAAAAGCTAGAACAAAGATGGTGGCATATGTAACGCCTGTACTCACAGCCTCCCACAACCACATCAAAATTATAGCTAATACAGAACAACCATCATGTAGAACCACTGTAAAGCTTGCTGAATGGAAATCCTACAACTAGAGAAATAAAGCAGCACACTGAGACTGGTAGCAGGGGTGGAGGTGCAGGATGGGCTGGTCCGACACCCACCTGTACCATGTGTTTTTTCCAATGGGGGGTTAGATGGTCTCTATGGAGGCAGCCTGTGAGGAGCCACACCAGACTCCCAACCTGGGGTTCCAGAGTTGGGAAGAGAAATCCCTGCAACTCTGAGCTGGTTGTAAACACCAGCAGGGATTGTGGCTGAGTGACGAGGCTGCCGGAGACCCAGGTGCTCCCCTTAAAGGACCTGCACACAAACTTACATGGTCCCACTTCTGAGCTTCAGCGCTGAGGAACTGCCTGGCATCAGGGCAGGAACTCGGGAGTGGAGCGGGGGAGGGGGGTAGAGGTGGGGGGGACCTTTCTGCCAGGCAAGGGTACTCACAGGGATCACTGTTCCTGTGCTGGGACCCTCCCTGTCCGGGGGCTGAGTCATAGCTGAGTCTCTGTTTGCTCCACCCTGGGGATTCCCTGAGACCCTGCCCCATCCAATTTGCAGCCCCACTCAAGCTGTTTGCAGCAGCTTTTCCATATGAATAGGCCTGTCCTGGCTCAGGCTTCAGACTTCGCTAAAACCCAACAAGCTGCAGCTGGTAACAGAGTGCCCCAAACCTATCAATAAAAGACCCACGATCCGGCCCTAGTACCAGCCTGCCTTGCTTCACAGCTGGGCCTCGCCTGGGCACCTCCAAGCCCAATAAAAACAGCAAATGGCAGCTGCCTGCAGATCCCTTTGTAGCTCCTGCCCTCCCTGGTTGCGGGAGGCTGACTTTGCACCTCCCTGGAGGTCCTAGAGCTGGTGCACCAGGTGGACAGCTTTAGACCACAGCAGATGACAACTCTACACATCCACAAGGGCACACTCAAGAGGCAGACTCAGCACCAAAGCACCACTGAAGCAAGTCCTGCTCCATGGGGCGTTTCCTGCACAGCAGCTCTCCCACTGTAGTCACAGCTGGTCCTCATAGCCAATTGGCCTGGAGGTCAATTCCCCCTTTCCCTACCTGGTGTCTGCAATCAAGAGAGTTCAAGGAAATCAAGAAACCACTCAAGAAGCGGTTGGCGACTCCTGTAGATGATCAACAAATAAAGACTTTCTGTGTTTCTACTCACCGCCTCACCAACAACAATCAAGGCTCAACTACCAGACTGTGCACACAGCCCACACAGGGCTGCACCTAGAGTGCCCACTCAGGTGACTGGGGAGGCTGACCCACTGGGCCTTCCAGGACACCTACTGCACAAGGCCACTCCCCCAATTCCAGGAGACATAACAGATCTGCCTACACAGAAACAAACACAGGGAAGCAGCCAAAATGTGGAGACAAAGAAACATGTCACAAATGAAAGCAAGCAAACTACTGGATACAGGGTTCAAAACCATGGTTATAAGGTTACTCAAAGATCTTCATGAGACTTTCAAGGATCTTGGTGAGAATGTCAAAGACATGAAAAAAGACCAGTCAGAAATTAAGCATACACTAACTGAAATAAAGGATAATTTACAAGGGTATTCTTTAAAAAGGAAGAAGAGATAAAAAATATTAACAAAATGGCAACAAATACATATCTATCAACAATTGAATCTAAAAATCAAAATAAATGAACAAAATAAACTGGTGAATAAACTAGAATCAGAGGCAGGGAAGCATGGAACAGACTGACGAATCTCAGAAGGAAAGGGGGAAGGGGTGCGGGAAGAGATTAACCAAAGATCTTACCTATGGACACAGACAGTAGGGTGGTGAAGGCCTGGGGTGGGTGGGAACCAAGTGGAGGGGGGCAATGGGGAGGGGGAATGGGGACATCTGTAATACTCTCAACAATAAAGATTAAAAAAAAAAAAAAAAAAAAGAATACTCTCCTGGCCTATCCAAATCCTATTAATCCCCCAAGGCCAAATTCAATCCCATCTGGACAAAACCTCTCTAATCACCCGCGTCCATTTTGGTCCCTGTCACGCTTATAATTTTCTGTCTTATGTTTATTGATTGCTTTTGTTCGTGTTTATGTTCTCTCCAACTTGTCTGTAAATATCACGGAGCAGAGCTTGCATCTCACACTCTTACACGTCGGGGCCTCACTCAGTAAGCTAGGGCACTTCACTCAAAAGGCCAGGGTTTTTTCCCAGGTCTCAATACCAGTTATGGCAGCCACAACACTTCCCCCTTTCCCTACCTGGTGTCTGCAATCAAGAGAGTTCAAGGAAATCAAGAAACCACTCAATAAGAGGTTGGCGACTCCTGTAGATGATCAACAAATAAAGACTTTCTGTGTTTCTACTCACCGCCTCACCAGCCTTGGTCTGGATCTTTTCTAACTTTCCTTCTTTTCTTAGCTAGAAAAGAAAGATGGTGGGGGAAAAAAAGTGAGTCTATAGTAAATAATAACAAACTCTTACTATGCTAGGCATAGGCTGGATTTCTGGTCCAGTCACTATTTCATTTTCAAATTAAATAGAAAAGGGACAGAAGTTGCTAGAGGAAATCTTAAGGTTTTAGCCCCCGCTCTGCCTTTCTTTGAGCTCACCAATTTCTCCTCTTCAAACAACTTCTTGTTTTCAGGGGATGCATATACAGCCAGTCCTTGAGGAAGAAGCTTGTTACGGCCCACAGATTTCTTCACTGAAACCAAGTCACCCCGCACTCCAAGCTCTGCCAAAGCGAACAGACACTGGGTCAGAACTAGCTAGGAGTCCCTAAAGGGAAGGAGATGACCAAAGAAAAAAGCGCCTCTAATTCTCTGTTCTTATTCTTCCTAGAAGAATGTTAACACTCACTTGGAACAACACTTAAGAGGCTTCTAATTAGTTAGGGTCTATTTAGAAACTTGATATTCTCCATACAAAGTGAAGCGTTGTCCAATCACAGGAATTCAGTATCTGCGGCACACGGGCCTCTCCGCCTCCTGCCCCCCCCCCCCCGCCCCCACACAAACACACACACTAATGTTCCTGCATTCCTGTTCTAATTCTCCACACCGGAGGCCAACATCTCAATCACTGCACTTTTTACGCCTTTCTCTTCTCAATCAGAGAGCTGCCCTTTCCCACAAAGTAGCAAAGGGCAGGAGAAAGTTGATGCCAAACAGGCCCAGCCCGTTAGAAGCACCTCCGCCCTGGCCTTACCCTCCACCGACTGCGTGAGGATGAGCTCCAGGTTGTCTTTGGGCCGGTGCTTCGTGTCCTCCACCAGCCTGTAGACGCGGTGCCGCCGGTGCAGGCGCGGCTTCCGACACAAGCCGGCCAGCGGCACCTTCCACCAGCGCTCCACGATGACCGTGCCCTGGCGGCCGGAGAGCGGGTGAGCGAGTGTCCACGGAGTGGCCCCTTCGTCCCCGCTCCGTCCTCCCCTCCAGGGGAGCCCGCCACGGCTCAACGCGCCCCCAGAAACGCGACGGACGTAAATGGCCCCACCAAAGTCAAGGATCCCGTAACCCAGGCCCGGTCCTCACCCGGTTGTGAGAGAGGCTGAAGCCGCGCTCCAGGCCGGGGGTTCCCGCTTCGAGTTGCGGCCGGAGCAGCACCCCGACTCGTCCTCGCAGTAGCTGCTCAGCGGCCACGCGCAGCAGAGCCCGGCCGGGGAGCGCCATGTTCCCGGCGCGGAGGGGGCCAGGAGGCGGCCCGCGCCTGCGCAAGGAAGGCCCCCGCCGGGTGCCCGCGGCGCGCCTGAGGCAGCGCGGATTGCCCCGGCGGAGCGCCCCGGCGGAGCCGAGGGGCAGGCGCAGCGCGGGGAGGAGCTCGGCTTCCCGGCGTTGCCGCAGCCGCGAGACCAGAGAACTGAGCCGACGCTCCGCGACTCGGCGTCTACCTCCCTCCCTCCTCCCTGCTTCTTTTCGGGGGCGGGACGCCCACTGCACTGACAGATAGGAGAAGACACTCTCCCTCTGGGTTCCGTGTGGCTCTCTGAAGTCCCTGACAGCCTAGAAAAGGACACGAGGGAAGGTTCCGCCTTTCTCTTTCCCTTACTTGACAGCCACCTAAAGGTGGTGAAAGGATGGATTTGTCTGGAAAACTATGCCAGCCCAGGAATTGTCTAACTCTTAATCTTTACAACGGCAGTATGTAAGCTAATATTTAAAGAATTCTCAATCATAAGGGAGGTAAGCCTGAGAAAAACTAAAGTATGACAAGGCCCAGACAGTTCTCTGTATGGAGGGTCCCAGTCCTGGGTAAATGGAATGAATGGGGTCTGTTTGGCAGAGGAGATTATGGAAAGATGCTCTCTGCTTCTTTCCTTCCTGCTTCACCAGTTTTCCTCAGTCTCCTTTGCTGATTTCTCCTTTCTCCCTTCTTAGAATGCCCCTCAGTCTTTGGATACTCTTCTCAATACACACTCCTGACGATCTCATTCAGTTTCATGGCTTACAGTGACTTCCAAATTCCTATCTCCATCCTAGACTTCTAAGCTCTAGCCTTCAATATCCAACTGCTTATTTATCATCTCCCCCTTACAAGTCTAATGGACTATTCAAAGTTAACATGCTCCAAACTAAACCAATCTCTAGCCTCCTGCCCCAAACACTCTCACCTGAGCCTTCCCATCTCAGTTGATGGAAACTCCATTCTTTCATTTCCGGGACCCAGCTTCTCTCTCTCATACTCCAGGAAATCCTGTGGGTTCCAGTTACAAAATCCGACCACTTCCCACCACCTCCAATGCTTCACCCTGGAATTAGACACTATCCTCCTGAATAACTGCATTGGTCTCCTGACAAAGCTCTCTTTAATGCTCTACAGTTTACATGACTCACAATCTTTTGAGAACGTAACGCAGATCATGTCACTCTTCCGGCCAAAACTTTGAAATTACTTCCCCCTTTACTCAGAGTGAAAAAGTCCAGGCGATGGTCTGATAGCTCTCTGACCTCATCTCCCTCTATTCTCCCTACAGCTTACACTGCTCTACTCACAGCCTCCTTGCTATTTCTTGAAAATAGGGTTTTTTGCACTGTTGTTGTGTAGGGATGGAATGCTCTTACCTCCAGTGTTGGCTTGGCTAACTCCCTCACCTCCTTCACATCTTTGATTAAATGTCACCTTTCCGATGAGGCCCACTTGGATCACCCTATTCATTACTGCAACCTGTCCCACCCCCTTCACACTCCTGACCCTCCTTTATCCTGCTCTATATTTTCTTCATTGCATATTCTCTTCTAACATATTAAAGGACTTATGCTTATTACTTAGGTTTGTTCTCTCAGTGTTAGAAGATATGTTCCATGGGTCAGGGATCTTTATTTACTGATAAATCCCAGGCACCTAAAATAGTGCCTGGCTCATAGAAGGCCCTCAATAAATATCTGTTGAATAGATGAGTGAGGTCTCAAACTGATGGCTCCAGAACTTAATTTTACTCACAATGTTGCTTTAAAACAACAAGTTTTGAGTTGGTAGTATTTTTTTAAAATTAAATTTACCACAAAAAGATGTCCAGTTTCTGTTGAAAAATCATAGTCTGGTACCACAGAGTCTGTATTTCTGCATGGCAACTGGAGGGACGGAGTGGAGTTGTGTTGGCTTCTGAGAGACAGGGGTGAGCTCTCCATTTTGCTACAGCTTCACCCAGAAGCTCCACTAATTCCCATTAGCTGTCCAGAGCCCTGGAGACGTTTAGTTTGCAATTCCTACAAGGCAATTAGAAAGTTCAAAAATGTGTCGCACCCGTACCCCGGGTTGTTAAAGGCAGGGATAATAATGAAAACATTGAATTGATAGGAACCAACCAATCAGGTCAGACCCTGGATAAGGATCTTGGGAGCCTCTTGCAGTGTCAGACACTAAGCCTTTAGTTGCTGAATTTTAGGGGAAGTGGTATGTGTGTTGGGGGCGGGGACAGGGTGGGGGCACAGCACATGCCGAGGCAGGGCTGTTCACCACTGGTCCAGTTGTGAAGTGCACACTTGGCTAAAGGGAAAGGGTGGGGTAGGGAGGGGAGCAGCAGGAAGAGTCCTGAAGTGACATAAGGGCTGACTCCTTGTGCATGTCATAGTGCCCATCAGGTCACAATGGTGCCAGACTGCCTAAACCTTTGTCACCCATCTCTGAACCTCACTTTGCCACAGGGAGGCACTGAACTGAGAAACTGCCTTGTAACAGGTGGCGCCCCTCTCTCTACTCCCTTTCTTATATCAAGAGGGGAAAAACACGGAACTACTACTACCCAATCTGGTCGCCATACGCCTATTACTTCTACTGTTACAAATACCGGATCACCCTCCGGGAGAAGATGCTGCCTTGGTCTAGAAGGTACTTGTTTTCATCTCTACTTGTAATAGTTTATATAAATGGTAAGGAAAAATAAAAGAATTTGGAAGAACTTCTCAAGTGGCAAGAGATGAGAATAGCAAAATAGGGTGGAAGGCTGCCATGGAACTTGAGCATTTTTCCGGCTGGGCTGACCTGGGAAAATGGAAATAGGCTCGTCTAGGGAAGACACAGAAGACAGTGCCAGAGCCTGGTCCTGTGTTGCTGGAAGTTAGGACCCTCTCCCCACCTCAGACTAAGAGGTAAACTAATTGGGGCCTCTTTTTCCCAACCAGCATCACTTATAAGGAACAGGAGGACTTGACACTCCGGCCCCGTTCCTGCCTTCAGTGCTCCTGATTCCCCAGTAGGCCTCCAGATGGGCAGAAGCACCAAGCAGAGTGACCATGACCAGCTTAAAGAACTGTACTCGGTAAGTGGAGTGTGAGCTGGGGTCAGGCAGGCCTGTGCCTACTGTAATGATACCTTGCAGAGAAGGACCATTACAAAGAGCTAGATGAGACCTCAAAGCTCATGTGTAAAAACTGCTTGCTTGATAGATAATGATTCTGCCTAGAGATCTTAAGGTGGTAGTGACAAGCAGGATGGGAAGAGTAGGTGGGAACCAAGAACGGAATGTATTGAGACTTGCAGGACATAGGCTGTTCAGATGCTTACTTGGACTGGAACCCAGAACTCCTGCACTTGCCCTTATATCATTTTGCAATAACATGCTTGTGTGTGACGTTTGCATTTTAGATGAGAAATTACAGAAAACCTATATGATGGGAAAAAGTGGAAGAGTATTATCAGTAAGACAGTAAACAGATGAGACAGCTTTGTTGCTGGTGAATCTCAGTGGTTGAGCATTGACCAGCATGGTCACGGTTCTATTCCAGCCAGGGCACATTTGGGTTGTTGGCTCGATTCCCAGTAGGGAGTGTGCAGGAGGCAGCCGATCAATGATTCTTTCTCATCATTGATATTTCTATCTCTCCCTTCCTCTCTGAAATCAATTACTATATATATATATATATATATATATATATATATATATATATATAAGAGAGAGAGAGAGAGAGAGAGAGAGAGAGAGAGAGAGCTCTCTGATGTAAATGGCACTTTCTAAAGGGATAGTGCATCCTGAGGTGAGGACAGCAGGCAGCAATCCTGCAATCAGATGTTTGCTATCAAGGAGAACTCCATGTCAGGGATGGAGCTAGGTCCTAGGTCTAAGAGATCTATATTGTCGAATAAGACCTTGGCTCCAACTCTCCCAGGCTCTCCATCAGCCCCTTCCTTGCTTCCTCAGATACCCAAATCGGCCCGAGACCTGGTATGTGAGGACTAGAAGCACACAAAAGCAGGGGACTATTAATCTCATTTGTATTCCTTTTCCAGGCTGGGAATTTGACAGTGCTGGCTCCTGATGCCCTGCTCCACCAGGACCCAGTGCAGTTAGATTTCCATTTCCGCCTCACCCCCCAGACCTCTGTCCATTGGCACGGCCTTCTCTGTGACCGTCAGCTTTTCCTGGATATTCCGTATCGGGCCTTGGATCAAGGCAACCAGAAAAGGTGACTGAGCCTGGATGGCAGAGGGGGGAGGGAAGGGGGTTGGGGTTTCATTTTATCATGTCATCATCAGGTACTGGGTATACTAGCCAGTGAGGGCTGATTCAGGAGCTGAATACTTTCAAACCAATGAACTGGCATGCAGACGGCCTGTGACCAGCCTGGATCTGGAGTTCAAGGGATAACAACCCATGGGAGGTTGCTGGCTCAGAGTGAGAAACACAGAAGTGAGAATCCATAAACAGTTGAATAGGATGTGCTTTCCAGCTGTTGACTTTATAGTCGCTTCGCCCCAGACTCCATCCATGGCATGGATTCAGTCTCATAGTGTACAATCCCTTGGTTTAGGAGAAAAAGCTTATCAAACCTAGTTTAGCAACTTTCATTTCTTGGCTTGGGTTAGCAAAAACTGACCAATGAGATTTCTTTTGGGTTCTGAGTTCGCTCAACATTTCCATTAACCATGTTTCTCCCTGGCTCCTAGTTTGACTGCAACACTGGAGTATGTGGAGGAGAAGACCAATGTGGATTCCGTGTTTGTAAACTTCCAAAACGACCGGAATGACAGAGGTGGGAATCTGCTCTGTCCTTGGCCCTTGGTGCTGAAGAAACTAACAGTGACTTTTCCTTTAAGAGACCCTCTTTCCCCAACTCTTTAAAAAGGGAATGCTCCAGCATTTCAGCCCCCCCCCCCCCGCCCCCAGCCCCGCAAGGAAATGAAGGTATCTAGCATTCTGTTCAAGTTTCAGGTCTATTAGGAAGTCCCTGCAGATAGATCTCAGAAGCCAGACTAAAGGACCACTGGTGAAATTAGAATCCATTCAAGGGATGTGGCTGTGTGGCTGGTAGGACAGAAAGGATATTAAATGTATTAAGCACCAACAGTATGAAAGGGTTGGGCATAAGGCCAGGATAGGAATATAACCAGATGCTTGGAGCACATGTTACAGAAACTACAACCTCTTCCCTCAAGGACTTCATACTCTTGTATTTAAGACAAAGGATGGTCAAGAGTTTACAATACCATCATTGTGTTAGGCACTTCATAGACATCTTGTTTAATCTTTTTTTTCCCCCTATGGGAGTTTACTGTTTATTTTATTGAGTTTAGAGAGAGAGAAGGGAGAGGGAGAGAGGAGGAGGAGAAACATCAACTGGTTGCCCCCACACATACACCAACTGAGGATCAGGCCTGCAACCAGGATATTGCCCTGACTGGAAACTGAACCCGTGACCTTTCAGTACACAGGACAACACTCCAACCAACTGAGCCACACAGGCCAGGGCCATCTTATTTAATCTTAAATTCTGTGAAGAAAGTTCTGTAGTCTTCATTTTACAAATCAGAAAAAAGTTCAGAAGGGTTAATTCGTAAAATGTCACAAAGTAAATGTTAAAGCCAGGGTTAGAGTCTTAAGTCTGTTTGAGTACAAAGCACATCATCCTAATACCTGCATTACACACTCTCCCCACATCCATTCCTTAGTGGGGAAAAAAACCCACAGAAATCTGGGGGAACAGTGGTATTGAGTTTGAGTTTTCTAATTTGTTCTCTCCTTTCACAGGTGCCCTGCTTCGGGCCTTCAGCTACATGGGCTTTGAGCTGGTCAGACCAGGTCACCCTGCCCTCCCTCCCTGGGACAATACCATCTTTATGGTGTATCCCCTTGAAAGGGATCTGGGCCACCTGCCCAGTAAGCCTCCCTGAACATGCTTATTCATACTCTGTGAGGGGCTGGGGGCCTTGATAAGTGGGACCAGGATGTGATTCTGGACACCTCCTTGTATCCTAGGAATAAAGGGTAGTGCAATCCTCCAGTGTTCACTGTTTCTTGGGGGAAAGTTGGGGTTGGCTGGAGTGGAGCATGGGCCTTACAGAGCTGAATGAATTCACTGAAGGAGAAACACTCAATGACTGAAAAGATCAGAGGGAGCTGAACAGAGAGGAAAGGGACACAGGATTTTAGGTTCCTTTTGCCTTCCCCTCACCCCAAAGCCATTTCCCCATTTATTCTAACCATTTACTGAACAGCTGTCAGGAGCAAGAACCAAGCCTTACTGGGAGATTTTCATTCATAAATTTCAGTTCAAATTGGAGACAAGTGCTAATTCCTTCTCTTTGGATGTGGAGATGAGAAGGAGGCACATGGGTCCCATGGCTTTGACTCAAGGGATTGCAACAGACAAAATAAGAAATAGGAAGCCTAGGCATTCCGGTAGCAGGAAAAGTACAGGCTTGTGTTGGAAGACTAAGGAACACATCGGAATGGGATGTAAACTGACAAGACTTAAAGGCCATGTAAAGGAACACACTTTTATACACAGCAGCAAATGCAGCTAGGAACGAGACACTACTCACTTTCCACGGCAAGAAGTCCTATGAATGATTTATGTTAGGGGTCCTCTCTACTTAACAGTGAAGGCTGAGGAGCTGAGGAAACTAGGGACTAAGTGACCTCATGAACTTGTAGAGTGGCTCCAATTCCAGGGCTAAGCCAAGGTCTGAAAGATCAGTGGTAGCCCTGCGTTGAATTTTCTGAAACTACTCATAAGAGCTGCTCCTTCACAGGAGTGCCTCTATTGAGTGGCACTGAGTTTTAAAAAATATATATTTTTATTGATTTCAGAGATGAAGGGAGCAGGAGAGACAGAAACATCAATGATGAGAATCAAGGATTGGCTGCGTCCTGCATGCCCTCCCCCCTTTTGGGGATTGAGCCCACAACCTGGGCATGTGCCCTGGACTGAGAATTGAACTCAGGACCTTTACAGTCCGCAGGCCAACGTTCTGCCCACTGAGCCAAACCGACCAGGGCAAGCACTGAGATTTTTTTTTTTAAACTTTTTTTTTTTTATAATATATTTTATTGATTTTTTACAGAGAGGAAGGGAGAGGGACAGAGAGCTAGAAACGTCGATGAGAGAGAAACATCGACCAGCTGCCTCCTGCACACCCCCCACTGGGGATGTGCCCGCAACCAAGGTACATGCCCTTGACCGGAATCGAACCCAGGACCCTTCAGTCCGCAGGCCGACGCTCTATCCACTGAGCCAAACCGGTTTCGGCGAGCACTGAGATTTTTGAGAAAAATTTTGAAAATTGTGGCTATGGGAAAATAGAATTGCCATGTAATATATGGGTAGACCTAGCTCACTAATTCCTAGATTTTAAATTTTTTTCATAGGGAAAGAGGAAGAGAGAGGGATAGAGAGATGGAAACATCGATTAGAGAGAGACATTGGTCAGCTGCCTCCTACAGACCCTCTACTGGGGATTAAGCCCATAACCCAGGCATGTGCCCTGACCAGGAATCAAACTGGGGACCTCTTGGTTCATGGATCAACACTCAACCACTGAGCCACACCGGCTGGGTACTAATTCCTACATTCAAAAAAACCTGCACAAGGCATCCTTATGTACTATTTCAAGTTTTCAGTTTACTTTGCTGATCCTTAAAAAATGTTAATTTGCCATTATCCTACCACCCACATTACATTGATAATATTTACTTCAAGTACCTTCCTAGTTCTCACTGGATCCTGACAATACTGAGAGGAGAGAGGTTGTAGGGAAACAGGCTCCCTTGAGTCCAGAGATGTATTTCTAGAACCCAGGCTTCTAGAATCCTAATCCAGGTTTTTTCTTTCAAATACTTTAGGTGGGGTCTTTTTTTACCCAGCCCAAACCTAAGTTGGTTCTGGTAACTTGAGGGAAAGAATATGATCTATACACGGAGGAACACTTGTTATAGATGGACCCCTTTATGTGAGGTGTTCACCATTTTCACCAGATTTAGGTTCAGAAGAGATACCCAAAGGCCTGCTTCCACCTTGTGATTCAACCAGCATTTAGTTTCGGATAATTTTTTGATAACTTTATTCAGCAAAGAACCCCCCTCCCCCCAAAACGCTTTGAAAAACTATACATGTTCTCTTTCTCTCTCTGGGTGTGAGCATATATAAATATATAATAGACACTATACTACCAAATTATAGTATTTCCTGAGCTGCCTCTCTTCATGCTTATATTTTAACCAAAATGTACAGGAAAATAGCTAGAGTAATGTTTTCAATAAACCTGTCTCCAAAAAAATCAGCAGTTGAGGTTGGGAGGCAGCATTCTTTTCCCAGTTTATGCGGATTTTTAATATAAATATGCTGATTTTTTCCCCTTTGCCTCCTGACTGAACTGCAGTCCTTGAGTTAGTTCATCATGAAAAAACTTCCCTTAACCAGTCACCTGAGGAAGTGAGTCAGAAGTATGCAGAATCATCACCTCCAATGACCAAACCCTGGCTACTTCCCAGCCTCAGAAAGGACACAGTCTAGCAGGAGTGTGCATTCTGACTGGTGGAGGGAACAGTCAGATGTTGAGCAGCCTGGACATAATGCAGCAGGATTCAGACACTGGAAGGGTCCGGGTGGGGTGGAGAGTGGAGTAGGAACACATATTTGTCTCCTGCCCTACACTCTTTCTGGTCGTCCCAAGGAAGGAGAAAACGCATTTGGTCCACAGCAAGCCAGACTGTGTATTAATAACGGAAGGACTGCATAGATATCTTTATCATAGGCTCCTCTCTCCAGGTACCAAATCCTGCCAAAAACACAAAGACACAAAAAGCTTGAAAGGACTCAATCTGAGAGCAAGTTCAGCTACAGGAAAGCAGCTGCAGAGAAGCAGTGTTTAGATAGGCTGTGGGGAAGACAGACTAAAGCAAGGCCCCTGTTGGTCACCCTCATTGCTTTTCCTGTTGCTACAGATAGATGATAGCTCCACTCACAAAGCAAAGCAGATGGCTGAGGCAGCTGAAGCAGACTTCAGATTACGTAGTCCTCTTCAAGGTTATCATCACCAGACATAGAGGCAGCCTCTACATAGCAGGAATGAGGAGAAAGTTAGACACTGCCCTAATCTAACAGGCATCACCACTGAGGCTCAGGGATGCTCAATGACCACCTTGGTTAAGGGCCAAGCCTTACAAGCTCCCTAGTTTGGAGAGACTGACTGAGAAGTGGTAGCTTCCAAGGACGCTCTGGGGAGTAAATGCTGCTTGTACCTGATAAGCTGAGGCAGGACAGGGTGTTTGCTATCTCTCCAGAGCTCTTCTTGCTCTCGGTGAACATGCTGCTGAGAGAGGCAGCTGCTTCTGTGGCCTGAGAGGATGAAAATGAGAAAAAGGAAGACTATGTTAGCTGGTGGGAAAGGAGTGGCCACTCTGTCACTTTGCTCATAGGGTCTGGTTCAGGCAGTTGAGCCTGGTTGCTGAGAGGGACACAATGCCTCCTTCGATAACCTAGGAAAGCACTCTACAAAATGCCATGCATGACTATGTAGACAGCGCCTGGGAAGGCACATGGGCATTCTTTAATTACTGTCAGCTGAATCCACGGCGACAGGCAAAGCCACGCCCTGGGAACACGCTTTACCAAAAAGGCAAGGGTGTTATCAGCACTGACTCTTGTTTTTGCCCAGGTTCGGTAGTGAGTTTTTGATATGTAAATCCAGTCAAGCACCAGGAATGCTCGGGCCTACTCAAGAATGCAAATAATCTCCTTTGTCTTGACTTTTGGTGAAACTTCCTGGTATTTGGGGGTATAAAATAAACATGCTGCATGGGCTCTGGGTCACTGTCTCTCCAGCAGAAGAGGGCAGCGGTCCCACCCGGTTCCCAGCTTTTTCCTTCCATTTTGTGTCTTGTCTCTTCCTTCCTTCCATTTCTCAATCCCCAGCTCCTCTACTCAGGAACTGGACCCGCTCTCTAGCTGCGCTGGACGCAGAAAACAAAGTTTTACATCATGACTAGAAGCCCTCATGTTTCTCAAGGCACGAGCTTTGCCCCAAAGAAGCACCCTCAATGACTGCGATAGCTCACTCACCGCATCGTGCGACATGCCTGGGACAGTTCCGTTTTCCGCCATGTCTTCAGGAAGCTCAACTGCATATCCTTTACGAACTAATTCTAACCCAATATCAAGTTTCTGAGAAGAAAAACAAAAAGGGAATCGTGTTCTCTCTATAAGGGCACATCTGAAGAAACGGGGCCAAAGAGCTAGGATTGATACTGGCAGGATCTTACAAAGTAGGAGTAACATCAGACAGGTTTTCTGGGAAAGAAAAGGTAAACAAATCTATAAATATACTAAAGCTAGTGAGCACGAGTGAACCCCAATCTTACCTTCCCATTGCTAGTATCATATAAGTAGATCTTGGGCCAAGTTGAGACCCCAGTCTGGACATAGCTAGAGATCTTGGCCACCAAGGGCTTCCAGCCAGCACAGTGAGTAAGTCTGTCAAACTCATCCAAAGCTTCCTCTTCCCACTGTTCACCTGATAAAAGATTGTGGGGAGAGCCCAAGAAGGGGTCAGTGCTGACATGGGTAGAACTATACCCTGGAGGGAAATTGCAACTACATATTTCTGCTCTGGAAGGCACTTAGGTCTGACTGCCAGGCAAGTTTCTGGCTGTTGCTTTCTAGTGCTGGTGAGGAAAAGACACTTGAGCCCCTTTAACTCAAAAGCTGTGGAATGTGAGGATTCCTCCCACGTGCTGTATCAGTTATTCTATTTAGAGGCAAGGTCAGTAAGTGTTGTGACCAATTTACCTGAGGGGGCGATCTGCGCCAGACTACACTCAATTGCTTGAAATGGAAGGCTTAGGAAGTCACTCCTAAAGTGAAAGAAATTGAAATTAGACTTCTGGTGCCAGAGAGCCTGCTTATATTCCTTGCTTCTGGCCAACCCAGCAGGAGAAGATAATCTTCTGTTCTATGTATATAGGTTCTCCCAAATCCCCCTGGTGATGAGTGCCAACAGCTAGCTCACCACCCTATGGCCAGGGCTGAGCCAACAGTTGGCACTGAAGCCGGATTCTACTCTGGCCTCCACACTGACCTGAGTGCCCTGAGGTCCCTCACTGGGCAATCTCCGTTATCTCCAAAGTCAACAAAGTAGAGGTCCAGGTTCCCATTCTCCAAGGTGCCAAGGACCCGGGCTCGATACCAGGAACCATTTGTAGATAAAGGAGCTGCTACAATGTCTCCTACATGCACAGTTAAGTCTTCAGGCTATATGGGGATAAGGAGTCAGGAGGGGGTAGAGTTAGGAAGGGGTAAGCTTAAAAATAAACAATGTCAGAAGGAAAAAAGAACAAGTAGTTGATCCACAGGAAAAGGAAAAAAATATACCACAATGAAAAATATATGCCCTTTTTTCATCAGACCAAGCCCTGTCCCTATGGCAACTCACCAGACTATTCGCATAGTGCTGGGTCATCTCATTGACAAGCTTATCCAATTGCAGGCTTCGGGAGCCAATGATTTGGATCCAGAAATGGTTAGGATGTTCAGAAGCAGAGACGTAGACTTCTAGGAACTCATCAGCATGGAAACTGAAGTCAGGACTGGGGACTAAACATAGGGATAAGCAAGTTAAGCTGCAGAATCATCACCATCTAATACGGTAACCATATCAGAATCATTTCTGGTTGGAATGACTAGACTGCATCAGGGGGAACAAATATCAAGTGGCTATTACCATTTTAGAAGTGGCTGGAGGGACAACTGGATGAATCATACAAGAACATCCTGAAGAGAGGTTTAAGCTATGTTTTGTACCTTCCTATATAAATGAGTAATAAGAGAGTTTACATTCTTAGTCATCAGCTATGTATTCAAATTAGTCACCAATTATAGTGACGGTAAATCCTCCCTATGCTAGCTGCAGCATGGACCAGTGAAAAGATACGTGGACAGATAGGGGCTTGTCCAGATTCCATTCTTTCACTGACTCACTGTGCGAACCTGGACCAATGTGTGAACCTCTCAGGGCCCTGGTTCCCCTGCTCATCCTATACCTATGTATAAAAGGCAAAGCTGACAGCCTTTTAATTTTTCTTGAATGGTGATTTTTACAAACAATGACAGGCAAGAAAAATCATGCTGTTTCACTTAATAAGTATGTTTGGTGAAAGAATATAATGTAAATTCATTATCTGACATATTGCAGACTAGTTTCCTATGAACTAGAATATTTCTATAGTGTTCTCCACATTAGCTGATTTATATTCAGAAAAATATTATCTTTAGTATTAATCCAAGTAAAGTATTACCAGAAAGACATATCTGTGATGAAAACTAAGTGTAGTAAAAAAATACTTCCTATTTTGGGTTATCTAAGCTGGTATTTCTATCTTCCATGTAACTATGGGTTCCCTCTCTGTTACATACTTTCAAACATGGACATCTCTGGACTGGCCTGGGCTCCAGACTTCTGAAAGCCGTCACCATTCGGTTTCTCCCAGGAACCTTCTTCTGGCCCCGCAACAGCCATGTCACCACCTCCTTTGTGGGGAGGATCTGCCAGCGGAGGAGCCTGCTCCCGGCTAGTGCTAGTGTTTCTCCATAAAGCTGGCTCTCCAGCTGCACCTGGCTCTGTCACTTCCTCTCTTCTTACACTGATTGGCTGCTTGCGTGGGACTCTGGTTTCTGCAGAATGAGTGATTCTCTTCCGAAGTTCTTCATCTTCTGAAACTTTCTCTAGTATCAAATGCTGTGGAAAATCAGAAAGGGACGGTAGTTATGTGGCCAGATGTTTTGACCCAGGATGGAATAAAAGGTTCTCATTCTTAGATATGATCCAAGTCTATCAACTACTTGCCTTGGCTGCTGTCACTTCCTTCTGTGTTCCTGAGATCTTTATGAGCCTTGATAGTAGTAATGTCCCCTCTGATTCTTTGTCACAGGTAATTTTGGCTCCAGAGGCCTTACAGATAGAACGAATCGTCTCACCACCTCTCCCTACATTGAACAATACATAAAATCCGGTCCTTACATCCTGGCCAACATTAACTGCTAGAGAAATCACTATTTTGTATTTACTAGAAGAGAGTCAGTGCCCATTTTCAAACTGAACAGAATACAAAATATTGAATGGAAAGCAGGAGCTACTAAAATTCCTACTGTAAGAAGGATAGTTCTGGATATTTGCTCTATCCATTTTATTTAAACTCTAACACTGGCTAGGTTAACTTCTTCATGTCATTTCCACTTTCTGACCACTCAGTATACTTTACATCCTCACTTTATTAGAAGAGATCATACAAGGTGTATGAAACATTGGACCAAGGAAAGGACATTTCTCTGCCTCTAACAGCAGCATAAGTAATGCTCTAGAGCAGTGGTTCTCAACCTTTCTAATTCCGCGACCCTTTAATACAGTTCCTCATATTGTGGTGACCCCCAACCATAAAATCATTTTTGTTGCTACTTCATAACTGTAATTTTGCTACTGTTAATGAATCGTAATGTAAATATCTGTGTTTTCTGATGGTCTTAGGCTCTACAGCAGCAGTTCTCAACCTGTGGGTCACGACCCACAGGTTGAGAACTACTAGCAGGGTCGCCTAAGACCATCGGAAAACACAGATATTTACATTACAATTCATAACTAGCAAAATTACAGTTATGAAGTAGCAACGAAAATGATTAAAGGGTCGCGGCATTAGAAAGGTTGAGAACCACTGCTCTAGAGGAAAGCATGACAGGTGCTCTATAGAGCACTATCTACAATGATTTGGGATAATATAAGCATCCTCAGCTTCCCTTTAAAAATCCATTATTATGCCCTAGCTGGTGTTCTCAGGGGTTAGAGCATCAGCCCATGCACCCAAGGGTTGTGGGTTCCATTCTTGGTCAAAGCCACATACCTGCAGTGCAGGTTCAATCCCGGCCCCTGTCGGGGTGTGTTCATAAGCAACCAAACAATGTATCTCTCTCATATCAAAGTCTCTCTCTCTCTCTTCTTCCCTCCCTTTCACTCTCTCAAAAAAATCAATGGAAAAAATACCCTTCTTGCCCTAGCTGGTTTGGCTCAGTGTGATAGAATGTCAGCCTGTGGACTGAAGGGTTCTGGGTTCGATTCCCGTCAAGGGTACATGCCCGGGTTGCATGCTCCGTCCCCAGTGGGGGGCATGCAGGAGGCAGCCACTAAATGATTCTCTCTCACCACTGATGTTTCTCTCTCTCTCCCCCTTCCTCTCTGAAATCAATAAAAAATATATATATATTTTAAAAATCTCCTCCTCAGTGAGGATTAGCAACAACAAAAATCTATTATGAGGTAAGTAACATTACCTGAACCCTTTTGGAACATTTTTGTAAAGTTCAGATCATACAACTTCTTGAGATAATGGGTTTTGCTTTGCCAACAGCTCTGTAAAAGAGAGAAGCTCTGATCTCAATGTCCCTTTTTTTCCCTCAGCAAGGTGAAAGGGAAGTAAGGCCAGGAAACAGCCTTGGGCAGATGTGAAAGAAAGGCAAAGGTAAAGAATAAAAGGTAACAGTAGAGGAAGCTGTCCAGTGGTACCTATGATTCTGCCCACAGATCTCTGGGGAACTGAGAGCTGCTCAGACACTGGGGCAGTCTCTGTCAGGATCTGATGGATTGCTGCTTTGGCCTTGCACACCTGAACAGGAAAACCACTGATAAGCAGCACCCGCTCATCGCCTACATCCTCTGTGTCCACATCAATCCGCGCACCTGTCTGTTTCCGCAGCTGCAGAGAAAAGGACACATGGCAATATGCTCTGGAAGAGCTCCCCTTTAGCGAAGGACACCCTAAACCTAACCCGGAGGTAGATGGTGGAACTGGACACAATTATCAGCAAAATCAGGCTGTTATAAGCAGTCCTCACTTACAGGTACTTATGGAAGGAAATTAGTGACAAGGGTAACCCCAAATAGCAGTTAATTTAAAAACACTCTCTCTTTGTGCTTTGAACCCTCTTTTCTCCTAATTTTATTTGGATTAGAGAATCAAGTATTTTGCTTGAACACCACCTGAACAATGGAAGATGGTAAGAAGAATCAGGCAGGAATTCAATATTTAATGTCAATTAATGAGAATTTGAAAAGTAAAAAAGCATGGTTCAAGCTACACCAAGCTAAGATGCAGCCAATCCCCATTTCAAGCTAAATTGTCCATTCTCTAGGGAGAATATTCATTTCTAGAAAGTAAACAGCATATTATCTAAAAAGTTCCTTTTTTTTCTTTTTTATGTTTTCTTCTTTTCAAAATATACATAATGTGGGTGGATTTTGTGGGATAAGGGCAGAGAAGGGAAAGTAGAATCAATCCCTGGAAAAGCAGACTGCTGGCTCACACACTTACCTGTTTAATATTGGCTCCTTGCCGGCCAATGATGAACTTCACAGCCTCCTGGGGCACTCGCATCTCTATCTCAATGTCGTCCTCCCCAACAAACGTCAGCCGCTCTTCTGCACAGATCATGGCTCATCAGATCAGACTTAGATTAACACCCAAAGCTACTACGAGCCCTCCCCTGAATCTAGCTGTCAAAGAGACACTGATCCAAGAGATAAACTGAAAATCTCAACCACAATGACAAAGAGAAGAAGCATCTGAGTGGCAATTAGAAGATCCCCAAAGACCAGAAGATGAGTATTATCTCTGGGATACTGTTTCAGATGCTAAGTGTTTTGGTAAAGCATTTGGCTCTGCACTCAAGAGCTGTTGGATTTTAGGCAAACTATTTCTCTTGGAGAAGAATGAAGGCTAGAAGTTGCCCGAGTAGTCCATTAGGCTCAGAACTTCGCCCGTCTGTACAGAAATAGTTTCTCTAGGTCCTCTCTAGGTCCAGCCCATAGGGAAAATTAAACCCCACAGTTAGCCTTCTCCTAACAATTAAATACAAGGAACATATAAAAAAGATAAGAGTATGGATATCAAAAAAATAAAAAGAATCCACTGCAATGTTGATGTTGCCAAAGGGAACAGATCAATAGAATTATAAAATGAATTCATTTCACATTAAGAATACAGAAAAGAAGAATCAAATAGTTTCAAAGACTCCTCACGCAAAGCCAATTACATCCCAGCAAATGATCCCCAGTCTAGCAAGGACAGTTTTCATTTCAATTTAACAAGGCTGTTAAATTGAACATGGTCTGAACATTTCCATATGTACAGTTGTGTGGTTCACATACCTCTGCTTTCCCTGTATCTGCGGTATAGGATATAGGCAACCGTTGCACTGGCTGGGATCCCGAGGCCCAGTGCTATTTTCTGAGTAGTGGACAAACTTGTCCAAGAAGTCCGTTCGGTGGACATTTTCTGCTGTAGTCTGACTTATATCCTAAAATAAGCAAATGAGGGAAAAGAAGGAACTTTCATCCAATACCTTTATGACTGGCAGAGACATATGGGAATACATTATATTATCATTATTATTATTAAAGGGAATACTACTGCCTACTTTTCCCCATGTTAAGAGCTTGAGCAGACTCAGAATCTGTATCAAGTAAAAGGTCTCGGTATTTTTCAAGTTAGTTAAGGGACACATACATATACAACTAGAGGCACGCTTCATCCCTGCATTGCAATTAGAATTATACATTGACCACAGTTTTAAAAGACAAAGGAACAAAAAATTATTAAATATTTAAAATATTAGATTTTTATTTCAAACTATTTAAAATTTCGTGTATGTGCCCTTCTATGCTTCCAAGCCTTTCTTGAGTAAAACCTTCCAGTGGTTTCCAGTGCTTAGTAAACAGTAGCCCTTCAATAAATATTTTGTCAATAACCATTTGTTGAATGAATGAATAAAATTCCTCTACTTCAGCAACTCGGTTGCCTGCATGTGAACTCATTAATGGCATAAAAGGTTCTTTGTAATCTGATCTCTGCCTACCATTAGATTCTAATCCCAGCTTTACTACAGGCATATGATGTGCTCTCTTATGTATCCTTGCTCTGACATGTGTCACTTCTGTCTTCCTAGTCTTACTCTTTAGTCCATCTGGTATTCCTGGCAAAATCCTATTCCTTCTTTAGGTCTCATCTCTACCACTACCATGTCTTCTGAGGTCTCTAGGGTTTCCCCTAGCTGACATCAGGTGCGTTTCTCCTTAGCTCACACTGCCCTGTAAATGATGCCTCCATGACAGTACTTGTTCACACTGTAGGCGATGGTTTATCTGCTGTCTACACCACTGGTTTCACCAGTGTAGTTCAGCCACATATAGTAAGTAGATGTGCTAGATGCTACAGTGTATGTATGAAGATGAAACAATATACACTGAGTGGCCAGATTATTATGATCTCTGAATGCACAATAATCTGGCCACTCAGTGTATATACTATATAATAAAAGGCTAATATGCAAATTGTCCCCTCGACCAGGAGTTTGACTAGCAGGCAGGCCGGCCAACAGCCCATGTCCCCTCCAGACTGGCCGGACCCCACCCATGCACGAATTCATGCACAGGGCCTCTAATACACACACACACACACACACACACACACACTCTCTGAGTGGCCAGATTATTATGCGTTCAGAGATCATAATAATCTGGCCACTCAGTGTATATATTGAGTAGAATGCCACCACACACTTTACATACATTATTTTATTCAATCTTCATACAATCCTGTGAAATAGGAAGTAACCCATTTTGCAGAAGAGTACACCTGATTGAAGAGGTCACCTAACCTCTTACCCAGAGTCTGGGTTATTATTTGCATATTTAAAAACTTTTAAAGTTACTTTGGAAGCACTCTCAGCGAAACAGTACCTGGTATCTTTATTTTGGTCAACACACTCGATTCAAAAATGAATACTGTTGGAAAACACTGTAGGTGCCAAAAATAAACAACTAGACAGTCTCTATTTCCAGATATTACAATCTGTAGAATAAGATACAATTCGGCTTTTGATGAGATTTGCTTTAAAATGAGTGAGGAAATGTAATTTATGCTACAATTTGCTTCAGGTAAAAAAAAATTCAACCCTTATATCCAAGAAAAAAATGATTGTATCCTGGTAAGCCTAAAAAAGCACGTTCATTAATAAAGGACCTACTTAGGAATAAAACTTCGGTTCCATATGTGCTTTTCCTAAAAGCCTTTCAGGAGGAGTGACAAGGAACAGAAGACCCAGCACAGAAATCTCATTCTGAGGAGCATATAAACATGAGGAGACTGTAGGTGGATTTCTTACTCTGTCAGTCAGGGGACCCAGTTTTGCATCTGGCCTCAGAGAGCTTTACTGATCAGCAGAAATAAATAAAGATTGTCAAGAGAGGTACCAGAAGTTTGACAAATCTATTTTTTAATAGAAATGTAATACACTCTTGCCCAGACTCATGGCTTTAACAGAAAAAACAAAACCTCCTTTTATCACCTCAGTGAGGGACTCTTTTCAAGTATCTTGTTATTCTAGGCAATTAATTACCCAGTAAGTGGACCCAGTATACTATATCACATTTATTTATTTATTTATTTATAATCCTCATCCGAGGGCATGTTTATTGATTTTTAGAGAGGGGGGTGGGGAGCAGAGAGAGAGAGGACGGGAGGGAGGAAGAGGATAGATAAACATTGATCCGTTGCCTCTCAGTCACTCTGACCATGGATTGAACCCACAACCTAGGTGTGGGTCCTGACTGGGCATCAAACCTGCAACCTTCTGGTGTATGGGACGATGCTCTGACCAAGTGAGCCTATCACTTGTAGAGATTGAGTTTCAACCCAAAAGACTGTGGCTGCTCCGCACGCCCGCCCACCTTAGAGTGGGTAGGAATAAAGGGTTGAGTTTCAATGTGGGGTTATTAGAGATATGCGGTTCCTTCCCTAACTGGATAAACATCAGTTTCTCTCTCCCCCGCCCCCTAAGTTGGCTGCAAATAAAACCTTTCAACATTTCTGTGAAAGTTTGGGTGGTATCATGTAAACATCTCTTTATATACCAAAGGAAAGGAAACAAGCCTGGTTTCATAAAGGAGATTTCTCTTTTGCTTACTTCTTGAGCCAAAAGAACTACCATTTTCCTCTATGAAGATATGGTTTATTCTGGGTGTCTAGAAAAGATTTCACTTCTTTTATCTACTGGCTACTTTGTATATTTCCTCATATCGTCTCTAAAATGCAAAGCTTGTCTTCACTATTAATGTGCACTATTAATAGTTGTGGGCTGAGCATGCTCCGGACACAACAAGAAATAAGAACTGCTGCCCTGAAATGGTCTAGTAGGAAAGATCAATACCAAACCAACTAATTACATGGCAATGAAAAATCAATATAAATTTCTGGTTAATGCAACAGCTGGGAGGAGCTAGAATTTAAACGGTTTATTTCTTAGATGGTGCACAGGTGAAAAACCACCCCATTAAAATGCAAACCACTTATCTCCTGCATTCAAAGCAATAAATACTAGTATATGTGCTTGGCCCTGGGGATACAACAGCTCAATCTTAGTAGATACCTTCAAGAAGCTTCCTATCAGGCAGGGAAGGTCTTATTTTGACAGACAGCAGTTTGCAGGTGTCAAAGGTTTGGGGAAACTGAAACAAATCCAGTTTGTGAACAAGATCAGTAATAACTCTATCCGAACTCTAATGCTGTCTGCCTTTAACACCACCTTTCTGGCCATAATTCATGCATATGGGACAAAGAAATCATGGAATTTTAGAACTGGAAGGGACCACAGAAATTATCCAATTCCACTAATAATGCTGCAAGTGGGGAAACTGAGGCCCAGGGAGATAAAGAAATTTCCCTAAGGATACACAGCTAATTAGTCATTTCCATACAATGTGGTTTGAAGACCAGTCACGAATGGCACCTCTTTAAAGGAGACTCACAGCATTTTTTCCCCCCTCCAGTTGAGAAACTATCAGGATCAAGGCAAAAGGATGCCTGATATTCCTCTGGCTCTGCAACCAAATCCCCTCAGTCCTGGCCCTTATACTATTACTGGATTTCATCGCTATGGGCTTCCGTAGTACGCCAAACATTCCTTCACAACACATACACTGCTTGTAATTTCTGACTAATGGCTGTGTCTGTATTGAGAATGAATTGAAGGCAGCAACAGCGGAGGTGGGGAGGCTCATTCCGAAGCTAGTCCAGGTGTCAAAGATACAGATGGAGAAAAGCAGCTGGATTAGTGAGTGTTTAATAGGGAGCATACGTAAGACTTAGGAATTGATTATGGAAACGTTGGAGGGTGAGCCCGGGAGCTGGCTACCCGGTTTCCCATTTGAGCACCTGGTAGAGGTAGCATCTAAGACAGAGAATACTGACAATTTGGTGGTGGGAGGGGTGTGTGGGGTAGGCAGGTGAGTATCTGTGACAAGGATACATTCATTCATTGGGTGACTTCTATTTGAACCCAAAGCTAAATTTTACTAACTTCTCTTTGGATATCACAAATGAAGTTTGCGCCAACTGAGTTATCAGCTGATGTCTCCAAGAATGCCTATCTACTTGATTGATCTAGTGTTTATTTATTCTACAACTGACCCATCCTTTCACACTGTTGTAAGGTTCTCTTTAGAAGAAAGTGGGAAATAATACGATGGAAATGGGGACAACTGTATAGGACTGAATGCTAGCTTGTGTCTGATTTCATGACTTCAAATTGAACGTGATGCGGAGGCGATCAGAAGTGAAGACCGGAGGTCCTGGGGGGGAGCTGGGTTAAGGAAAAAGGAGACTTGGATCATTTCGAGATGGGAAGTGTAGCTCGAGGACGGTTTTCGGTCAAACCTAACTTCCAAGTTTCCGGACATTTGTATTAAAAAAGCTGCTAACAACGATCAGATAGGGGTTCCGCCTATATTATCATTTCAAAAAACATAGGAGTCAAGTTACAGGGTGAGTTCCACAGGGAAAGGATCTAGTAGCTCCCAACAACCAGAACCTGCAAAGCACCTAAAACGCGGTGATGGGCTTGTGGAAGGACCCCATTCCATTTCCTCATCCTCGCTACGTTTATTTTTAAATCAGTGCAAGAGAGAGAGAAAAGCCTCAGTTCATTTCTCGTAAGCTGAGAAGAATCTAAAAAAATTTAACGTTGGCACGGGACTCTTCAGCCAAAACCCACGATGATACCTGCAGGGAGGAGTAGGGAGGGGAACTGGAAAAACAACAGCCCCCCACAATTTATTATTCTGACAGCAAATAGTCATTTTATTAGAGATAATGGAAGAAAAAGCAGGGGGACATAAAAGGCAAACATAAACTGAGAGCGGTTTTCAAAAACAAGCGGTCCGTGGGAAGTGTCCGAACTGGCAAACCCTCTCGCACCGGGTCGGCTGTGGCTTCACCCTGGGCCCAGAGCATCCCCTTTGGCCCCGGGGGGTCGGGGGGTGGGGGGTGGGGAGGTAGCACTGTCCCGCCGGCGCCTCACCACCAGGGGCTCCGGCCGCCCCCGGGCCCCACACCCTGGCCTCAGCCTCGCCCGGGGGCGCTCGGAGGCTTTCCTTCCTCAGCCCCACGTTTTCCTCCCTTCGCTGCCAGGGGTACCCCCCCTGCCAGCCGCTCCCGCACCCCGCCCTTACCACTCCTCGAATCAGCGGCCGCGCACTCCTCGCACCTCAGCCCGGCGGCCGGCGCCTCCTCCCGCTCGCAGCCGCCTCGCCGCTCCGCGCACCTCGCTTCAGACGCCGCTGCCCCGCCCCCGCAGCCCGCCCGCAACCAATCAACGCCCGGCTCGCAGCCCGACCAATCGCATCCCCCGCCACAACCAATCCCTCCGCGGGTTGCCCCCCGAGCGACGGGCGGCTGCGGATTGATACCCAATTACCCGGAAGGAATTCGAGGCCGGCCCACCCTAGCAGCCCGCAGGACGCGGGGACAGCGCGCTTTGTTAATTGAAGGGTGCACCGGCTGAGAATTAAACAGCCAATGAGAGGCCTCCCGGAGTCCTCCCGGCCCGCCTCTAGGCCAATAGCCGAGGAGCCTTCCACCTTGGACGCTTGGGAGAAAAATCTGCGCTCGCGAGGCTGGGACCCAGGTGCGAGCGAGGGGCTGGAATCACGTGCGTGTCTTCGTTCGCACAAATTAGTGCCTTTGTACAATCAATGCCAGTGCCACCCCTCAACCCAGTGACCATTGGGGGAAAAGTCTCATGATGGGCCATGCTCCGCTACCGGTTTTGCTCTGCGATCTTTTGCCTCGATCGGTTCAGGAGACAAGGAAACCATGGAGGGGAGGGGGGGCGGGGAGGGCATCAAAAATAGGCTTCGCAGAGATGGAAAGTGAAGGGGAAGGAGCTGACAGTCAAGAGCGAGGGCCCGCTCTTCCTCTGCTGAGGAACGGATAGCCGAGGAGGATGGACACGCAGCAGGAAAGATGAAGAACCCGAGATCCGAGCGCCACGGGGTAAGGGAGCTTGCGGGCCCGCCCTTCCCTGGGCCTGGAGGGAAACGGGTCTGGCGACCGGCGCAGGGGCCCGTTTCTGTGCGGGAGGAGAAAGGGGGTGGGTTTCTGAAAGCCGCGGTTTGCTTTGGAAAAATGCATTCCCGTCCGGGTCCTGGACCGTTAGGGACCGTTGGCCCCGCTCCGGCCTCTGCGCGCGGGTAGCTTCTCCGGCAGCCTCGCGGGCGGCCCTGCGCCCCTCCCAGCCCAGCCCCTGCCCCACTCCCAGCGCAGCCCCTGCGCCCCTCCCAGCCCAGCCCCTGCCCCACTCCCAGCGCAGCCCCTGCGCCCCTCCCAGCCCTGCCCCTGCGCCCCTCCCAGCGCAGCCCCTGCCCCCCTCCCAGCGCAGCCCCTGCGCCCCTCCCAGCGCAGCCCCTGCGCCCCTCCCAGCCCCTGCCCCCTCTCCCAGCCCAGCCCCTGCCCCCCTCCCAGCCCAGCCCCTGCCCCCCTCCCAGCCCTGCCCCTGCGCCCCTCCCAGCCCAGCGCAGCCCCTGCGCCCCTCCCAGCCCAGCCCCTGCCCGGCACTAGGACTCACTCCAGGGACCAGGGGGTGGGCGCCCCTTGGAAGGCGGAGGTCTTTCGCACTAGCTTCTATCACAGTGCCTGGCGCGTGATAAACGTTGAATGAACGCAAGATTCTATCTTTGGTCAGCTAGAGAGATACCTTTGAGACTCAGTTTTTCGTTTGCATTCATTTAAAAAGGCATACGTGTTTTGAATAAGTAACACAGGCACAGTCTACAGAATTCAAAAGGAATAAAGGCTATTACAAGTGAACACATCTTCTTTCCCTCAGAAGCAACCAATATTACCAGGTTTTTGTGAATTTTCACAAGATATTCTAAACATGCATATATACTATCTAACCAGTTGATAACCTATTATACATACTATTTTGCAATAGAGTCTAGATGTCTTTCCATAGCAGTACGTACGTGTCTGCCTCATAGGAAAGTTTCATAGTAAGCCTGAGGGATATACTGATCTGTTCAACCATACTTTATTATTATATTGATACCCAAGTCTATTTGGCACATATCTGTATAATAAATACTTGGGACTGCAAATACTAGGTCAGAGAATTGTTGTTTTTGTCCCACTTGGATAGATGCCCTTTTGCAAATTCCTTTCCTCCCATGAAGATTTTTCTCATTTTCATTCCACCAGAAATGATTAACAGGATATTGGTATAGATAGAATTGCATATTGCCTTCCATGGAAGTTCTACTACGAATTTTCTCTCCGATCAACACGCTTATGCAATTTGTCACCAAACTTTCTGATGTTTGACAGTCTTCCCAGCCTTTTCTCCTTGCCTCTAATGGTCCCTGGGGCGCACAGGCCGCCTAAGCCCTCCCCCTGCCACCTGGGGCTTGTCACAGCAGAGGTTCTGTGATGGCTTCAGGATGACTGTGGACAATGTATAAACATGTTTCTTCATAGCTTGCACCGGGTATTCTCAGAGGGATCCGTGACTCCAAAAAGGTTGACAGGCTTCTCACCCTTTGATCAGGGACCCAGCACAGCGAAGGGAATAGAGAAATGAAAATATATCAGGAACCAACATGGGGAGCTCTGAAATACTGCCAGCGTATCTCTGGGTCCCAGTGTCTCTCAGCATAGGTGACGCCCTGTCTGAAACGGAAGTGGGGGGAGGCGTTGAGGGAGGGTGGATGGAATGACCTCCGGCAGGTTCGGTCAAGCAGGGGTAGGCAGAAGGCGGGCAGAGTCAAATCCCCCTCAAGGCTGAAACAGCTCACAGATTGTTCCACCATACAAGAAATTCCTGAGCAGCCTCTCTGTAACCGAAGAGGTTGAGGTTAGAACCCAGAAAAGGACCTAGGGAGTCTGAAGCCCCTGTTTTAATCATGAGAGGCTCTGCCCCTGCCACCCAGGCATTGCAGTTCAGTCCATCTGATCCCTGGAATTCCTGCTGCTCTCTGCTGGTCCCTGGGAAAGAGGCAGCAAGGACCTGGGAGAGGTGACTGAGAAGAAAGAGGAAAAACCAACCAACCCTCAGCTCCTGAATCAGTCGCATTACAGTTACTGAAGGAAGTGAGGACTAACAGTTGACCCCAGCCCCCCCCCCCCTAAAAAAGTTGTTGAGAGCTAGTGGGGTGGAAGATGACCCTGGATTTTGCCTTTCTCACAGGTCAGTCCTGCAGCGGAGAGGCCCCGGGGAAGAGTTACAGGAACATGCGGTGACTAGAGCAGCATCGCAGTTTGGTGGAGGCATTTGGGTTTTGAGTCAGCCCCGAGTTCAAATGCAGCTCCCTCGCTAACTGGCCCTGTGTACTCGAGCACGTTACTCAATCTATTGGACCTTTAGTTCCATGATCAGCTAAGAGCCTCACATCAGTCTTATAGGATTGATGTGAGGATTAAATAAGAAAGCAAAGATAAAGTCACTGACAGAATAGGCCCTCAATAAATGTTATTTTTCTCCTCTCTCCACCCTGGGGAGAGCTCCACTGATTATCCCAAAGATGTGGACCATGAATAACATTGCTGCACATGCACACACATGCACACAGCCACCTGTGTCCCTGGCTGCTACACACACTTGTCGTCTCTCTCTCTCTCTCTCTCTCTCTCTCTCACACACACACACACACACACACACACACACCAGTCAACACAGTCACACCTGAGCAGCCTTCCCAGACAGGTGTGATGGGGACTGGTTTGCTGATTGTATAGGCAGTGGAAGTGCTCATCTGAGTAACCTTGCTGCATTAAGGGGACTTCACTCCTCCCAGGTCTCTGGAAAGCAGTTACGAAGAATAAGGGATGGCAGTGGGGGGGAGGGGTGCGGGGAGGGCCACTCCATTCCCCCCACCCCCGGCTCCAATGTGTTTCTTGAGCGGTACTTGCCCATCTCTGCCCAGAAGGTCCTAGTCTGTGCTCAGAGATGTAGTGATTGGAGCTGTGCTGTCCAACACAATGGCCACTTAAAAGATAGCTAGTGGGCCCTGGCTGATTTCGCTCAGTGGATAGAGCATTGGCCTGGGGACTGAAGGGTCCCAGGTTCGATTCTGATCAAGGGCACATGCCCGGGTTGTGGGCTCAATCCCCAATAAGGGGTGTGCAGGAGGCAGCCAATCAATGATTCTCTCTCATCAGTGATGATTCTATCTCTCTCCCTTTCCCTTCCTCTCTGAAACCAATTTAAAAAAGTGTGTGACTAGTGCAACTCAGGAGTGGAATTATACATTTATTCAATTTTAATTCATGTAAGTGTGAAAACCAATTCTTGATTTTGTTATTGTAAAACTTTTAATATGTTTGGGACAGGTTGGATGTGTAAATCAAATTTTTCAACAGTGAATTTTATGAAACCTAAATACAGATTAGATATTTCTGGTGAAAATTTACTGATTGAATTGGAATGTGCTGTAATGTGAAATGTACACTTGTCAAAGATCTAATATGACAAGACAATGTGAAATAGTTCATCACTAATGTTTATATTGATAATATGTTGAAATAATAGTCTGGGTAAATTAGGGTAAATAAAATGTATAGTATTAAAATAATTTGTGTGTGTTTCTTTTTGCTTTTAAATGTGACATTAGAAAATTTGAACTTACACCTGAGACTCGCATTCTATTTCTGTTGGGCTGCCCTGGAGCCTCTGGGATACAGGCAGCAACACCTCCTGCTCCAGACACGCCATCTGTGCCGTGTCCCCACCGCCTCAGGGGGCTGCTCTGACAGCAGTGCGGCTTCCGCTCTCCTCTGCATTGCAGAGTAGGCAACTCAACTCGAGTGAGAAACACTAGCACCTGACACCTCCCCCCCACTTGCCCCCCTGCTCCCAACCTAATCAGATGCTGGTGGAGAACTTGGAAAGGAGGGACAGGGCTGCGACCCGGAAGGAAGCCGTTCTGGGGTCTCACGAGCTGGAGAGGGAGGTTGTTGGGATGCGAAGAGAATTGTGTGCATGGTGGGGGTAAGGGTTGGAGGCTCAAGGATACCCATTTCTGAAGATGGTTGATTCTCCAGCTTCAGTCTCCAAACTGCGGGTTCTCACATTCACCTCTGCCCCACTGAGGAGCTCTCCTGGCGGTTGAGTCCCCCTGTGTCCTGGTGGTGCCGGCTCCTCGCCCTCCTTGGGGGCTGTAATGAGTGGTCTCCGCGGGACAGGGGCGGCACAGCAGGAATCAGCTGGGAGGCTCACGGTGCTGTGTGGGTGGTGAGGGTGGTGGGGGCTCCTGGGGTGGACGCCCTGCAGATGCTGCTGCGGAGAGGCTGGCCAGGGCCGTGACTCTCCCCTCTTGGCCCCTCCTCCCTGCTCCTTTTCTCTCCCTTCTCTCTTCCCCTGTCTCGGCTGCTGTCCCTTGAGCTCTCAGCATCTCTACTTTTCCTGGCTCCGCTTTGCCCTCCATTTGAAGCACACTCAGAGGCTGACAGCATCTCGGCTCCCGCCCCGCCTCTGCATCAGAGGTCTCTGTCTGACAGTGACCTCACTCCGGAGACAGCCTCCCGCTGGGGCTGCACTCATCCGGGCCTGGACCGACGCGGGGGACTGCGGAGGGCAGTGAAGGGAACCTGGAGGCTTTCCTGCAGCTGCCCCTACCGCTACTTTTCTTTCTTTCTTTTAAACGTTTTATTGATTTTTTACAGAGAGGAAGGGAGAGGAGAGAGAGAGTTAGAAACATCGATGAGAGAGAAACATCAATCAGCTGCCTCCTGCACACCCCCTGCTGGGGATGTGCCCGCAATCAAGGTACATGCCCTTGACCGGAATCGAACCTGGGACCTTTGAGTCCGCAGGCCGACGCTCTATCCGCTGAGCCAAACCAGTTAGGGCTACCTCTACTTTTCACTACAGCTCGCAGCCCCTCCTCCCTGTCCCTCCAAGCCCAGTCCTGCTGTGTTCTGGGTCTCTCTCCCTTGACAAGGGCAGGTTTTGCTTTTGTTAGTCATTTTCTAGGAGTTCCCCTCTTGCCTTCCCTGAAGGGCAGTAGGGATCTGGGACATGGGAATGAGAGGGAGATCCCAACGAGAATGAGGAGGGAGGGTCGGAGCTGGGTGTCCTGGATTGGAATTTTGCAAAGGGACCCCTTGGGAGGTGGAGGATTGCCCCGCCCACCCCAGAGATGGAGAGTATGTTAAAGGGTTAAAACGGAAATGGTTTAGGAGCGCTGCCCTCCCCAGACCTGGCTGGTCACCTTTTGCATAAACCCCTGTTTATTAAATTTAGGCAAGGCTATTGGGTTACATGCTCAGTGGGCAGGAAGGAGAGGACGGGGGAGATTTGACAGGAATAAGGGGCAGGAAAAGTCTGAAGTAAAGAAAACGCCAGAGATCACATTTAGTCTGGGCTGCTACTGTCAGGGCCGTGGGGCAGCAGGTTTAATGATATGACAGACAGAGGCCGGAGGTGGAGGCTCATGCGGACACAGTGCCAGGGTGTGGTCTGTCCTCCCCCATCCCACACTCACCTCCTCTTCTCCTCAGCTGAGGTCCTTGGTCCTCTTTCCTTCTGCCTGGGGGCGGGGATGGAGGAGAAAGAGGGGGAGACCACCGGGTTGAGGAGCAGAGACTCCAAGAAGCAAATGGCACTTCCCTCTGGAGTAATCTCACAGCTGTGGTTGGCCATTGCTATTGCTTATTGAAGCCTGTGAGTGTGTGTAAAGAAAGCCTGATGGGTAGATAGCAGCCTGGAGCCTTGGTTATATTTCCTGCTTTGTGTATTGTGGGGCGAGGGCTGGGCTGACGACAGGGTCTCCACGCCAGCTCCCTGGGGCCCGCAGGGAAGAGATGACAATGCCATCCTCAGACTGCAGCAGCACGAGGCAGACTAACCGGCGGTGCCATAGCCGGGGGCATGGTGCAGGCAGGAGGCCTGGGAGACCTGGGCTGCTTGGGACTGGGTTCTGGCCCGAGTGGCCGTGGTTCCTTCCCCTTTGGTATCTGAAGCTGGCTTGGCTGGGTCCCCAGAGAGAAAGGAAAGGTCAGAAGAGCTTGGCAGTGACCCGGTTCCCCCCGGAGTTCTTCTCCACGGAGGGCCGAGGTGCCACAAAGTCAAAGGTCATGTGATGCTTGACCCGACCTTTGCCCTTGCTCCAGAGGGCAATGAGGCCAAAGCAGAGGGTCACGGAGGTGAGGAAGGGGAGGAAGCCCACTGCCAGCACCATAGCTACCCCTCTGCTGTCCAGGAAGAAGGGCCCCGGGACCCCTGGCGTGGTGATGTTGGGGTCAAAGAGAGTGCCATTCGGTGGCTCAGATTGGATCACTTCCAGCCAGGTCCTCAGGGAGTCATTCCCCGCGACGTTGCTGACCACACAGACATAGGCCCCTCTATCCCGCAGCTGCACCGAGCGGATCTCCAGCGTCCCGTCCTCGAGCACCCGGACTCTCCCAGCCCTCCCCAGCCAGGCCCCCGGAGGCCTCATCCAGGAGACGGTGGGGGCCGGGTCTCCATCCCCAGAGCAGGAGAAGACAGCGCGTCCCCCCTCCTCCGCGATGACCCAGCGAGGCCCGGACTTCTGGATCAGGGCTGGTTGGCAGGTGAAGTGCCCTGGAGGGAGGATGTCTGAGAACTCCCTCAGGCTCTTCCCCTGGACATGCCGGGGGCCCGCGCAGGCAGGCGGCGACGACCCGAAGTCCAGGCGGCGGCGGAGCCGGAGCAGCCAGAGGAGGCGGCAGTCACAGGTCAGGGGGTTGCCAGACAGCTTCAGGGTGACCAGTTTGTCTGGAGAAGGGAAGGCCGTTTCCTCGAGCGTCTGAAGGGCATTATCCGCCACGTCCAGGCGGTGGAAGGCGGTCAGGCCGTGGAAGGCATGGGCGGCGATGGAGGTGAGGCAGGCCCCTGACAGCCGAAGCTCCTGCAGCCGCACCAGCGGGCTGAGCCTTCGGGCTGGGATGGCCGAGATGGGGTTCTGGGAGAGATCCAGGACCCGGAGGAAGCTCAGGTGGTGCAGCGCCTGGAAGGGCACGGAGCTCAGATTGCAGCGGGTGATGGCCAGGCTGCTCAGATTGAGCCCGGCCAGGCTCCCGGGCTCCAGGGCCTCCAGAGCCGGCCAGTGGTGGATCTCCAGCTCCTTGAGCTGCCCCAGCCCCTGGAGCGCCCCCGCCGGCAGCCTCCCGATGTCCAGTTCTCGAAGCCGCAGGGACACTAGTTCCGGGAGCCGGGCCAGGGCCGGGCCAGGCACCGTGCTGAGGTTGCAGCGCTCCAGGGTGAGGGCGCTCAGCTTGGCCAGCCCTGCGAAGGCCCCCGGAGCCACAAACACCAGGTGGTTGTCCCCAACCTCCAGTTGCTGGAGGCTGCCCAGGTCCCCAAAAGCTCCGTCAAGGAAGAGGACAATCTGGTTGAGGCGGAGGTCCAGCACGGTGAGGGCGGGCAGGCCCGCGAAGACCCCAGGCCCCACGATCCGCAGCCGATTGCCCTGCAGTCTCAGGGTGAGCAGGCTCTGCAGGCCGTGGAAGGCCCCGGGCTCCAGGCTGGACAGCTGGTTGTAGCTGAGGTCCAGTTCCCGGAGCAGGCCCAGGCGAGAGAGCATCCCCTGCTGCAGCCCCCACAGACGGTTCCCACTCAGGTCCAGGAGCTCAGTGTCCAGTGGGAGGCCCCCGGGCACGGCCTCCAGCCGCCGGCGGGCACAGAGCACCGCCCGGGGCTGGGAGGTGCAGTCACACACGGCAGGGCAGCCGCCACTGCTCCCTGCGGGCAGGAGGAGCAGGAACAGGAGAGGCGGCCACGGGGGCCAGGCTCGCTTTGGAGCTACTGCGGCTGCAGCCATCCCCTCTTCAGTCCTGGAACAGATGATGACATGGCCCTTTTTGGAAAGTGGCTTCAGATGATGGTGACCCTGGGCTTCCCTGGACCTCCTTAGGGGAGAGAGAGAGAGAAGGAGGCGGAGAGAGAGAGAGAGAGAGAGAGAGAGAGAGAGTGAGAGAGAGAGAGAGAAGAAAGGAAGAGAGAGAGAGAGCCACCAACTCAGAACTGTCCGTAAGTGGGGCACCGACCAGGAGGAATTCTGGTGTGTACCTCCTGGGGGCTCCCCTTTGGGGAAGCTCTACTTTCCCTTCCTCCTGGTCCTGGGTGCCTGCAGGCCAAACTAGTCAAGACTGAATCCTGGCCCAGTTGGTGTGGCTCCGTGGCTGAGCACCGACCTATGAACCAGGAAGTCACGGTTCGATTCCCAGTCAGGGCACATGCCTTGAGTTGCGTGCTCGATCCCCATTGGGGGCCTGCAGGAGGCAGCCCATCAATGATTCTCTCTCATCATTGATGTTTCTATCTCTCTCTCCCTCTCCTGTCCTCTCTGAAATCAATAAAAATATATTTTTTAAAAAAACTGATTTCTGTGGGGAAGTTTTATGGGACTGGACTGGGATAGGAAGCTGCAGGAGGCAACTTTGAGTCTCCCTGTCACGGGCTTTTGGGTTTTTCTCTATACCTGTGAGATCCAGGAACGCTTCAGGTCCCTTCTCTGCTCTTCCCAAGCTTTGCTCTGTCCCTCTCTCTCCACCCCCTCCTCCCATATTATCTGCCTGTAGCTTTGTTGAAGGCTCAGGGGGCTCATAGCCTTGGATCCTGATTGGAGAGAGGCCTTACCATGAGTCCGTCGCCCAAAGCTGGGAACTGTGCAAGCCGCAGCCCCCCAGCCTCCACTGACTGCCTCTCTGCCCTCCTTTAGGCTGGCACAGAGCCTGAGGCCCTGGACTAGCGAGATCCACTCTCCCCGGAATGCTGTGTGGACCACAGCCAAGCGGCACATTAGCTGTGGCACAGGACACAGGGCCCACTTGAACCCCTCCTAAGAACCCCAAGGGCAGCCCCGCCTCCCCGATAGATGAAGTTGGGGTATGTGAGGGACCCTAGAGATGCCCACGTTTGGAGTTTTGTTGCTTGGTCCTCAGACTTAAGCTTCTCTTAGGCCCCTTCTTCATGGTGCTTTGATCCAAGTCCAGTGTGTGGATCTGAGGGAAGACTCTCGTCCCTTTTGGCTTCAGCTGCCTGAGCAATACGCAAGGGACAGATTGCGAGCCAGGGAGACAGGGAGAAGTACGGGGGCACAGCACCTGCTCAGACAGGTGGGTGGGGAGCGAGGCAGCCCTTGGCCGGCACAGCAGACCTCTGGGCACAGGCTGCGTGCACAGCCGTTCACTTAAAGTGGGTTTCTGGGTGCCAGGGGTGTGGACACAGTCAGGAAGGCTGTGATTGCAGTGGCCACTGGGCACCGACTGAGGTGACGGAGAAGGAGGTGATGAGAGCCCCTGACACCCTGTTCAATGCCGACAGGGACCCCCAGGGAGGGGAGGGCTTGGGATTGGCAAGGGATGGCCAGACGGAGGCAGGATGCCCGGGTTTCTTTCTGGCTGCAGATCCTGGCCACCTCTGGGCTGCCAGGCTTCAGGCTGTCCGGCCCTCACAGGGTTAGCTTGCTACCACCCGCCTCACTTTCTCCCACGCGGGACTCAGGAGAGGCAGTCGACTAGTGAGAGGTGGTATGGTTCCTTCTCCTTTCCTTCCCACTCCACACTCCCCTCTAGAAGGGTGGCTGTGGTGGCTGTCCTGTGGCTACTTCAGACGTGCAGGAATTGGAAAACTGAAGAAAGAGGCCCAAACAGGAGAGGGATGTAGGACACTATCCTGAGGCTTGAGCCTGAGAAAGAATGGCATGGGGCGGGCACGGGGCGGGCAAGGGCTGCTGACCAGTCTCCTCTCTGCCCCTATGCCAACCCCACAGGTATCGATGGCCTGCTACGCGACGCTCCAGCCTTTCTCATTCTCCCTGTGCCTGTTCTGGGAAGTCCACCTGGCAGCTAGCACTTTGTCACCGCCGCCGCCGCAGTTCCTGCTCATCCCTCTCGCTCTGCACTCAGCAAAAGTGCAGTGAAGCGTGCAGCCCAGCTTCCCTCCTTCCCTCCTTCCCCCCTTCCCTCCTTCCCTCCTTCCCTCCTTCCCTCCTTCCCTCTGCCGCCTGTTCCCTCTTCGCTCCCAAAGCCTCCTGGGCCCGGGGCTGCGGGACCTGGGGCCAATCCGTTTTCTTTATTTATAAGGTGGCTAATTTAATCACGGACTTCCCTTGCCCATTTCCATGGCTACAGGACTGGCTTCCGGCCACTTTGCAGGGAGAAATCGGTGTCAGAAACCACTTTTCCTCTCTCCTTAAATGGGCTGGGGTCTGGGGCGCCATCCCCTCAAGGAGTGGGTGCTTTCTTGTCTCCCTGTGGCCGTCCAGAACACATCTGCGCCTGGATAGCCTCTTTCACGCAGACCTCACTGAGGCATGGGGACCTGTGTGGGGAGGGGACTCCTAGAGGAAAGATTTCTGGAATATCCCCACTGCTTGCTGGGTGGGAAGACCCTTCTCAGGGGGAGAGAGAGAGAGAGCGAGCCCTGGGGAGCTGAACGGAGGTCTCCTTGGAGTCCTTGCCCCCAGGGGCACTTGGGACATCTTAGTTTTCCCACAAAAGTCCTGCGGGGCCAGCATCAATGGTTACCTGGGGGGTGCGATGGAGGTGGGGCTGCAAACCCTCTAGCCTTGACCGGCAGGGGTCTGGCCTTTTTTCTCCTGCGAACGAACGAACGCTATGGAGAAGGGCAGTTGCAGCCGTGGGACAGGAGGCGGGGGCACTTACCCGAGAAGCTGGAGGGCCACATCAAGTTGGGCACCGCATCCGCCCCGGGCTGGGGGCTCGTCCCATTTGAGCCGCACCTCCCCTGGTGCTCACTCCCACTGCCCCCACCTGCCTGCCCACCTGCCTGCCAGTCCACCCACCCGCCCCGCCGCTGCCGCTGCCGCTGCTGTTGCTGCTGCGGCCACTGCTGCCAAGACTGAGGCAGAAAAAAGAACCAGAAAGCATTTCTCCTTTTTTTTTTTTTCTCTCTCTCTCTCTCTCTCTCTCTCTCTCTCTCTCTCTCTCTCTCTTTTCAAACCAGGCGAGAATGAGTCTGCAGCAACCCCGTTGGTGCAAAATAAATAAATAAAGCAGCCAGGGAGGGCTGCAGCAAGCAAGCGCCACTGCTGGGTGGCGGGTGAGGGGGCGGGGGCGCAGGGGCGGGTCTGGGGCCCCCAGGGCTTGGGGTCGAGCCGTGGAGGCAGCTGGGCAGCTCCAAAGGGTCTCTCCCACACCCGGATGCCCTCCCGGGAGCTCCAGGGCCAAGCCCCTTCCTTAGGGCTGTCTTCCCAGATGCAGGGCGATTGTCACTGTAAATGTCCCCCGTGGGTATCATTTGTGGGGAAAGTTCTCAGCCCGGAACATCCTCCGTGGAGCTGAGTCTGAGGCTCCCTGCATGGGGGTTCCCGGGGACCCGCTCCCAAGCTCCAGCGAGGGATGATCGGAGTAGGGGCTGAGTCCTTACAACGCAGGTGGCTGGCTGGGCCAGAGACCTGGGTCCCCACCTAGGAACCAGACTGCAGAGCAGTGTGTAGATAATCTGATTGAAGACACACACCCCTCTGGCCTTTGAAATCATTTTATAAAGAATGGCACAAATTGGGGTTTACATTTACCCAATGAACCCCTCCCCTGACAGGCAACCCCCCCCCCTCCCTCTGCTGTTAATCCCTCAGCAGAGGGCTGGCAGCTCATTATAAAGCCCGGGGCTGGAGACAGGGCCTCCTCCCCCTGCTGGAGTCCGTGGTTCCCAATCGCTGAGTGGCTGAGTGGCCGGACTGCAACTGTGCCTGCTTCCTTCCTCCCTAACGAGAGCAGGGCCCACACAGTCCTCCCGGGGCCGTCCTTGGCCTTTGGACTGTCCAGTGGCCAGCCAGCTCTGCTTCTCTTGGGTTTTCTTGTGCTAGGAGACAGCTGGGCTGGGATAGGGTTTGGAGCGCCCCAGGTCTAAGACTGGTGGGTGGGGCACCATGGGAATGTTCTGGGTCCCTCAGGATGGGTGCTCTTCCAGAGGCCACTAAGCTCCTCGGTGACCTCACGGAAGACAGAGATCGTGTGAGATCAAATGTGTCTACAGAGCCGCGTAATTGCGGGCCGAGTGTGTGTGTGTGTGTGTGTGTGTGTGTGTGTTTCACCTGTTTTCGGACGTGTGGTATGCGGACGTGTGTCGGATCAGATTTGTGCTAACCTCTAACGTCTATTTTTAAAGTGCACGTGAGGGAGGTTTGAGTTCTAACCCTCTCTCTGTCTGTGATGCTCCTGGCTCTCCTTGTACCCTAGCCTATACCCACATCCCATAAAAGACTATCCCCAGCCCCCTCCCTCCAGGTATGCAGGTTTGTTTTCTTAGACCCCAGGAGAAGGGCAGGGTGCCCAACCATTTCCTTGCTGAGCTGGGAGGAAGGGGGAAGGCAGAGACTCTAAAGGTCGGTTCAAGTTCTGTACAGGTCCTTCTGGGCTCCAGCCGCCCGTCTCAGCGTGAGGCTTCCCCTGCGCTGAAGCCCACGGGAAAATGCAATGAGGTATTTCAACGGTCTGTTCTTAGCTTCTGAGCCCAGAGCTGAGTTCCATCTGTCCAGGCTGTGCTGGATCCCCCCTGTTGTCCCGAGGACACCTTGGTCCTCCTAGAGGTCCTAATAGTCCCTGCCCCCCCTGCTCCAGAGGCTGGGGTGAGGGGCACGGGAGAGAGGATCAAGCAAAGCTGAGGCTGGAGACCTTGTTCCTCTCGCCCCCCGCCCCGCCCCCTGGACCTCGGCCCACTGGCCAGGAGGGCCTGTGGGCAGAAAACCAGTCTCAGCATTTGCTCGGTCCCAAAGAACAGGTAGGGCCACCCTCCAGGGTCACGGGAAAGGAAAAGGCTGAGGGTGGGGCGGTCCAGCAGGTTAGGGACTGGAAAGGAGTCCTTCCCCCAGGTCACTCGGACAGCCCCTCGGGGGCCTCGATGTCAGTGCTGAAGAGTTCCTTGTAGAGTGGGGGGAAAGCAGCTTGGACCACGATGGGGTGCAGATGCTGGAAGGTTTGCAGCTTTTCCACGTGCTGGCTGCACAGGCTCCGAAGCTTCCCCTTGGGTGGCAGCTGGAGATGGGTTAATGGGGAAGGAGGGTCAGTACTTCCGCGCTCTCCCCAGAGCAACCGAGTCCGCTCGTCTTTCCTTGCCTGGGGGAACCCTCCGCCTCTCTCTCTGTGTGCACTTGGCACTTGTTGGAACAGCCGGACCCCACGGGTGGGGGTAGGTATTGTCAGGAAAGCGGAGGCAAGGGAACGCTGATGTGGGCCAGGTGTATGTTTTCTGGGTGAAACCCCCCAATCATGTTCCTGCTACCCCTAAAAGGAACCCTGTTAATGCCTTTAGTTCACACGTTATGCTCTTATAATAGTGAAATTCTGTGAGTCTCTGGTTTATATACGGTCACATGACTCTTGGCTTTTGTTGATACTGTTCCCCTCACCTGGAATGCCTTTCCAGTTCTTTGCTTGGCTAATTCTTACTTTCAAGTGTCACCTCCTCTGGGAATATTTCTCCCCCCTCCCCAGCTTAAAGGTCTTTCCTCTGTGTAGCACTTAAATCCGATTTTAGAAAAATGATCCAATTTGTCTGCCTTCCTACCCTAGGTTTAAGCTCCTTGGGTAGGATTTCTCTCTCTCTCTCTCTCTCTCTCTCTCTCTCTCTCTCTCTCTCTCAACACGGCCAGGACTCAGTTGGGGAGGGGGGAATGAAAAAGACCCAGAGACCCATGAGGTGACAGAGGGAGGGAGACCTCATTGGAAAAGGCTGAGAAAGCCATTTATCTTCAGCAGTTTCCTCTATAAGCAAGTGAGGCTTAAAAACACCTCTCACAGCCACCCCCACCCTTCTGCCCAGCTTAGTTTCCCGGGAAAGGGGCAGGCAGCATGGGACCCTTTGGCATCTCTTGAATTCCTTGTCTTTTCATTTGTTCTGCTTTACTTTGAGTTTCTTTGGGCTTTTGCGATAGTTTCATTCATTCATTCATTCATTCAGCAAGTAGTTGTAGAGCACTGACTCAGGTAGACACTGGGATGGGCTGTGGGGATACATCAGTGGATAAAATATCTACCTTTACTAAATGAATATTCTAGTGAAGGATCCAGAAAATAAATATATAACATGTCCGAGAATTTCTTTGAAGAACAATAAAGCAGGGTGAGGGGCTTTTTGTACGAGGTGTTCTGGGAAAACCTTTCCAGAATGAAGGGATGGAGCAGGCCATTTAGAAAACTCGAGGAAGAACATTCCAGCAGCTGGAACAGCAAGTACGAAAGCTCAGAGATACCACGGTGTGTGGTGTGTTCAAGGACTAGCAAGGAGGCCAGGGTTGCTGGAACGGGTAGTTGAGGGGGCAGCGGAAGGAGAAGAGGTGAGAGAAGCAGTCAGGGGTCATGTCATGAGGCCGGTAGACCCTGACACAGACTCTGGATTTGCCTCTCGGCATGGAGGGCAGCTATCAGAGGGCTGGGAACAGTGCTGTGTGGCTGACACAGGACAGGCAAGGGTGGGACAGGGGTCCCGTTAGGAGGCCTCTCTAACAGTCCAAGTGAAAACTGATAGCCGGGGGGGCGGGGGGCGCCGTGTGTGCGGTGACAGTGGGAGGTGATATATTCTGAAGGTGGACCTAACCAGATGTGCTTCCCAGCTGCTCTCCCAGGTTCCGGTCTCGTCTCTCCTCCTAACCTATTCTACCGGACTTGACGTTCTTTAAGGCAGAGACAGACAGTTGCTTAAGTCATTGCTGTATCCTCAGCACCGGGCACTGTGCCTGGCACATAGCAAGGGCCCGTGGCTTGAACACTTACATAAGTGGTTCCTTTACACTGGCTCCAAATTAAATTGCCTAAATAATAGCTCCGGTGATATCATTCTTTTAGCCCTTGGGGCTCGCCATTGCCTAGAAATAAAGCCTTTACTCTTTAATATGTCATTTAAAGTGCTCTCTGATTTGCTCCCTGACCTAATTTTCAAGCGCGTCTTCCGCTACTTCCCTGCCTCCATCCATCTATCCTGATCTTACACTTCAGTGAAAATGTACCATGAACTATATTCTCCATGTAGGCATTAGCTCGTCTCCTATAGTTTTACTCAGACTGTTCTCTAAACTTGAACTGCCTGCCCCACCCCGTGAATGTCTGTTAAAAACCTTACCTAGTTCATGGCCTAGTTTAAATGCTCCTCCAGGAAGCATTCATGATTCACTCCTTTTACCCCCAAATTATTTTTAATCCTGTTCTATGTTCTCCGAACATTTCCCCCAAAAATCTCTTATCAAAGTAATGTATCCGGGCACAGGGATATGGTGGAAAGAGCGCTGGGATTAAATCTTGCATTGATCACCTACCTGTCGTGTAAAATTGGCTAAGTCACCTAAGCCTCCTTAATCCTACAGGAGAAGATATTAATACCTGCCCTATTGAATGAGCTGCCCTGAGGATGAGCGATCACATCTGCCACCGGCAGCACTTTGTTAATTGCATTATTATTATGTCACATTCTACGCTATATCAGAGCTATTCGTGCAGGAGTCTCTTCTCCGTAGCAGATTGAAAACTCGCGGTGGGGACAAGGACACATCCCTGTATATTTCCATTCCACAGTGCCTGGTAGGAGCGGGTGCTGGGTAAGTGTTGGCTATATTAAACTGAATTGCTCCCTGGAGGTCCCTCCCAATCCCAGGCTCTCTAACTTTCCATCTTTGCGCACATAGAAGTGATTGCTTGTTCCCTCAGTTCCCGTGCTGTTGCAAGCTCTCTAATGCACTGTGGCAGATGCTTCTCTGTAGCCTCGGAGCCTGGGCCCCCCCAGCCCTGATGTCACGGCTCTGGCGCTGGGCCTGGCCTCGTCTGCCCCAGGGACTGCTCCTACCTCTGCCAGGATGCCTTGGCGATGCGTCTTGCAGAGATGATGGTGGAAGGCCAGCTCCAGATTGGACTGAAGCTGTTCCACTTTCCTTTTCTCTTGGAGCCCTGGCCGGCCTGAAGGAGGGGAAGGGGCCACAGTGAGAACAAGAAAACACATGGACATTAGCTTCCACTAAAAAGGGTGTACTATTTTTTGTTTGTTTGGTTGGTTATTTTTTGTAGAGAGTGGAAGGGAGGGGGTAGAGACAGAGAGAGAGAGACATTGATGTGAGAGAGATCCATCGACTGGTTGCCTCTAGCACACACCCTGACCCGGGCCAGGGATCGAGCCTGCAACCCAGGTATGTGCCCTTGACCGGAATTGAACCCAGGACCCTTCAATCTGTGGGGCCAATGATCTATCTACTGAGCCAAACCGACTAGGGTTAGGGTGTACTATTTTGGACATCTGTTCTGGATGAGGCCTTTCAGCTGAGTGTGTGTGTGTGTGTGTGTGTGTGTGTGTGTGTTGGTTTGACAATGGTTAGCTCTAGGGCCTTGGGCTTGGCTGCCTACAAGGAAAACTGGGGGGAGAGATGAAAAAGATAAGAATCTCCAATCGCCCTACTCCAAGCTGTCTTCTCCCTGGTACCCTGGTATTTCTCATAGCCCATCCAACGCTAGGCACTAGGCTTCTGCCATGGAAATAAAACACCCCAAGAGATTGGAAGAGAGCCCCTGTCCACTAGCCAAGGGTGACCTCAGATAGGAGATGGCCTTCACAAAGCCACGTAGGCTAGCACCGGGGCCTCTGCAGCAGCCTGCAGCTCACGTCAGCAGACAAACTGCCCTGGCTCCATAAAATAGCCAGATGTCATCTTTCAAATCGTCATTTCCAGTTTAAGGAATATTTTTAGGTCTCTACTTCTGGGCAGGGCCCGAAACTGGTCATTTTGGTCTGTAAACTCAGGTTCGTTGCTGGACGCTCTTCCCCAGGTTCTCTGAATGCGTATTAGCATTCTGCTGGCCAGGCCCAGCCCCGGCCACGCCCTTCTAGTGGAGTGCTGCCATGATGGCGTACAGGCTTCCAGTGAGTCCACACAGAGCAGAGGTTCTCAAGTTTGGTGGCACATGATGACCACCTACCTGGGGAGGCTGTTAACAATTCTGGGGCTCTGGCCGCACCCAGATTGATGAACCTTGGAGTCTCTGGGAGGTGGGCCCAGGTCGCAATCCTGCTTACAGCTCCCCAGGTGATTCCCATGTGTGGTCACAGTGGCAGGACTGACTAACTTGGATGCACAACCAGGGAACTGGCTCGCTTCCCCTCATCCTCACATCGCCCGCTTCTCCAACCCCACCTGTGCTGCGCTTTTCCCTCTCTCAGGCTCCTCTGAATCTTCATTTTAAAAAAATATATATTTTATTGATTTTTTACAGAGAGGAAGGGAGAGGGATAGAGAGTTAGAAACATCGATGGGAGAGAAACATCGATCAGCTGCCTCCTGCACACCTCCTACTGGGGACGTGCCCGCAACCAAGGTACATGCCCTTGACCGGAATCGAACCTGGGACCCTTCAGTCCGCAGGCCGACGCTCTATCTACTGAGCCAAACCAGACAGGGCTGAATCTTCATTTTAACTCATTTTATTTTATAGCAATATTGGGCTTTAATGGGCTCCTATGCTCTTTAAATACTTATTTAATTGATTTCAGAGATAGGAAGGGAGAGGGAGAGAGAGATAGAACATCAATGATGAGAGGGAACCATCAGTTGGCTGCTTCTTGCACGCCCCCTACCAGGGATTGAGCCTGTAACCCGGGCATGCGCCCCTATGAGGAATCGAACCGTGACCTCCTGGCTCATAGGCCGATGCTCAACCACTGAGCAACACTGGCTGGGCTTATATGCTCTTTAAAGCAATTTCCCAGACTCAACCACATCCGATGGTCTGGACTCTTCAATATCTGGCACACCCCTGCCAGCTGAATGTCCCTTACCCTCTCCCAGCGACACTCACTGGCATTGATGAGGACCAGGGCTGTGTAGAGGGCAATCTCGTCCTCGGAAAGGCGCAAGGCACTCAGGGAGCGGGAGAAGTCGAAGATGGAGCTGATGAGCTCACTGCAGCCTGATGGGAGGGAGCGGAAGAGTGGGCCAGCCGCGTGAGGCCCCGGGGCCCAGGGACGCCCACCCTCCTGGTGTTTGGAGCAGAGAGGGCAATCTGCCCTGAGAAGAGGACGCCCTGGGGCTTGAAGCTTCAGACCCACCCGACTCCTCTCTCTCGTTCCCCCTGCTTCTCACCCAAGGCTCGGAACAGCTCCACACCACCGTATTTGCCTTCGAAAAAGACTGTGTGGTTGCTGGCATTGTAGGCCCGGCACATCCTCACCAGCACCACTTCCATGGCTCCTGGGCGGGGAGGAAAAGGGCAGGTGGAGCGTCACACCAAGCCAGGCCTGCGTCTCTGTCCCCCTGGGCGTCCCGGTCCCTTGACCTCCTCCCTCCACTCAGCCCGGCCCCGTCCCACACCCGGCCCCTTGCCCCCCAGGCCTGCCCACCCTCCCTGGGCACCTGCTTTGAGGAGCACAATCTGGTCGTTCTGGCAGAGCTCCATAAAGCCCGAGAGCCTCTTGGCGAACTCCACCACGTACTGAATGGCCTCGGTGAGGCGGTGGGCACAGCGTTCCCACATCTCCCACATGGACTGCAGGGAAGGAGGAGGGTCCCACTGTAGCCCCTTGATGACCCGGTGACCCCCCCCCCAAGCCCCTGGGAGCCCGCACGGACAAGTTGCAGGGGAGAGTTTATGAACTCCCACATGCTCTCAACACGGCCGTGTTAGCCTAGTCTCAGCACAGATGCACACTCGGGGTCCATTCCTGGGGTTGGGTCCCACTTCCTGAGCACCCACCAGCTGCTGGCATGGACTGAGCTCGTGTGGGAGAATAAAGAAGTCTAAGACACAGCTCTGCCCTCAAAGAGTTGGCATCTTGTTGAAGTGAAAAGCACCTACTGACTCCCTCCCCCAAAAGACACACCCAAAGGCCTTAGTAGTCTAGAGAGGCAACAGCTCAGTGCCAAACGAGTGTTTTCAGAGCCGGCAAGTGGGACAGAGGAGAGAACAGACACTCTGGAGCCCAGTGGGCCTGAATGTGCCTTTGGCTCCATCGCTCCGGGCCCTGGAGTGAGTCTGTTAACCACTCCGCGCTCAGTTTCCAGGTCTGTTCAAAATAGAAGTACAGCCCAAACCGGTTTGGCTCAGTGGACAGAGCGTCGGCCTGCGGACTGAAAGGTCCCAGGTTCGATTCCCGGTCAAGGGCATGTATCTTGGTTGCGGGCACATCCCCAGTAGGGGGTGTGCAGGAGGCAGCTGATCGATGTTTCTAGCTCTCTATCCCTCTCCCTTAATCTCTGTAAAAAAAATCAATAAATATATATATATATAAATATATATATATATAAAAAATAGAAGTACATCCCAGCCTCACTGGTTGGTTGTCATGGGTCAAGGATAGTGGATGTCAAAGAGCATTTCGCACAGTGCCCGGCAGGGGCGGGTGATCAACAGGTGGCGGTCAGGGCTCTGCCTGGTGTTCTGGTTGACAGAGGAGGGACAGTGCGCCACGGTGGGGGCCGGGAGGCCCAGCCAAGTGTTACCAGGCAGAGGCTCGGGGAAAGCTCTGGTCCGTCTGCTGGGAGGTAGACACCCCCACTTCAACGTGGGCTCACACCTGTGTCTATCTGGGATGCGCTGCTCGGCCCCAGCCCACACGGTGTGCAGGCGGCCACCTCGGGGCTCCCCAGTGGTGGGATGTCCCGCTCCGGGCAGGTCCCCTGGCCTCACCTTCCGCTGGTAGCCCGCCACCTCCTCCCGGGAGAAGAGGTTGGGGCGCTGCCGCAGCAGGTCCTCCAGCCGCAGCTGACACGTCTCTCGGTAGGACTTGCACACGTTCTGCACCAAGTGCTCTGGGGCCAGAGAAGAAGGCACGGGCTCCGTCTCAGCCAGCGCCTCCCCACACCTATGAGGGCACCCCTCTGCCTGGCCCACCCCTGCTCTGCCGACCCCTCCACCCCTTGTCCAGGCCCCCTCAGCTCTCTCGGGCTCGCATTTGGTTTACATGGGGTGCCCACTAGGACCTCTCTCTCTCGGAATCCCCTCCCTCATCCTCCCCACCCCCGTCTGCCTCCTCAGCTGCTCACCAATCTCCGTCAGGGAGGCATAGGGTGCCGCGGGGGTGCTGCGGAAACTGGGGCTGCGGTAGCTGTCCGGGCCTTGTCCTGGGTCCCCCAGCCCGGGATGCCTGGGGTCCTCCAAATGAAGTCCGTATCTGTCCGGGGTCAGCTGGCCGCCCGGGCTGTAGAAGCTCTCTCTGCCCTCAGCCTTGCCCCGCTCCGGGCTGTATTCGAGGGGGTACGAGGCCCCGTTGAGCCCGGCCTTGGCCAAGCTGTTGGAGTAGGAGGGCCTGGAGCCTGGGGCTCTCAGGAGGCCAGGGGGACAGGCGGAGGCCTCGGGCAGGTCAGGCGAGGAGCCCAGGGGCAGCTGCCCATCTGGGAGCCCCAGGGTGCAGGAGAGGGCGGCTGCCCCCTGGCCCCCCGCAGGAGGGGTTCTGGCCACCAGCTCCCGCTGCTCCCGCTGCTGCTGCTGCTGCTGCTGCTGTAGCTGCTTCTGCACCTCAGCGTGGAGGCTGTCCCTTTGCTTCTTGGACATGCGGCCAAACTTGACAGCTGAAAGAGGGGGGGGGGGGGGCGGGAGCTTTTGAGGCGGGAGGGCAGGCCCTGGGCAGAGCCCACAGCATTTTGATTATTGCGGGGGTTAACTTGCTGCTCCCTGAATAGCCGACTCCAGGTCTTGCCTGAGAGCCTGCCTTGCGGGGGGGGGGGGGGGGGGGTGGGGGGACTCTGTTCAGGACCCTCCCACCGCTCTCTCTTGCTGGCTTCGGGGCCCAGACATTTCGTCTGAGAAAACTCTCCCAGCGTGAACCCAGCTTCTCAATGTGGCCGAGTCTAAGCCATGAGTCTGGACTGAGAATTCTGGCCTCCCGATGGCGGGGCTGGGGGTGGCCGAGGAGGGGGCCTCAGGCTGTATCGGGGTCACCTCGCCTTTCGAGGAGGGTCGGAGGAAGAGGAGGCTGAGAACACAGGTCTCCCTGTGGTCAGGCTGCAGGCTCCCTGGTGACCTAGATACTCACCACAGCCCAACCCAGGCTCCGCGGCTGGTGTCTGAACATCCTCTTCTGCTCTCTCTTTCCTGCCTTTTCGCTCCCCCCCCACCCTCCCAGGTGTGGGGGCACAGCCCCTCGCCCCGCCTGCCCCTCGCACCCCTGCCTGTTTCCTTTCACTTTGTTATTTTGGGCGCTGAAAAGTGCTGACAGGCTCCTCTGCCTCCCCCTCAGCTCATGCCCCCCCCCCCAGCCCGGCCTGGGTTCCCTCTGTGGTGGGGTGAGGAGGGGGAGGGGGAGGAAGGTGGAGAAAGGCACCAGAAACAGCAGGCCCCCCACCCTCCCGGCCTCTGGGTTACCCTCAGGCCACCATTCCTGACACAGTGTTCAAGGATGGGGGTGAGGGGCTGGCAAGAGAGACGGGGCCAGGGCTAGAGCGATGGGGCAGGAGGGAAAGAGGGGAGTGGAGGGAGGAGGACCCATCCCGAAAGAAAAGGAGGAGTTGGGGACCGCAGGGAAAGGAGGGTTGTTCTAGCCGAGCCTGAAGTTGGGGGCTGGGAAGAGCTCCGATGAGGGTGGCCTAGCGGTGGAGACCGGGCCTGTCGGGAGGGATGGAGAGGGGACCCCGGGAAGGGCGTGTGCACAGGCCAGGAGGCCCCTCAAGGCTGCAGGGAAAGCTGGGGGGCTGCCCACTGGGCCTCACCGTCTCGGGACATGCCCAGGGCCAGGCATTTCTGCAGGCGGCAGTGCTGGCATCGGTTCCGGCTGGTGCGGTCGATGGGGCAGTTCTGCTGGCGGGTGCAGGCGTAGGCCACGCTGCAGTGCTGGCTCCGGCGGAAGAAACCCTGGGGAGGCAGGGGGAGACGGGGCTGCTGGTCGTGGCCAGGCCAGCTCAGCCCCCAGCGCCTCCAGCCCACGAGCTCCAGCCCCAGCGATCCCAGGTCCTGCGGTCAGTTTCCTCTCCTCCATTTCCTGGTGTGACAGCCATTCGCCCTGCAATCGCTTCCCCAGCTTAAGACAAGGCCCCTGTGTGCAGGGCCCTCCAGGCCAGGCACCACCCCAGCCGCCTCAGGAGCCCATCCCTGGGGTCCATGGCCACCACCTGCCCCTCCTCATCGCTAGGAGACTGTGTACGCGTGTGCGCTCACCTTGCACCCCTCACAGGTAATAACCCCGTAATGGATCCCAGATGACTTGTCCCCACAGATTTTGCAAGGAATCACTTCGATTTGTGCTGGAAAAGAAAGAGCAGGAGGTGGGCCTGGGGCCTTCTCTGGGCCCTCTCCCCTTCCTCCCCCGGTGCCTGGCCTGTGGATCCAGGGCCACCGTGCTCCCCTCCCCGCCCCAGCCCGGCTTGGCGCGCTCTTTCCCTCCTGCAAACTGGAGGGAGTGCCGGGCGAGGTGCTGCCAGCCCAGGGGCCGTGGGGGCCGTTTTTGTACTTTTTTGTTTTGTTCCAGCTCCAGAGGGGCAGAGACAGCAGCTGCGGGGAGGCCACCTGCTCAGCGCTCCAAGTTTAAAAGGCCCCGTTGCCTCCCTCCCTTTGCCCCCCTCCCGCCTGGCGACCGAGGAGTCCTCACTGCTTCTCAACACCTGCTTCCCGCCCTGGGGGCTTCCTCTGGGCCACCCTCCCCCACTGGGCTCCCACGGGCAGAGGGCAGAGCGTGGGGCCTGGAGGGAAGATGTGGCACACCAGGCGGTGGGGGGGGGAGGGCACCTGGGTCAGGTAGAGATGCCAACCATCCTCAGCCGGGCAGGGGAGGCTCAGGGAGGGCCAGGGGCCACAGAGGGGGGCCCGGAGAGGGTAGGGAGAAGAGCAGATGGAGCGCGGGAGAGTGGGGCTAGCAAGCCAGTTCTGCTGGACGCCTGGGAGCCAGGGAGAGCATCAGACAGGGCTCCCAGGGCCCTGGCCCCGGAGCGGAGGGAGGGTGGCCCTGTGGATATGCCTATGTGCACACGAAGGCCTCTGTGTTCAGCTACATGCACACAAATCAGGAGTGTTAACGCTGCCTGGGGCTTGAGACCATCTTGTTCAACCTTTTCTTTCCTTTGCCGATGAAGAAAGGCCAGAGGAGGAAGGCGGTTGGCCCAGGTTCACGCGGCTAGTTTGACCCAGAGCTGGGTCTACACTCCAATTCCCCTGAGCTTTCCATTAAGCTGCTTTGTGTGCATGGGGTTTGGAGTGCACACATCAGTGGGCGTGTGTGTGTGTGTGTGTGTGTGTGTACACATGAAAGGTACATGTGATTTGTACATGTGATTTGTAAGCCAATGCATGTCTGCGTGAGCCAGGGTGCACACATGCATGTCTCTGTGTTAGTGTTTGTTCATTGAACTCACTGTAAGCGGTGCCTGCCCCCTCCCTTCACTGATGCTGGCCCCAGGCTCACCGCCCGCTTCACCCTGTCCCTGTCAATGCCCACAGCTCTCTACCAAGTTCCAGGGCCCGGCAGTTGGCCTTCCTCCAGCCCACCTTTGAAGGGAGCTGGGCAGAGTTGGCATTCCTGCTACTTCAGGTGTTTTTGTCCCTCCCAAGGGCATAGAGGTCTATTCTCTGCCACTGCTGACCTGCTGCCTCCCCCTCTGAGTCCCCTTCGGGCCCAGGCCTAGGCCCTGATCAGGTGCAGGGTCTGCTGAGGTGAGGTGGGAGGGTGACCATGACTTGCCCGCCGCTCCCTGAGGTATTGTGTCCATCAGCCCTGAGGTGAGTCAGACTAAGCTGCCTCCTCAAAGAGGCAGGGCACAAGGGGCTGACACCCTCCACGAGGGCGCGACCCCCAGCCCCGGCCCTACTTGCCTGCGCGTCACACACACAGAAAGCTGTGGTCATCCAGGGCGTTAAGAGCAGATTGGAACGCATGGAGGGAAGAGGGAACAAGAGGGGTTCGGGTGCTTGGAAAAGGGGCAGGAAATGTGGGGGCACCTGCCCGTCCAGTCACTTCGATTCTCTGGGCCTCATGTCCCTCGTTGGTAAAATCAGGACAAAAATAACATTGCCTGTCCGTGGGGTGGTGTAGGGGGTACAGTTAAATGGTATCACCATGGGCAGCATGTGCTATGCCAGTTACCGCTGCGTGGAGCTGAGGGCGAGGAAAGCCAGTGGGCATCTGAGGTCGCCGGACATGCTTGTGCCCCATGGAGTCTGCCCTTGCCCCAACACCTTCCCCCCAACACTGTGGTCTCGCTCTCCTCAGTGGACCTGAGCCCAGAGAGGGGAGAAACCAACGTGGGTCACCCACAAAAGCAAGCGGCAGGGAGATTAGGCCAAGCCACAGTGGGAACTCGGGCTCCAGCCCCGCCGTCGACCACAGGCCTCCCAGCCTGTTCCCTTCTCCCAGAGCCACATCCGCATGCGTGTGTGTGCTGACCACACGGGTGACCCAGACACATCTCCCTGTCCCACGCCTGACCCGCTGCTGGCGCGGCCCTAGGAACCTCACGACAGTGTGACCACGACCTCGCCCTTCTCCTGGGGCTATGTGGCCAGCCACAGGCCTCCAGCACAAATACCGGGTTTGGGGGGGGGGGGCGGTGTCTGAGTTCAGACCCCAGCCACGAGGCCAGCCACGGCCCTCTGTCCCCAGCCGTAGGCCAAGACAGAGGTACCCAGGGAGACAGACACAGAGTCAGAGGGTCTAAACTAGAGGGTCAGATTGATAGAGACTTAGACCCAGAGATGGAGAGATGGCCAAAGAAACACAGAAAAACCCAGTCTGTCCTGGCCCTGTCTGCCCTGTCAGGCCCTTTTTTCCTACTCCTCCCTCCTTCCCCTGACACCTGTGTCCCCTTCGAAGCCATCTAACCAAAAAACCTCAAAGTTAAAGTCCCGGTGCGCATGCGTGTGACTGTGGAGGAGGGGAAGGGAGAGAACGGGAAGGGGACGGGGTCGGGCAGAGGTGGCAGTGGGGGCAGCAGGAATTGAAAAACACCTCGGATACCTCCCCTTCTGAACCTACCCCTGAGCTACCGCCCTGAAGCAGCAGGTGCTGGGAACCCAGATTGGGGAGGGGGAGCTGAGTAATCACAGGATTACTCAAACTGTTGCCTGGGAGCCTGGCCTGCCAGGAACTTACCATCTAAGAGCCCAACGGTGCCAGGAACTAGAACCAAGCAAAGGTCAGGAACCTGAGGCCAGCCCTGCAGCACAGCCCCGAAGGGCCCCCGTGTGCCTGCACGCCGCTCTGGGGAGATCGGCACCTCTCTCCCAGGGCCCGTCCAAGGACATCCTCTCATCCCAGGGACAGAGACACGGCCACATGTGCATGCTGTCTCCTGAAACCACCCAGTGACTAGATGACTCTAGCCCTTTTTGTCTCCGATGAGATTGCCCGGGGATCTCATTACAAGGCAGGTCCTGACTCGGGAGGTCTGAGAGGGGCCTCGATTCTGCGTTTGAACAAGCTCTTGGTTGGCGCCCAAGCTGGCTGGGCCTCAGTCTACACTTTTGAGCAGCGAGAACTTCCTCCCTCTTCCTGCTTTTGTGCCAGGCTGCTCCCACGGGGGGAGAGGGGCGTGTGTGGTGTTGGTGGTCTCTCTCCCAGCTCATTCTGGTATCTTCTCCACCAGCCAGTGTGACCTCTAACAACGTCACTCTGGCGCGGTACCCAGAAAAGAACACGCATCTCTCCTAGACATGATCCTTCACAGTGAAGGATCAGCAGGGAGCGCCCTGGGGGGAAATACGGCAGAGAGCAAGTAGCCTCTGCTCCCCTCCCTCGGGCCTCCTCTAATCTCACCCTCCTCACAGCTGTGAGATTCACTGATAGCGCGCTTTGAACACATCCAGAGCTGGCTCTGTGCCACCCTGGGAAGCCACCCCGGGCCCTGTCCAGGTGCCCTATGCCACAGAGAGGAAATGGTAGGTGCAAAGTGGGGGCTTCCAGCTTGGGGGATCTCTCCCCTCAAACCCCAGAACCACCCCCCGGGCCTGGTGGAGAATGGATGCTGACAGAGGAACCTGGGGTCCTCGTCTCCTCTTGGTGCTCTGTCACGCTGGGCCTGCCCTGTCTCCTCTTTCTCCCTTTCTCCAGTGGACGTCGATTAAGGAGGAATAATAATGGTGGGCTGGATTCCACCTCTCCGCCAGGTTTGGTAGACATTTTTCACTGAATGAGCACAACAACCCCGTGGAGTGGGCACGACTAGACTGTCCCCATTGCACCGATGAGAAATAACGGCGTCCGGGGGAGAGTAAACGGCTTGACTAAGGTTACACAGCCACAAGGGGCAGATCCGGCTTTGGAAGTCGGGACTCTATCTTGAGAGCCAGTGTCCTCAACCAATAGACCCTACAAGAATAGACCCTACAAGAGCCAGTGTCCTCAACCAATAGACCCTTAGCAATAGACCCTACAAGAATGAGCTGCCCAAATGCACTGAGGAGGATGGGACAGGGGACGGGTCACTTCCTGGCTGCAGGGGCAAGTGTGAAGTGAGGGGGCAGGCTAGGAACCGAATTTAGGGAGGACACCCATGGAACTACTGTCAGGACTCGTGTGTGATGTCGAGATCCAGAGAGACGATATTCCCTCTGTCCCAGCTCTTCCTCCCGCCTTTAGCCTTTACCCATTGCTCATGGGCAGCTTCCCAGGGGAAGGTGGGCAGCTCGCCCAGTCCAGCAGAGCTCCCGATCCGATCGGGACTCCTCTGGCAGAACACAGCTCCCCTGGGGGTGGACTGGCTTTCACAGATCTCGGCAGACCTCTCTGCAGGTTCGAATAAGTAATGGGAAAGGGGAACGAACGTGTCTCTTTTCTTAGCTTAGGCCCCCTCCCCCGCCACAGCCCAGACTCTGAGTCCCTTTGCCCAGGGAGACCACAAGTGTGCCCAGCCTGTCCCCAGCCTCCCTCCCTCCTTCCTCAGCTCTCAGTTCCTGCAGCTTCTGCAAAGCTGGAAACCACGGTGGTGGGTACCACCCGCAGGGGAGCCGGAGGGGAGGGCGAGGCGGGGGTCAGGAGCGAAGCAGTGTACCTGGTGAGCACCCCTCCCAGCCCATGCCGAGAATTTTCTGCTGATGCACCCAGATCCCAGGGCTGAGAAAGTAGCGAAGCTAAAACTCAGGTGGGCGAGGGAGAGTCTGGGGTTTTGAAAAGCCATGAAAGCCAGCCAGCCACCTGAAACCCCCTCGTGGTGCCCCCGCCACCCCCGCAGTCTGGGACTGGAGAAAGGAGGGGAAACAAAAAGAATTGAGTGAAAACAACCAGCGAATGGGGGAGGGGATGAATCACCAGGAGGAAGCTCTGAGGAGTGGGAGCCCTCAGCCGCCTCCCCTGCCTCCAGGCCTGTATCCCTTCTGCTCCAGGAGGCCCGAGGAGTCAGACGGACCCTGGCTCTGGCCCCAGGCCCTGCCCCGTTACCACCCCTTCCCCCCCCAAATAGCCGGCTCCATCCTTTCTGAGCCCAGGGTCTGAGGGAAGGGGCAGTGTTGCAGCAGCAGCAGGAATGGACCAGCCATGGAGGCTGGAGGAGACCCCGGGGCTGCCTCCTTTGGAGAGCCCTTCAGCAGGGGAAAGTCCCTGTTCCCCGTCTGAGTCAGGGGCACAGAGGCAGGGCAGGGGAGGGAGCCCCTGGGAGGGACGGCCACACCAGCACCCAGGTCTCCCTGTGATGAGGCAGGCTGGGGCGCTCCGGCCTCCAGAGCCCTGGGCTGGGGTGGGGTAAATCAGGGGTGTTTGGGATCCCAGTGAGGAATGGGAGGAGAGGAAAAGGGAAGGCGCAGGGGTGATGCCAGGAAGGAGGGGCCCCTTGTAAAGTCTCCGATGGCCTGGCTCTCAGGGGGAGACCGGTGGCACCCTGGGGAGTGGGCTTCTCCCTGGCGCACTGCTCCTCATCAGCAGGACCAGGCCTGAGAGAGACCAGGTACAGCGCAGCCAGCAGGCACCTGGACGGCTCGTCCTCCTACCTCCCCATCCATCCAGGCCTCACGCCAGGGCCTTCGCCCATTGGCTCCCGCCCTCTGGCTGGCTGGGACGTTTTGGCTCATGGACATTTCCTCCCTACGTAGGAGCAGGGAGCCTGTACCACCCTTCCAGAAACTCCGGAAACCCGTGCCTCTTCCTCCCCACCTTCCTAGACGCCATGGGTATCAGTGTCTCCCTCCACGCTTTCCGCTTCCTCTCTCCGAGTCTGCGGGCCTCTCTGTTCCGCACGCCAGTCCTGTCTCGGCCCTCACACTGCCGTGTTTGGGCTCTCCTGGGGTTTCTCCATTATATCTCCATCCGGACGCATTAATCTCTGTCTTGTGAGTTGGGCCTCTGCGTCTCTGTTTCTCCGTCTGTTTCTGCTCCTTGGTCTTTGGGTGTGTGCCCCCCAAACCCAAGCCCCCAGCGCTCCGACTCGCCCCAGCTGTCATCTGAGGGCATGGTGGCGGCTGGCACTCATCGGGGGGTGGTGCAGGCAGGTAAGTTAGGGCTATGAGATACCCAGAGATGTCCTAGTGAGAAGGACCAGTGGCCCAGAGCCCTAAACAGAAGAGACCCCTCTCCTTCCTCCCAGCCTGGATGGAGCTGTGGGGGATCTCACGTAGGGGTGCCCCCGTGTCTCCCTCACTGGGTCCCCGGGGACGGCTGCCCTCCTGCCAGCGCCGCAGCACGCCCCATCTTTGGTTCCTGGGGCGGACGGCGGATTTGAGACCATTTCTGGGAAGATGGCTGGGCTCACCTTTGCTGCGAATGGAAGGTGCTAGAAGGGAAACTGACACTCCCAGGGGCCCTTCTTCTTGCGGACGTGTTTGGCTCTTCTCACCCCTCCTGGCCCACCCCAGCTCATCCACCTGCTTGGATGGGAGTCTCCATCCCAAGCTTGGGAGTGGAGCTCTTTCCTGTCTGCACCCCCCCCCCCCCCCCGGGAAAGCTGAGTGTCCCTCGCTACCTTTGGGGGTGCCTAACTCGGGGGCCAGGGCTCTCTCCTTGGTCCTGGGCCCTCAGAGCCTCCCCAGAATTGGTTTTGTTTTTAGGTTCGGCTCCCTTGTGTTGCAGAGGAGGAAACCATGACCCAGTGACTCGCCTAAGACTGCTTGGCTAGTCGGTGACAGGTGGCAGCAGAGCCTGGTCAGGAGACTCTCAGCCATGGGCCTTTCCGGGTCCCCAGGTGGCCTTGCTCCCGTGTCCTGTGGGAGGGCGCCAGGTGGAGGCCGGGCTGCCTCGGGTGCAGGCCACAGGGGCCCGGGCTTTCCTCTCTCCTGCGCCCAGGGCTCGGAGCGGCTCTCTGGCTTCTCTTACACGAACCTGGGCACTGGCAGGTTTGCCCACTCTTGCTCTGCTGGGCGGCATAGGGACCCCAGGCATCTGCCCGCTAGCTGCTGGCCTGTGACCCCGAGCCAGAAAGGGGGTGAAGCTGAGAGCTTTCTGCTCCCATCTCCTCTGCCTGATCCCTCTCAGCAAATGGGAGACTGGACCTGGGGACACACACACACACACACACACACACACACACACGCCCCTGGACTGGGCAGAAAGCATGGTGGGTCCGAGGCCTGGATGATGCTGGGGTTCTGACCCTTTCCGCCTGCTGACCTCACCCGCCTCTCACCCTCTCACGTCCGGCTGCTCCAGGGCCCAGCAGCTCCTGCGGCCCCTTTCCCACCCCGTTCGCAGGCTGAAGGCACAGAGGGCAGCCCTGCAGCGGGGCCGGTGAGTGCGTTCAGGATGCGGGCTACTCACCAACCTCCATCTCCTTCAACTGCGTGAGCTGGAGGGCAGCCCCGGCCTCTCGGGCTCAGTCTCTTTCTGAGGCGAGGGGCAGGGCACCTCTTGCAGAGCCTCTGCAGTGCTCAGGGCAGAGGAGCCCTTCACTGCCGCTGCTCTCAGACTCCCCAGCTACTCCACCCACCTCCCTCCAGACCTTGGCCTCGACCGAGACACACCCTGCCAGGGGAGAGGGCTCAGCGTTGCTCACTTTGTTCCCCAGACACCCCTCCTTTCCAGAAGGCCTGGGGAGGACGCGGGGTCCAGGCCTCCCCGCTCCCAGGTGGCCCCATTCACTTACTTCTCATGGCTGAGCTGTGGGCTTGGCCACCTTGGCTCCCTGTCCTTCTCAGCCCGGAGTGGTCCAGAGATGGGGCACAGCTGGCAGCAGGGTTGGGGGCGAGGCCTCTCAGCAGAGCCTCAGCCCGCAGCTCTGCACCCAGCTCTCCCCCAGTGCTTCTGGGCTGGGGGGTTTAAGCTAGCACCACACAGGTGGCCCAGTGACAACCCCCCAACTCCACTCCGCCACCCCCCACCCCTCCCTAGGGTGCAGCGGGTAGGATGACAGGCGCCCCACGTGGCCAATCTGGGCCTGGGGCAGGGTGTGAGGGGCGGGGCAGCCAGTGGCAGGGGGCGTTGGAAAATTCCAAAACCACAATCGACAGCCACACGCGGTAAAAGCTGTTTCCACCTGACAGGGTGGCTCTGGCTGGGGAGCCAGAATGGAGCTCACATGAGCCTGGGGCCAGTTTCCCCCTCCCCCTCCCTCTGAGGACTCCCAAGCCTGACCCTCTTTGCCAGGTGACGCCAGGGACAGGGATGTTTCTAGAGGTAAGTCACAGATACGCCTGCCTGGGGTGGTGGCGTGTTCCACCGGAGACGCCGTGGACTGCCAAGAGCCGTGCCCACTGAGTCGCAGTCTGGGAGGCTGCCCTCCACCTCCTCCCCCCGCCCGCCCACCCCCCACACACACTCATGCCCTCCCTACGGACACCATGTATGCCCTGGGGTAGGGAGTAAGAGATAACAGTAGCAGCAATAACCATCAGACAAATGCCCACTCTCTGAAGGAAGGGTCAGTCTGTCAGAAGTTTGCTTGGGAACAAATCTGCTGCAATTTGAATGATGATGATGGTGATGATGACGATGATGATACTATGTGCCAGAAATGTTTTTTCAGTGTTTTATGTGGATTATCTAGTCCTCACAAAAAATACTTAAGGAGGTCGGTACCATTCTCCCCATTTCAAAGTTGAGGAAAGTGAGACACAGAGAGGTTAAGTAACTTGCCCAAGATCACACAGCTCGTAAGTGGTGACGTCAGGATTCAAACTCAGGCCGTTTGGTCCCGGATCCCACTGAACCAGGGTTTCTCTGGTTCAAGTCTGCTCTTAAGGGCGCCTCCGCTTGGGAGAGGGCTCCTCGTGTGTGAGTCTCTCTGTAGAGTTTCTTGGCCTAGGGGTCCTTCTGAGGGGCCAATCCATCTGAGAGACCCTCTCAGCCTCGTATCTGCTCTATGGGTACCTCAGCCTGGGGGGTTCCCTCCTGGGTTCCTCCCTTCTTAGAGTTGTCTCAGTTCGGAGCCCATTTATCGGGGCCTCTCCAACTGGAGGAGGTAGGTGTATCTTTCCTGGCTTCTCTGGGCCAGATCCCCGGAGGTCTCCGTTCTTACCGGAACCCCAGTAGCTCCTCAGCCTGGTTCAGGCCTCTCCCTGCTGGCCTTCCTCAGCTCCCAGGAGCTGGGCAGCGGATTGGGTAAAGGTTTGGGAGGACACTCATGGGGGTGGGGGTGGGGATGCGGTTGCACAGGGCCAGTGGGTTGGGAAGGGCATCGGGGGTGGAGGGTGGGGGGGTGGGGGTGGCCCTGGCCGAGGTTTCTGTGGTTAGGGGTTAAGGGTAGGAATGGAGTTTAGCCACTTCCAGTTCTAGCGGCTCTGAAACTCCCCCTTTACCCCCCACCCACATATGGTCCCTGGCTCCCTTCCCCGAGCTCACGTCACTCCTTGACCCGCTTTCCTCCCCGGGCCCTGCTCAGCATTTCCGTGGGGCCTGTGGCTAGGGGCAGGCGAGGCCCCACCAGGATTGTGCTGAGCAAAGCAAGCCCCCACCCAGGAAGTTGAAGCATCCTGGATGGCCCCCAGCCCCAGTCTGCCCGGCTCAGGGAGGGAGTGGCGCCGCGGCCCTGGCCGAGCCTCCGCCTGGAACGGGAAGGTCCCAGGCACCGTTAGCAGCGGGAGGGGTGGCGGCGAGCTCTCAGGAGGGACTGGTAGGCCGTTCGAGGCCGGGCCAGAGAGGTAACGGCTCCTGCCCCAGAGTTGTCCCCATCACGTGGGGGACCCGGCTCTTGGAGGCCTTCCCCAGAGCGCCCTCAGGCTGGGAAGGGCACGCCCGGCTCTGGTGTGACACCAGCTCTGGGACTGAGGTGGAGTGGGTGCATTTTCTGGGGGAGTAGCTTCTCCCACAAACCGGGAGGGTAGATCAGATGTGCTTCCTCCCTCACATCCATTGGGAAGTCCTTCCTGAGCTCTAGCCCCTTCTCGCATGCTGGAGCCTCCGTCTTCCAGGGCCCTGGGACCCCGAGGGTCCCTGCCCGTGTGTCTCCTGCAGCGGTGAACACTTCCCTGCTCTCCAGCCCTGCACAGCCTGGCCCCAGGCTTGTTCACACCTCAGGATGTGTGAGCCACAGAGACTAACACCAAACCTGGCTGGGCTGCCGCAAAGCCTGGTGCAGGCCGCCTGCCTCCCTGCCCCACCCCTTCCCCGCAGTGCCTCTGTCCAGCATCCCTCCCCTCCTCGCCCCGCAGCGCCCTTTTACTTTTTACTCTTTGTTTCTTTACAATGTTAGTCCCCCGCCCCTGCCCCTCTTCAGGCTTCTTCCTTATCTCGAGGTTTCTTTATCCCTCCCCCTCCTTTCCTCACCCCCCTGTCTGTCTCCCCATCTCCCCTGCTTTTCTAGGCTCCACCTCTCTCCAGGCCGGGCCACCTCTGTACGGCCCCTCATCTCTGGAACCTACCATGTCTTCCTTTTCCGAGAACCTCCCACAGCCCTTGCTGGATTCTGTGCCATCTCTCCACACCCCAGCACCAGGGCTCACCCCAATCCTCTACTCACAGGTGTGGGTCTTCTTTGCAGCCAGCAGCTCTGGAAAGAGAAGAGAGGGGAGTCAGGGCTGACAGTTGAAGACAGCCCCCCCCACCCCCCCTTAACCCCCCCCAACCCCGCTCACTGGTCTCCATCCCCATCCCATTGCTTCCCAGCGGAACCTGGTGTCTGAGGGGAAGGTGGGACCACCCTCTGCACGTCCTCTTCTCCCTTCTCTGCCCTGCAGTCATCCTGGTCCTCTCCCAGGTCCTCGGGAGTGCCAGGCTCACCAGCTCAGGGATGCCCAAGCTATCCCTTCTGCCCAGAAGGCCCTTCCCTCACACCCCTCCGTGGAGCCAACTTCCTCAGCCCTGGAGTTTCCCATTCCATCTCTCCCCTGGAGAAGCTGTACCTCCCACGCCCCCCGGGGCTGACACTCAGCACCTCGCAGCTGACTTCCTGGTGCCGCATCGCTTAGCTGATAGCCTCGTGTCATTAGCCCTGAACCAGGGCTTCCACTAGACGGCAAGCCCTCTGGAGGCAGGGACTGTCTGCCCTGTTCACGCTGACCTTCCCAGAGCCGTCCGTCCGGAGGCCTGGCCCGGTAGGGACACAGTACACATCCTGCAGCCACAGTTAACTCTCTGTGGGGGTTCAATCTCTTGGCTGTTTATGTGTTCCTTTAGGCACCTGGGGACCCCAGACGTGTGGGGGTTGAAGTGGGGTGGTGAGGATGTTTGGAGGCAGAGGACGGGAGAGCTGCAAGCAGGGAGCCTGCTCTGCCTTCCTAGGCCCCGGCTCCCACGCTCCAGCCCGCCCTGGAAGGAGTCCCTGCCCACCAGCTGTGTGGTGTCCGGGTGGAGAGCGGGCAGCAGAGAGCGCAGGTGGGTGGACGCGGGTGAGCAGGGAGGCGCAGGCCTCCAGGGGGGCAGCTGCTGAGGGGAAAGCCTCAGCCAGAGCATCTCTGGGGTTGTTCATTCATGGGGTTAGCATGTCTTAAACACCTCCCCAGGGAGCCCCTGAAGGTGCTCCCCCCCGCCAGGCCTGGTCCATTTTCTACATCCACACAGCAGCTCCTCAGAGGGCACAGGGCCGGAGTGTTGTCCCAGGAAACCCTGCGGCCCTGCCTTACATCCCCTATAGTTTCCCCACCCCCTGAATCTGCTCTCCTGTTACTTTTCCTTCAATCCTGGGCAGTGCCTCTCCCAGCCCCACACTGTCCCTCTGGCAGGCTTCCTCCACTCTGCCCAGTGCGGGTGAGTGGACGTGAAGGCCTGGCCTCTGCTGGGGTGGGGTTAAGGGCGGGGAGGACTCCCCGAGAGGGAGTGGCTCCATCCGGCCCCTCCTGCCTACCCGCCGCCGATCCTGCCTAGCCCCACCCGGCTTCCTCCCTGACTCCCTGACGTGGCACCCCACACTGCTCTCTGGCCTCCAGCCTTGAGCCTGAGAGCAGTCCTGGGGTGGGGGTGTCCCCTGCGTGCCTGGCAGTGGCGTCCTTCCTCCACCAGATGGCCCTGGAGCTGGCAGCCCTGGCCCTCAGGCTTCCCTCTCGGAGCTCACAGCTGACCAAGCATGTGGCCGTGGGATCTGCTTTGAGAGGGTCTCTGATTAGGTCATGGGTGGGGCCCAGGCCTGCCTGCCTCTCTGCCCCCTGCTGCCCTGGGCTCAGCACCCCACATTCTCTGCAGAAACGAAGCCCCGTGCCCCAGAGCCAGGGGGAGGCAGGTGCCAGGCTCGTGGACATGGGCAGCTTGCTTTCTCCCCCCACCCTTGTCTGTCACCCTCAAAGGCAGGACAGGTTTCTCCAGTGGCGAGTGGACAGAATGGAAGTGGCCAGTTTCCCAGCCACTGCTGTGCGGGGTTCTAGCCCACGGAGGCAGAACAGCAGTGTCCCCGCTGCTCCCAGGGGTGCAGACTCTTGGGGGGGCCTGCCCACATTCTAATCCTCGCCTGGCTCTACGCCCCTCTCTCCTCCCTCCACCGCACCTGTCTCCTCTTCCTCCTTCCTCACTTTCTTCGCCCTCCATGCATTTCTCGTGTCTCCCCTTTTCCTAGTCTCCTCCTCGCGTGTCCCCAGCCCCTCCTCCCGCTTCTCCTTCAGTTCCTATCGGGGCTGGCCCTGTCTCACCTGTCTGCGGTCCCCTGACCATCCATCTCTCCTTTTTGCTTCTCCTGTCCCTCCTTCCCTCCTCGGTTCTTGACCAATCCTGCCTCTCCCTCGCCTCTGAACCTCCTGGCAGTGCCTTCCACCTGCCTGCAGGGCCCAGGGCCTCTTACCCTGGGAGGCTCGGTGGTGTCTCTGTGGGGCCCTGTCCATGGGGCAACTCCCTGGGTGCCGTCCTTGCTGCCCGGGCTGCCCAGGAGGGCAGGGAGCAGGGCCCAGGGGAGGGGGGAGGAGTGTGTGGAGGGAGGGAGCACCTGGCCCGTCAGCAGGCAGGGGAAAGGAGTGGCTGGCAGAGCGTCCTGGCACCAGGAGGGGACAAGGGGAGGGACCCAAGGAACGGATTTTGGAGCCTTGAGGAGAAGTAGGATAGGTGGAGGCAAGGGAAGGGGCCTGGAATTTACTGACCACCTACTGTGTGCTGGGCCCTTTGCCAGGCACTTTATGTAAATCCACGATTTTCTTCCATCCTCGCAACATCCACCATGAGGCAAACAGAATTATTCCAGGTTTGCACATAAGCTAAGTGATGCTCAAAGGTATTCATGACGCACGGCCTCGTACAGAGACAGTAAGTGGTCGGTTGAACTGTGGTTTTGAACCCAGCTCTTTGTGACTTCAGAATCACGTGCTTTCTCCCTGACAGGAGACGGGCAAAGGGAGGGAGAGGTAGGTTTATTTGGGGGGGAGGGGTGGGGTTTGTGCCTTTTCTCCAGGATGTGATCAGACATCCCAGGGGGTCCTGGGTTCCTTGAGGCCTCTGTCTGCTTAGCCCCTGACCCTCACTCCGCCCTTCCCTGGAATTCCCTGACTCCTCGATGCCCCCACATCTGCCTGGTCTGTTGGGGCTGGGGTGGGGGCAGGCCTGGAGGAGTGTGTGGAGGCAGAGGATCAATGGGAGGGGGAGAGGAGCGATGCTACCCTTACTGGTTGGGGGATGAGGAGCCCAAGCTGAGCGGGCCCACACTGGGCCAGCCCGGGGAAGGGCTCTGTGCAGGGGGAGGTTTCAGCAGGCTCTGGATGCCGCCTCCCTCCTGCACAGCCTGGGCCAGAGTTTGATTAGCTGGGCCTGGCTCTCCTGGTTACCCAACAGGCCAGCTGGCTAGAAGCCAGGCTGCAGCGCGGGGAGGCTCCCTGGCACCTCCTCCTGCTTTCCCTCCCAGCTGGTAAACAGCAGAGCAGAAGCCAGCCACGCCACAGCCTCGTGACTCGCCCGCTGCCCCCCCCCCCCACCCCCCACCTGGCGCACGTGGCACCTGGCGTGGAGAGGGCAGGCAGCTGTCCCTTCCTCCTGGGCCCTCCCATCTCGCCATCCTCCACTCCTGCCCGGCCCTGGAGCTTCAGGCTCTGCTGCCATCAGCACCTCTGTTCCTGGGCAGCTCCCAGCGTCTCCCGATGGCTGCAGCCGGAGGGGCAAAGGTTAGACGTAGAGGAGGACTTTCCGACTCCCCAGAGAGTTGACAAGGAGATGGGGAATGAGGAAGAGCGAAGTGGAAACTTCTGGGGACCTTCTCATACGAAGAGTCTGAGGGTGTGTGTTTGTGCCTCTCAGCCTCTGACTGTCCCCATGTCCTTTTGGTAAATGCATAACCCACGCGTCTATGTGCACTTCTCCGCACAGAACAGGATGTTGGTCTGTTTTGGGGCTCTGTCCTTGGGCAGGCTTGGAGTAAGAAGCAAAATTCTCCAAAATACGCCCCCCCCCCCCCCCACCCCCCCCCCCCCGCCCCAGCGCCTTCTGGTAGACAAGGAAGCCAGCACGAGGCAGAGGGCTGGGCGCGGGCGTGATGCCCTGCTCTCCCTTCCCTCTGATGCCTGGCGTTGCTTCCATCCACGCAGTCTCCTCTGTCTGTCTCTCCCTGCAGGTCCTCCCTGTCCACGGCACTTCCGTTTTCTGTCCTCTCCAGCTCTTCCTTCTCCGTCTCTCCTCCTCTTTAAGCCCCTCTTCCTCTGTCACTCTGGGTCTCCTGGGCGCTTCCCGACTTCCCAACTGTGGACACTGAGCGAGAGCATGCCGAGGGCCTGGGGATGGGCACTTGGCTCTGGAACTATGCCAGGCAGCCCTGCCCACCCCAGATACCACAGGTATGGCTGCCTCTCACAGCCGTGCCACTTGGGTACCACTGTGTGGGATGGGGAGGAAGTCAGGGGAGGGCAGGGGGTTGGAAGACAGGGTCTTGGCCTCTAGGCCTAAGTGAGTCACATGCTTCTTAGACATTCTCATGTCTCTACCCCTTTCCTGCCCTAAGCATGAATGACTGGGGTTCTTCCTTCCCAAGGTAAGAAGGCACCTCGGTCATCCTTTCGGGAAGTCCCCGCTCATGCCTACCCTTCCTCCCTCCTGCTCCAATCACAGCCCCTTTTCTAGATGAATCAGACCGTTCAGAGCAGGGCAGTGGGTATTTCCTCCTCAAATACATTCAAGAGAATCATTTCACCCCCCACGTGCCCAAGTTCCCTTATCAAGCCGGCATCTCACCCAAGGGGCAGGCAGCCTGGGAGGGGGTGGAGGGTGGTGGTGGCGGCTTGGAACTGGGGAGCAGTCACCAACTCCTCTTTCCCTTCCTCCCCACCCCCTAAACCACAGAAACCACTTGAAGCCTCGTGCAAGCCTGGCCTTCTAGGGAGGGCCTGGGGCCGCGAAGGTGGAAAGTGTGTGGTCCTGGACAGCCATCATTTGAGGCCCACCCTCTCCGGGAAGCCTGATCCGGCGGTGAGGGACCAGCTTTCTCGGGGTCCCCTCTAGGAGGTCCATGCCTGGGGGAGGCCTCAACCAACTAGAACGACTCAAGGAGGGGGTGGTACCCCTCCCCGCTCATCCATTACAAAAAGGACAACCCAGCCCCTGCAAACATCTATAGATCTCACAGCCTCCACCCCTCCCGCTTCCGTCACAAAGGCCACTGCGGGTGGAGGGAGCAGCTGGAGTTTGACCCCAGCTCCTGGCCCTGAACTTCCCATGGTGACCTGACTAGACCACTCATCTTTCCATTAACATGTGTGGTCACTTAGGCTTGGACACAGCAAGGAGGGTTGACAAGCAGGAGCCAGAAGAGAATAAGAATGTGTCCTGCCCTAACCGGTTTGGCTCAGTGGATAGAGCGTCGGCCTGCGAACTCAAGGGTCCCAGGTTCGATTCCAAGGGTCCCAGGTTCGATCAAGGGCATGTACCTTGGTTTCGGGCACATCCCCAGTAGGGGGTGTGCAGGAGGCAGCTGATCGATGTTTCTTTCTCGTTGATGTTTCTAACTCTCTCTCCCTCTCCCTTCCTCTCTGTAAAAAAAAATCAAAAAAATATATTTTTAAAAAAAGAAAAAAAAAAAAGAATGTGTCCTGCCACTCAGTAGTCCTCAGTTACAAAAGGGGTCTGACTTGTTGGTGAACGTGCTTGTGTTTGGAGGCGGGAGGGGTTCTTAGGCCTCATCTGCCCCCGGGCATGTTTCTGCGGGTGAGCTGGCCAGGAAGTTCCTCCAGGAACTTTGTGGCTCCCATCACAGGGGAGTTCGCCGCAGTGAATACTGACTGGACTGCTCCTCAATGGGGTGGACTTGAATTCTACCTCACAGCCTGCTCTGAGTGAGAGAGGGAAGGGGGCTGTAGGGGGCCTGGGTGGGGCTGCAGTGCTAAATCTCCCCCCGCAGCCAGGCGGGTCCCTAGGCAAATTTACGTCCCCTCTCTGATCCAGCTCCTCCGGGATACACCTACCTCACCCAGTGGGTGTGACAACTGGGATAACAGGTAAAATACAGGACCCCCCTCCATTCCTATAATCATCCCTTCTTCTCTTGATCTGACACCCCTTTCCTATGCCCCTTTCCCCCTTTATTTTTCTCCGTGACATATCACCCAGTGACATTTTTTACATTTAATTTCTTTTGTATCTTGTCTGACCCCCTCGTCTGATTTGACCACAGCTGTACCCTATGCCTATTACCTCCTAGGCCCTCCCTAAGCATTTGTTGGAGAAATGCATGGACGAAGGTTAAATGACTTGGACATTTCTTTCCAGATATTTTCCAATGGTTGTTACAGGGAGATTTGGGGCTGAAGCAGAGGCAGGACTAGGGATAGAGTGAGGCTGAGGGGTGGCCTTCCCAGGCTGAGCCAGTTGGAAGGTTGGAAGGAGACCCCTTTCCGAGTGACCTGGGTGGAGGAAGTGGTAGCTGGCACTACAGTGAAGTGACTCTGGGTTCGATCCTAATTCTACTTCTCTTTAGATGAGTCAAGTCCAAGGTCACATTGAACATGATGGTACTTAACCCTCCAGGGAGTTGCCGGGAGAAATGACTTTGATGACTTTACAAGTTAGAACAGTAGTTCTTCGCAGGGTGATAATCTTGTTGGTTAATGCTACCACCTGGTGGACACCTGGAGCAAGCCATGTCCCTGGCCTAGGAGGCCTAGGGCTGGGGATGGGGACGGAGGTTGGGGGGGGGCGGGGTACTCAGGGGAGGAAGAAAGAACTGGGGAGCCATCTGAATGGAGAGATGTACTGAGTTAGCATTACACATGCTGAGGTTTATCGGGATCCAGCAGGCTCCGCCCTGGTTCAGGACTCTATGGAAAATGAGAAAGGGCCCACGGTGAGGGCAAAAGAAGCTAAGTTAGGCGAGTACCTCCCTCCTTCCCTCCTCCAAGCCTGGCCTGAGCCAAGAGGAACCAGCTCTAGGAAAGGTGGGGGGGGGGGGGGGGGGAGAGAGAAGAAGGTCACTGCTGACGTCAGGTCAGAGACATTCAGGTCGGAGGTAAACACAATCTGACCTACATTCAGTCATCCATCTGCCACACCCTCCCCTGCTCACTGGGGTGCCCTTCTCTGGGCACCCCCCAGCTCTCACACTCCAGTAGGACTCCCCCCTCTCCCAAGATCTCAGTTCCTGGGACATCATGTTTTGGTCATTCGGTACCCAGCGTGTGGAAGGGAAAGGCAAGAGAGAGGACTCCTAAAGGCACTCCCAAGACAGCCATTCCCTCTCTCTTCAGGCCAGATGTGGCTGGGGTAGGGAGGTGGGCGGGTTGATTTCCCCCTGTGCAGCCCCAAGGAGCCCCTAGGGGAAGGTGACTTATGTTGGTTTCCCTCACAGGACGTTTCCTGGAGGGACTCGGTGATTAGAGCGGCCCCTGAAAGGGTGAGGGCCTTGTTGGACAGGGACCCTAGTTCCTCCCAGGCTCACACCTGCTGAAACTAGCACCCGTGTTTCTTGGGGATGGAGCCCGGGACGCTGCATGTGTAACAAGCGCCCCCCGGGGTTTCTGATGTCTGGTTATGCTGATGCTCTTCCAAGTTTCAGGTCTGCCCCAAACTAAGACAATCTGAACGAGCTTCTTCCAGGGCGGAGGGAGGAGGGTAGCTGCAGACCTGAGAGCGTGCAGGGTGCCCACAGCGGCGATATCCCACTGGAGACCAACAGGCCTTTTATTACCAAAAATAAATACATGCCAGGCAGAGGGAAGGAACGGAGGCTGCAGGCCCAGCGGAGAGCTCCCGAGGAAGAGGCGGTCTCCGTCTACAGGGTGAGATGGGCAGGCGCCAGGGAGGCCCCTAGACCTAGCCCCCCACCCAAGGGGGGCAGCAGGGCCACCAGGGGCGTCTCGCACGCCCCGAGCAGCACATCCCGGCGCAGCCCCGCGCCCCTGTCCAGCACCTTGGCCCTCAGGCGGCGGGCAGCCAGGTCTGGCAGGCTGAGCCCGTCGAAGAAGAAGTCCTCGTTGAAGATGGGGTTAGCGCTGCACCTGACCACGCGGCTCCGCTGGCCCCGCGGCCTGAGGCGGGGCCGCAGCCCCAGCACCACGAAGCAGCCGCCGCCGGGCCCGGCTCTGGAGCGGGGCAGGCCCTCGGCGCTCACCAGGCGCAGCCGCAGGCGCCCGGGCCCGGCCTGGTACTCGGCGGAGAGGCGCAGCTGCCCGCCGCGCGGCCCGAGGCGCAGCACGCTCTCCCGCGTGGGCCGCAGCTGGCTGCACAGCACGTCCAGGTGGAAGAGCGGCGGCGGGGCCGGCTCGGCGCGGCGCGGCGCGTGCGGGCTGGTGTCGGCCGAGCTCGCCTCCTCCGGGGACCGCGAGTGCGGCCGGGGCGCCCGGGCCCGGCCCGGAGGTGGCCGCGGGGAGCCGAAGGGCGACGAGTCGGGCGACGAGGCCGTGTCGCTGTCGGGGGCCCAGCAGAGGCGCAGGTCCGGGGCGGAGACGTTCAGCCGGGCGGGCGCCGGGGGCAGCGTCCCGGGCGCGGGCGGCTGCGCGTGGAACAGGGACTCGCGCCGGCGCGTGTGCGGGCTCTCGGGCAGGAAGGGCCAGCCCTCGCGGCCCGCCAGGTGCGGCAGCGAGCAGGCCGCCGGGAGGCCGCGCCCGGCCGCCGCGCGCCCGGCCTGGGGCTCGGCGCCGCCGCCGGGGTCCGGGAGCCGCGGCGGGATGAAGAACTGCGGGATGCGGTCGGGCGTGAGGACGTTGGGGCAGGCGCGCTCCGCGGGGCCCGGGGCGCGGCGCTTAGGGAGCAGGCTGCGGGGCGCCCACCGGGCCCCGGGCTCCGCGGCCCCCACCCTGTAGCCAGCTTTCTCCAAGAGCCACATGCGGCGGGCGGGGGGATGGAAGTGCGGATCCGGAGGCCCAAAGGTTCCCGGTGCAGCGTCTCGGCGGAGGCTGGGGAGCTGGGCTGGGCGCGGAGAGAAGAGGAGCCGAGGTGGGTGATGCTGGAAAGCACACCGTCCCCCCCACCCCCACCCCCGCCGCGACCTCTCCCGGGGCCCAAGGCGCCCCTCTATCTGAGCAGGAAAAACCAAGGATGGCCAAGTCTGGGACCCGGGAAGAAATGGAGGGAGCCCTGGGCTAGACACATTTTCAGATGCAGGCCTCGGGCTCCCCCCTGGGCACTAACGATGTCCCCCACTTCAGAGTTAGGAGGCCCCGCGCATCCACTAGGGCTCCGGACTCCTCTTAGGAGACTAGAGTAACACCCGTTTATCCAAAGCGCTGTCGTCCTAAACAGGGGCCCAGGCCCTGAACCCCATTCAGGTACGCACTCCCCCTGAAAGGGCTCACCCACCTCCTCTCCCCGGCCCATTCCCAGGCCGGGGCCTGCTGCCAGGTCGAATCTGGAGGCCTTCGGGAGCCCACAGCTGCCGCCCCAGGCCCCACCGAAAGCTTCCCCAAGGCTGAGCCATCCTTTGGCCGCAGCCCCACCAGCCTCCTCGGGCTCCCCCCTCGCCTTCCCGAGTCGCTGCACACCTGGCTGCTGCCCTGCGAGCACCCGGGGCCTGTCCTAGGAGACGCACCCCCCCCCTCCCCCGGTCCCCGCCCGTGGGCACAGAATCCCACCCGCCTGAAGCCCTGAGGTCCGGCTCCCCGCCTCCCAGCCCCACGGCATCCAGAGTCTGCAGGGCGGGCCCGACCGCGGGGCCGCCCCTCCCACTCTCCTCTCCTTTCTCCCTGGGAAGCCACGGAGCACAAAGGCGGTATTGATTCCCCGCCACCCCCAGCGGGCTCCCGGAGGCTCCGCCACCTCGCGCTCCCCGCACCCCCGCGCCGCACCCTCGCGAGCGCGTTTGCCCACTGTCTGCCTGGCAGACTGAGCCCACCGCGGGCTCGGTCGGGTGCCCGGCGGAGTGCAGGCCTCACCTTTGGGCCGCCGCTGGGTCTAGGCCTCAGGCCGGGAGGCGCTCAGAGCCCCGGGGGAGCAGCTTCCTCTTCAGCTTGCTCCCCCAGCCCAGGCCTTCTGGGAGGAGCTGGCAGGGGCCGCCGTTGCCTACGTACGACCTTTTTTTCCTGGATAAACAGCGCCCTGTCTCTGTGACCATCAGCCTGGCCTTCTTAACTCCTTCCTCCAGCCAGGTTTGTAACAGCGAGCCAGCCCTGTTAATAACTGCATACTTAAATCACAGGGGGAAAAAAATGTGACCAAGGCCATTAAGGAAAAGTATGGGGTGCTGTGAAACTGTACGGCCGAAGCCCCTCATTTGTATGGGGTGTCAGGGAGGGTCTCCAGATCTGCAGGATGAGGGGTAATAATGGTCCAAGGAGAGAGCCCATACAAAGATCCTAAGGAGGAAATGAGCTTGATTGGATGCCTTTGAGAGACGGAAGGATGGTGGGTATGTCTGGGGTGCAGTTGCTGGGCCTGGGCTCCTTGGGAGTTGGGGAGGGCTTCAGGGAAGAGGGAGGTGGCCATCAGGGTGCAGGGAGGTGAAGCCCATAGCCATGGCCACACACATCACTGCCGGAAACCAATTCCAGCAGGTAATAATTACAAGGGCTGAGCCGCATATGTAATTACCTGTTGGGACGGCTGGAGGGCATCTCTCCCGAACCTGAATAGGACATTTCCCCAAACCTAAAGATTTGTATATAGGATTGTGAACTGCCAGACAGCTCAGAGCCTCTTAAATCTGCATGTTATTGCCTCCTGTTGGCCAAACACCTGAACAGCTGTAGACTATTCCCCAAACTGACAAGGCTTCTGTAAACCTTACCCTTTGAAGTGTATTATCTCCACCTTGCCTTAGGACAAATTGTGTTAATAAATAGCACAGGGGTCCTTAGACAAGGGGTAGTCTTTAGTTCCTCTAGCTGAAGCTCCTCAGATCCCCCAATGCCTTTCAAAATTATCTTTTGTCCTTGGACTCCTTCTTAATCTACGCATCAGCTCCCTTCTCCAGATTGCAGCACCCCCTTGTTAATGCTGGGACAAGGATTTTGGCACATCACATCTGCAAAACCCTCCTTGCTAGAATCTTGCCTTGGCTTCCATTGTCTTGTTCTCCCAGACAGAGTGACTAATAGTGACTAGTTCTCTGAATTACATTGGCCCAAGGAAAAGTGACCAGGCTCAAGATTTATGGACATAGCCGAAACCGGTTTGGCTCAGTGGATAGAGCGTTGGCCTTCGGACTCGGGGGTCCCGGGTTCGATTCCGGTCAGGGGCATGTGCCTTGGTTGCGGGCACATTCCCAGTGGGGGGTGTGCAGGAGGCGGTTGATCGATGTTTCTCTCTCATCGATATTTCTGACTCTCTATCCCTCTCTCTTCCTCTCTGTAAAAAATCAATAAAATATATATTTAAAAAAAAAAAGATTTATGGACATAGACACTGAGGATGGAGCGGGTTCCATCAGTAGTCCAGGGCAGGCTTATCTGTGCGTCCCCCTCCCCCATCCTTGGCAAAAGGCAGTTAAACATAAACATGGAGGATGTCCTCTCCTTCCCTCCTATCCTCATAGGCAGGTCCTAGGAAGCACAGCCCACCACTGGCAAAATGAGACCCTCAACTTGCACCCCAGGCATACCCACCATCCTTCAGTCTCTCAAAGGCATCAAGCTCATTTCCTCCTAAGGACCTTTGTATGGGCTCTCTCCTCTCCTTGGACCATTATTACCCTTCATCCTTCAGATCTGGAGGCCCTCTCTGACACCCTGTCATATAAATTAGGGGCTTCTGCTGTACAGTTTAACAGCGCCTCATACGTTTCCTTTAGGGCACTGATCACATTTTCCCCCTGTGATTTATGTATGCAATTATTTAATATCTTACTAGACTGTAAGCATCACGAGGACAAGACAGATAAATTCAGTCAGGATTTGTTGAATGAATTCATGATATTAAGCAGATTTGTACCTGAATCAGTTCATTCCTTCATTCACTGTCCTAGATGCTGGGGATAGATAGAAAGGGGAGGAGCCTAAGGGGAGAGACATTCAATAAATGTGCAAACAACAATAACAAAAAAAGATGGTGAGATGCAGGAGATAAACAAGATGATTATTTTAACATCTGGTACTTGAGAGTTTAGAGGAAGCAAGCATTTCTTTTGCGGAGATTGGAGATTTGTGGTGACCCCTCCCCCCCAGGCCCTCCATTCCTGTGGCTCCTGACTCAGCTCAGCTCGGGTGTCGTGCCTGGGAAGGGCGGTCTACATGCAGTGCGGTGGCCAAGAACTCATGGCTTTGGCCTCAGTCAGACAGGCTGGGCTGTGGGCTGTGTGCCATGCTGTCTGTGCTGTGTGGCTTCTGATAGGTAACTTCATCTCTCTAGGGCTCACCTTACCCATCTGAAAAATGGAGAGAAATGTACCTCACTCGCAGAGCTGGCATGAGGATTACATGAGATCACGTGGGCATCAGTTAGGCTGACTTCTGCAAAAGTATAAGAAAACAGAAGCCCCGACTCCATCTGACCTGACAACAGGACATTTTTTGCTTCTCTGGTAAGTCCAGAAGTAGGGTAGGACTCAGGGGAGTTTGATTCTGTGGCTTGCTTCATTCATTCATTCATTCATTCATCCATCCATCCATAGTTCTCTACTACCTTTTTGGGCCAGGCACTGTGCTAGACTCTGGAGACATAGCAGCGAGAAAACAGAGAAATCTCCTGGCCAGATGGAGTTTATACTTTAGTGGGGGAAAGAAAGACAATAGACAAAAATAAAATAGCAGAAAAATCGTTAATTAGATGCAAATCAGTGTTGGGGAGAAAATTAAAGCAGGGAAGGCTCATAGCGGGTATCAGGAGAGTATGCAATTTTAAATAGAGTGGTCAGGGTGGCCCCCTGGAGAATGTCCTGTTTCAGTGATGACACGAAGGAAGGAGGGAGGCGAGGTGAGGGACAAGCATTCCACGAAGGGAAAATTGCAAGTGCGGAGGCCCTGAGGCAGAAGCGTGCTGGCGTGCGCCAGGAGGCAAAGGGGCCAGTGTAGCTGGAATGGATGAGTGAGGGGGAGATGAGGCCAGACACCCCTGCTTGCGTGAACTGGTGTTTCTCCCAGTTGCCTTATTCACTCTGCTTGCCCCTGGTACTTGACTCGCCTGAAGAACACGGCCTCTGCTTCCAGCAGAAGAAGCTGCCACCTCTGCCTGGATGGCCCATTGGGTCCCACCCCACTGGCCTCAGCAGCAGTGGCCTTCCAGATGAGCGCGCTGTGCGTGGGAATGGGTGTTTGGAGGGTGGAGGCAGCAGCTCCTGTTGTTTCAGCCTGGAAAGCTGCAGTACGTGGCCTCTTGGGAGAGAAGAGGCAGCTGTCAAAGCCCCGGACACTACGAAGTGTTTCAGAGGCCGATGAACTTACTTCCCTTACCAAGATCCCTGCCCGCCTGCCCCCCCCCCCCCCTGGCCTTGTTCAGTGATGGCTGTGCCCCGCCTGGCTGTGAGCCTCTGTAGATTTCCAGCTCGTGTCTGTTCCTCTTAGAAAATGGCCCCGGCAGAGAAGTGCCAGGACCCACTCAACCTACTTTAATATGGAAACTGAAGTGTAACTGTTTTGTTTCTTCTTCGCTGCACAAGAAGGGTGGAATATATTTCCCTTCTTCTCTTGGGAGTGTTAAAATGAAGATTAGGGCCCTAGCCGGTTTGGTTCAGTGGATAGAGCATCCACCTTCGGACTAAAGGGTCCCAGGTTCGATTCCAGTCAAGGGCACATGCCTGGGTTGTGGCTTGATCCCCAGTGTGGGGTGGGGGGGGTGTAGGAGGCAGCCAATCAATGATTCTCTCTCATCGTTGATGTTTCTATCTCTCGCTCCCTTTCCTTCCTCTCTGAAATCAATAAAAATATATATATTTTTTTAAAAAAATGAAGATTAGGCACTTCTTGTCCACGAATCAAGGTTAATCAGGTATTTGGTATGCAATGATTTAGACTCTGGGTTTAACAGGTTATCAAGGGCAACTGTGAAAGCACACAAAGAGAAAGCGGTTTTTATTGAGTATATGGCGGGTGGGTGGGTGGGTGGTGGGGGATAGTTTTTTGCCACATGGGATTTGGTTATGGCCCAAACCCTGTTAAGGCATCCTGTTGCCTACCAGACAGAGTTCAGGCTCCCAGCAGGGTTTATGGAGCCTCTGTGGCCTGCCTTTGTCCCTGCCCCCTTCTCTTTCCCTCAGCGCCACCCCCACTCTGTGTATTCAGCTCCTGGCCCGAGGTGGTGCATCTCAAGGCCAGGGGTCCTGTCTTTTCATTGCTGTGTGCCAGGTGCCTCCTGTAGCACCTGGTACTTGGCAGGGGCTCCGTAAACCTCTTCCGTGGGTGTTGACGGGAAGTTGGGTGTGGGGGAGGCCCTGGAAGGATTTTGATTTCCAACCACAAGAAGGGTCTTGAGCTGAAATGGGGCCGAGAGACTTTATTTGCTCAGAGGAAAGTGCCCCCTCCTTCACCTCATCAGTGGATTCCATGGGGAGCCCTCCCTGCCCTGTGGGGGGGCCCCAAGCAGGCAGAACAGCCAGAGGTAGGCTCTCCTGTTACTCCTGTTCCAGCTGCAGCTGAAGGAAAACACCTGGAAGAGAAAGAAGGGGGAGTGGGAGGCAGGAGTGAGGGCCGAGATGGAGGGGCTTGGTGGGGTGCTGTGAGCATTTACATCCAGTTGCCTGGAATCCTGTCCTGTGGTACAGGTTGGGCAACCTACACATAGAAAAAAAAATTTAAAAAGATGCTATGCCCTAACCGGTCTTGCTTAGTGGTTAGAGCATCAGCCCGCAGACTGAAGGGTCCCGCCTTCGATTCCAGTCAAGGGCAGTACCTCGGTTGTGGGCTCGATCCCTGGCCCCATGTGCAGGAGGCAACCCATTGCTGTGTCTCTCTCACATTGGTTTCTCTCTCTCTCTCCCTCCTCCCTCCTTTCCACTCTCTCTACAAATTAATTAATTAATTTAAAAATTTTTAAAAATCCTAGTTGATCTTTCCCTCCTTGCCCTGTGTCTACAGCAGGCGCCCAATCCCAGGCGGAGAAGCTGGAGCCCCGCTTGGGACTGGATCCCGAGCATTCTTTCTTCCATTTGGGCGGTGGCAGGGCAGGGCCTGGGGCTGAAGGACCCCTTTACCTGAGGACTTGGCGTAGACGGTCTGCTGGTCTCTGGTCTGGGTGATGCAGGACATGTAAAGCTTCTGGTCCTCAATCTTGTCCACGTTGACGTTTAGTACAGCCAGTGAGCCCACGGGGATCAAGCTGGGAGAGGAGGTGGCTTAGCCCAGCCCTCCCCTGGACCCCCGGCCCTCACCCCTTCACCCTTCTGTCCCCCATCCTTCTCTTCACCCCACCCTGCCTCAAGCGGGTGGCTCTGGGCTCAGGGCTGGCCTGCCAGCTCCCAGAGCAGATGGCAAGGGTGGTTTTCGGGCAGCGGGAGGGGCAGGAGACTGAGGCAGGGCTCCTGCACCCCAACTGCCGAGGATGGCCACCCCTCAGTGAAGAAGAGGGCCATGACTTTGGCCAACACCGTGAGGCTCTGTACTTACTTTTTGAACCTGATGCTGAGGCTTAGTGTTAACAGCCCCTCTCCAGCCAGGTAGGCAGTTTTAGAAAAGGTCTCGTCCATCATGGTGGCCAGGGACCCTCCGTGGGCAAACCTGGGGTGGGGGTGGGAAGCAAGGCAGGGCTGCGGGCTGGGCAGACTGGCTCCCTGGGCCTTCCCCGGACCCTGAGGTGGAACCACCACCTCTGCCTTTCCCAGGAAAGGACAGGGGACAGAGCTGGACCCCATCTGATCAAATCCTTCTAAATCAACTGTTGCTTCTGCAGGTATTAGCAACCACTGTTCAATTATTTTATTTCGCCAGGAAAAAAGGTTTTGTGTTGTTTTTTTTTCTAATAGAGTTAATTGAAAAGCGTTTTTCTGATTCATCACCTAATTGCTGTAACCTATCTCTCCCCATTGTCTAGGGCAGTGGTTCTCAACCTTCCTAATGCCGCGACCCTTTAATACCGTTCCTCATGTTGTGGTGACCCCCAACCATAAAATTATTTTCGTTGCTACTTCATAACTGTAATTTTGCTAGTTATGAATCGTAATGTAAATATCTGTGTTTTCCGATGGTCTTAGGCTCTATAGCAGCGGTTCTCAACCTGTAGAGCCTAAGACTATCGGAAAACACAGATATTTACATGACGATTCATTAACAGTAGCAAAATTGCAGTTATGAAGTAGCAACGAAAATAATTGTATGGTTGGGGGTCACCACAACATGAGGAACTGTATTAAAGGGTCGCGGCATTAGGAAGGTTGAGAACCACTGGCCTAGGGGCTGGGTGGGTGCTTGTGAGACAATAGAAAATATATAGATTGGTCTCTGCCCCCAATTCCTGGCACAGAGATCCTGAAACCCTTGTAATTTCCAGGGGAGGGGAATCCTTTGTTAGACAGATGGCTCCTGGGTGGGGGCTGGGCACCAGAAAGAGCAGGCCAGGACTGGACGCCTGCAGTTTTCAGAACTGCCCCATGCTCTTGAGAAGGGAGAAGGACTGAAAATGGAGTTAATGATCAATCTCGCCTACGTGAGGAAGCCTCCATAAAATCACAAACGTGTGGAGTTCAGAGGGCTTCCAGGTTGGCAAACACACTCACACCCGGGGGGGGGAGGGTGGCGCACCCACATCCCCCGAGACAGAAGCCCCTGCGCTCAGGGCTCCACACACCTCTTCATCTGGACGCTCACCTGGATTCTTTATCCTCTCCTTGACTGAACTGGTAAACCTGTTTCCCTGAGTTCTCGGAGCTGGTCTAGCAAATTAATCCCGAGGAAGGGGTTGTGAGAACCTCAGATTTGTAGCCAAATCAGACAGAAGTTGTGAGGAACCTGGGGACCTACGATTTGGGATTGGGGTGTGAAGTGGGGGGGCGGGGGGGCAGTCTTGTGGGACTGAGTCCTCAACCTGTGGGGTCTGACGCTATCTCCAGGTCAGAATTGGGTAAAGCTGTAGGACGCCCAGCTGGCGTCCCAGAGAAGTGCTTGGTGTGGTCACACATTTGGTGACCAGAAGTATCAGAAGTGAAGTGTTCTGTGTGAGTAGCACACAGGAAAGAAAGACAGACAGACACAGTAGAGAAGAGCTGGGTGTTTTCCTGCACAGGAGGTAGACTGAACTGGGCTTTTCTAATTCAGTAGTAATCTCTTCTCTGTACCCCCTCAGTATTGGATGGTCCTCCTTGGCCTCTCCTGCCCCACCTCCATGAGCCCCTAAATAAAAGCCAGTCACCACCCCCCCATCCCTACCTTCTTGAGGTTTCCTCTTCAGAAGGGAGGGGATCCTGACCTAGTCCTCCAGGGTCTGCACGCACTAGTGTGGGAACCAGTGTCTGCATGGAAGATGCCTTTGGGATGGCCCAGGAGACCGAGGGCTGCAGTCTGAACCCACCCCCGATGCAGGTCCTGGCATCTACTAAACTCTCTGAATTCTTTTTAACTACAACTGAGTCCTTCTCAGGTCTTGGGACCCTACAGCTGCTCCTGACCCCTCCTTTCTCTCTCTCCTTGCAGGAACTCCAGCCCCACCAATAGCCTCTGGGGACTGTCCAAAGGGGGAGCAGGGATGGAGAAGGCAGACAACTGTGGACTTGGTGGTCCCGTGGCCTTAGGCAAGACATAGTCATGTCCAGAGTGAGTTCTTTCCTGGCTCTCTTCCAAGTTTGGAGGCAGCAGAGTACAATGGAGAGAGCAGTGGACTGGGAGCCCCAGTGCCTGGACTAGAGTTCTGCATCTGACCTTGGCTGCCTGTGCTACGTTGGGCAAGGTGCCTCAGCTTGCTCGTGGGTAAAACGTGGAGCGTGGATAGATGGTGTGTGACAGCTAAATTGTGCTTTACGGTTCATGAGCACATGCACACAGACCCATCATATTGTACCTCTCTGGCAGGTAGATATCCTTGCCCCCGGTTTTAGGTAAGGAGACAGAAAGCCAGAGGTTAAATTGCTTGCTTGGGGTCCCAAGGCCAGCAGCGGCAGAGCAGGACTGGAAGCCGGGCTCCTGATTCCGGATCTTGTCCACTTCTAAGTTCACCACATCCCTCTCAGAGCGGCCTCTAAAATCCCTTACTGGAAAATTCCCCGACTCGGTAAGGAGGCTCTCTCTTATCTTCACAACGGGACTGGACCAGGTGACCCGGATGACCTTCCAGTCCAGGGCACCCCCCACCCAGCTCCTTAGGGAGAGGAACAATCCCTGATCCACTTGCCGAGCCAAGGCTAGGAGGCAGCCAAGGACATCCACCTCGGCCCTCCTGATGGTCTTACCCTGGGGGTCCCTCCAAGTAGGGGCCTGGCTGGAAAAGACAGACGGACTTCTTCTCGGACGGGTTAAAAAAGATGACATGTTCGTAGCCTTGTCCTTCCTCTTGGATGCTCCTGGTGATGATGCGGCAGTCACTTTTGTCTGGGGAGAGATGAGCAGTGTGGCAGCTGCAGAAGGGAGTGCGTAAGGGCACAGGGCCCGCTCAGGATGCAGTGCTGGTCATGCAGCACCAGGGTTGTCCTGAGTCAGGCAAGCACAGGGTCCAGGAGAGAACCAGAGGACACCCAGGCTCCACCATCTGAGAGCCTTCCATCCGAGACCAGAGGCACAGCCCTGTCCCCAGGGAGCTCATGGTCTGGAGGGAGAAACACTCAGGAATTCCCTGAAGAGGGTAGGGATAGGATCAAGGTCAAGTCAAGACTTTAACAGACTTTAAACAGTAAAAATAAAAAAACAGAGCTCATGTAATTCACATATAGTAATTCAAAATAACAACAATGCTAAACAGCAAAATAAGTGCAGAAAAGTCCACCAAAATTCTGATATTTTCCCTCCTCAAGACAACTACAACTATATCCTTTTTGGATGGATACCAAATTCTTTTAAAAATTATTTTGGTGTCCCTGCTTTTTTTGTGCCATAAACCCAAACAGGTAGTCTTTGTATTGAACTGTGTACATTCATCACTGGGCAGGAAAATCATATTTATGAACTAGAGGCCCAGTGCATGAATTCGTGCACCAGTGGGGTCCCTCGGCCTGGCCTGTGGGATCAGGCGGAAATCGGCTCTCATCCCCTGACAGGTCCCAGATTGCCAGAGGGTGCAGACCAGGCCGAGGAACCTCACTGGTGCACAGGCAGGGGAGGGATGCAGGAGGTTGGCCAGCCAGAGAGGGATTGTGGGAGGGCTCCAGGGCATGTCTGGCCCATCTCGTTCAGTCTCGATCAGCTGGACCCCAGCAGCAAGCTAACCTACCTGTCGGAGTGTGTCTGCTCCTTGGTGGTCAGTGCACATCATAGCGAGTGGTTGAGCAGCCTGAGCATATCATTAGCATATTATGCTTTGATTGGTTGAACAGCCAACCGGTCGACCGGACACTTAGCATATTAGGCTTTTATTATATAGGATGAACAAGACAAGAAAATACAGACACACACACGTACAAGGAAGATGGAGGTGGAAAGCTCTATCAATCTGACCGGTGGGTGTTTCAGGAGAGCCGGCCTGGGCCTAGCAGAGCATGGACGGTGGGCCAGGCCTGCAGTGGGAGACGGGGCCCAAAAACCTTTTGAGTTGGAGGAGGAGGATTTGGGATGAGGCAGGGCAGAGGCTGAGCAGGCAGTTCTCCAGTGCGGCCGCTAGGGTGCGCTCTCTTTCCAGATGGGAGGAGAGGATACTGTCACTGCCAGCCTGGGGCGGCAGCAAGAGGGGAGGGGTGAGATTAGCAGAAAGAACTTCCAGCTGAGAATCGGATGGGAGCTTTTTGGATCCCTTCCCCAGAATCTTTGAGCGCAGGGAAAGGGGCTGGCTGAACCGACTCCCGTGGGCTGGGACACCTGTGCTGCTGTGACCACTCAGGCCAGGCCTTACCCGGGGTAACTGCTAATCCGGTTGGGAGTTTGAGCCCCTGGATGTGCTCTCTGTTGGACTCGAAGGAGGGCAGTTTGATCCAGCCATCCGTCTTGGTCTTCTCCAGAAATTCCTGGTACAGGCTCAGCATGTCGGGACACCAGCTGGCATTGGGAAGGGCATAATCCTTAAAGTCTGTCTTCTCTGGGCAGAATCTTGAGATCTGGGTAAGAAAAATCAGGGAGACTAGACAGCTTTCTGGGGGGTGGAGGTGGGGGGAACTGCTGCCTGGGTGGCAGGACTTCTAGGCAGGGTGCTCCTCTGCGTTCTTGGGTTCCTTAATCCCTCTACCAGTGTTGGCTCGAGGGAAACGCCCACCTTCCTTGAGGAGGGTTTGGGGACCCCTGGGGTGACTGGGCAAGGGAAGGAAAGGAATTGGGGCTGACAGTAAGGAAGGGCGTGCTGCTCGTGGTTTGTGCATTACAATTGTCCTGGTTTAAAACCCGGGAGCTGAAAAAAAAAAAAGAAAAAAAAAAGGCAGGAGAAGCTGCAGCAAGCTGGAGCCGCCAGAGTAATGGAGGGGAAAGTCCCAGTCACATCTCTGAGAAGCGATCGGTGAAGAAGCTGCAGACCTCCCAACAAAGCCTACAAGACCTCCAGGTTTGGATCTGCCATAGTACTCAGACGGCAAAGAAAACCTCAGCCATCTCCCTCCAACTTAGAGCAAGTAAACCTAGAGACACTGTTCCAGCTCTCGCTCCAAAAACCCTTCCGGTAGCAGCAGCTTTTAATGAGGATGGAAAGAGCGAGGCAGAGGGAGTGCCTCCGGAAGCAAAGACGAGGATGAAGAATGGAAGGGGAACTCTAACCTCGGCAGGACCGACTCCTTTAATGAAGGAAAGCGATAACCGGAAGCGATGGGAGTGAAATAGAAAATCTCATATTGGAAATGTCCGTGACCAAGACAATTAAATGATAGGTTTTGAAATTGGGGTGTGAGCGGTACACTAATAAATGAGAGTTTGAAATTAAAAAATCAAAGGGTACAAACCTGTGAGCTGTTCTTTGAGACTGTGAATTGCTAGTAGAGATGGGGAAACTGAGGAAATATGGCTAAGGCTGCCAAGCTTGTGAGTGAGAGCTAATGGTCAGACTAGAGCCCATTCGGAGAGACAGTCAGGGGCCACTCCAGCTCTGCCCACAGCTGTGTGCCTGCCCCGGCAGGGTGGCTCCTTTGAAACAGGTTTTGGGTGCCTGGAGAGGTTGGTCTGTGGGACGAGGGGTCTCCCATGGCATCAAATGCTCATGCACCAAGCACAACTGGGGGTAGTAAACCCGGGGTTTGCCAAGACCACTCACAGGGTCCTCCGTCTGGGGATGCCCCACCTCAGCTGCAGCAGCCTGAGTCTCATAGGAGGAAAGTGATTTCATTGGTGGCCACATCAAATTCTGACCAGGACAAAAGTTTTGGATGTAGGCTACTTGGTATTCCAAGAGCATCTTCCCTTTGCTAAATCAAATAGCTCCCCGGCACACTGCCCACCTGCCCCAGCCGCAATCTGGGAAAAGATTTGCTGAGGACCCCAGGAGAAAGGCTGTCCGTCTAGCTGAGCTGGGAACTCACCCGGGAGTCCATGGAGGATCCAAACGCCGCGGCGGGGTTGAGTCTGGGCAGGATGCAGGGCGCACCAGGAAGGGCTCTGAGGCGGCTGAGTGTGGCTGCCGCTTGGAAGCCTCGCCTCATCATGGCTGAGCACTGGGATCTGATCTGCAGGGCTGCTGGGAGCTCTCCTGCACCTTGGGCTGTGGGTGCAGCCTGCTCTCAGGCAGGCCTCTCTCCTTTCTGTCCCAAGCTTTCATCAGCAAGCTTCCAGGGCAGGGGATTGGACAAGACCAAGCTGGTTTGAGTCAACACCCATCTGTGTTTTAGGCCTCAGCTGGCCCCAAGCCCCACCCAGTGCTTGGGGAGGGCAGATGGCTGCCTGGGCACGAATGCATAGCAGGACAGGCTTGAGTTCAGAAAGAAATATTTGTTAAAGAAGCAAAAAAAGTGCATAAAAAATAATGTAGGGTACATGGAGACTTGGAGAGCTGCCCCGGAGTTTGGGGAGAGAACCCAAGAGAATTCCCAGAAAGATATGGGAGGGTGTCTCTTTTTAAAAATTTTTTATTGATTTCAGAAAGGAAAGGAGAGGGAGAGAACGATAGAAACATCAATGATAAGAGAAAAATCATTGATCGGCTGCCTCCTGCACACCCTACAGTGGGGATCAAGTCCACAACCCGGGCACGTGCTCCGACTGGGAATTGAACTGTGACCTCCTGGTTCATAGATCGATGGGCAACTACTGAGCCAGGCCAGCCAGGCTGGGATGGTGTCTCTTGAGTGTAGGGTTTTGGTGGCACGTCTGTGTATGAGGGTTTGTTTATATGGCCTGTGCACCAGAAGCTCTGCTATCAGTCTGGGACTCAGAAAACCAATGCACAGGCCTTAGCCACGCCCTTCTTTTATCCCAGACAAGGGTTGGCACAGGAAGCCTCCACCTGCTGGCCCTGGCAGGGATAGGTGGGGTGGAGGCGAGGACAAAACACCATGTGGGAGGAAGCAGCTTAGCAAGGCCACTCTGGTGCTTTGGGAACCCCAGGGAGGCGATGGTGGCAGCAGACAGCGCTGGGGGTGAGGGGGAGAGCAGGGCAGTGGAAGCTTTGCCATTGCTAAGCTTGGAAAAGAGGCGGCTTGGAGTGGAGGAGCGGGGAGGGGTGCTCAGCCAGCATCTGCAAGGCTGTGGACTCCTTTGGTGGTGCTTCTTTTGAGTTAAAACGGCCAGTTTCTAGTTCACTAGAATAAAGCAAATTCTACAGATCAGAACTGTGCAAAGGTGGAATTATCATAACGATGATGATATTTTGGTATCTGAAAGGCTAAACTGATATAATGTGGACCTTTAAAGGTTTGGTCCCTAGAAGACTAGGATAGATTTCCCTCACCTCTTCTGAGCCTCTGATGAAACTTTGTGAAGGACTGGAGGAAACAGGTCTTTCTTGTTGTTCATCCTCACCCAAGGATATTTTCCCCTTGATTTTTAGAGATAATGGAAGGGAGGAAGAGAGACACAGAGGAAAGGAGAGAAAAATCTCATTGTGAAAGAGAGACATCAATTGGTTACCCTCCACTCGTGTCTGGACCAGGGCCAGGGATCGGAGCATGCAACCCAGGTACATGCCCTGACCACAATCAAACCCAGTAACCTTCAGTCTGCAGCCAATGCTCTATCCACTGAGCCAAACTGGCTAGGGCAGGAACCAGTTTTTTGATAGATTTGGGTTCTGGGTCTAACCAAAAATATGTGCATTAGTCATCAACATTTAAAAACAGAGAGTTTCATACAAAGCAGAAGGTCAAAGATCTCCAGATAAGTGGAAAGGTCTGGCAAGGGTGCATCTTCATTCCTGTGTGACAGCTGACGCCCTGGGCCCTCTGGTTAACCCCAGGCCCCCCGCCCCCTCTGCCAGCCTCTATGTGATATATATATATGCTGTATACATAGAGAGCTTTATTCTCCAGAGCAAACATGTCAAACTCAAAGGCTAACATGGGCCAAATAAACAAGGTTTATGTGGGCCGCAAAAAAAACAAAAAAAAAAAAAAAAAAAAAAAAAAAAAAAACAAAAGTTTCAATTTTCATGGAAACGTAGGTTTATTTAGAAAAGTATAGTATAAAAAAAAGAACAAGAGCAATGATAAAATTAATGTTTTCTTCCTGACACTTGGCATCTCTTCTCTGCTCCTCTCTTTCCTACTTCAGGGGAAATCTCGTTCTCAGTGATTACTTTCAAAACTGACCCAAGGTGAATGTCAATAATTCTGGATCTGACAGGAGACTTATTTCCTTTCATAATTGTAAATAACTGCTCACACCATTATATTGGCTGAGCCACAAAAATATTTGCTGTGGGCCGGTGCGGCCCGTGGGCTGGGAGTTTGACCTGCTGGCTCTAGCGTGATACTGCTACAGTGGATTGGGCGTGGGCCTATGTCCCCATGTGTACAGAACGGAATACAGTGGGTCTCTGAGAAGAAGTCTGATTTTCCTGGATGTGGGAAGGGAGACGGGCTTAGTCCTGTGCTGGCTCCAGTGGAATGCAGGGAGATAAGGCGGCTCTCAAGGTGGTTCCTTCCAGGTAGGGGATGCCTGCCGGGCTTGGAGACCCTTCGCTCCCACGTGTTCCCACTGGACATGTGACATCTGCGAGCCCAGGCAGGAACCCCTGAGGCAAGAGGGCTTACTCCAGCCACTGTCCTTTTTCACCAGCTCTACCTGTTCTGGCTCCATGGGGAAAGGGCTGTGCTTGCTCAACGCTATAGCCCTCCCTCATCTTCATCCTCACTCTCCAATGGTGGTTGTGGCACATGAAGCCCAGGGCCTGGATCCGATTCTGGATATCGGCAACTACATCTTCTCCATCCCCCACCGGGGTCAGTGCAGGATCTTGGTTCAGGGGCTGGGAGGAGTTGCCAGCTGGGCCTGCCCCGGTTTCCTCCTGCTCTTCCTCAGGCTCCTCACTGCTCCAATCCCCAGTGCCTTCCTTCTGTGGGGCCCTGGTGCAGCCCCAGTTCCTCAGTCTGATTGGGGCCCATGGTGTCTCCCCCTAGAACTACTGCTGCCATCCGGGCAGGGGCCGCTCAGAGCCCGCGTTCGAACCCGTACCTTCACTGCCGGCGGGGCAGCTGTGTGTGATTCTTGATTTGGAAGATGGGACTCAAGGACGAGACAGGAGAGAAAGGGGGGTCTTAGAAAGGGTAGATGGACAGAGAGGGGTCTGAGGAAAAGAGTGGGGACGGTTGGGGCTCCACAGGGGCCCCTGAAGGCGGGGAGCTGATCCCAGAAAGGTTGCCCAGGGGGGATGCAAGGGCTGTTCTTCCAAGAGTCAGTAGCTGCAGCTGGGAAAGGGAATTCTGTTCCATTGCCTCAGAGCCACGTGGGAGCTGCCTCATGGCCCTTGCACGGCCAGACTTCCTTTGCAAATCGTACATCCCAGTGGGATCTCCCTCTCTTGGTGCCTGACTAGAGGCAGATGTTGAGTTTGGGGGCTTCTCTTGCTGAGATATTATGCACCCCAACCGGAGATCAAACCCGCAACCTGGGTATGTGCCTTGACCGGGAATCAAAACTGCACCCTTTTGGTGTACTGGATGACCCTCCAACCAACCGAGCCACAGAAGCCAGGGCTGCCTCGGGGTTTCTGCTTCATCCGGTTTGAAGGTTTTGGGCCTTGGTCGTGGGTGGGAAGTGTTAATGGGGAACCTTGGGGAAGGGCAGAAGCCCAGCCTCAGACTAGCGACATAGGGAAGAGGCTGTCTTCACCAAGCCTGGGGCACAGGATGGCGGTAAAGGATGTGGTTGCTACGGGCTCTGCCCAGAGGGCCCCAGGCGGCTGGGCTGGCGGGTACCCAACCGGGAGGACAGGACTGGTAAGCAGGGGTGATCACTGGGCTAATGGAGGGGGTCCCAGCAGAGTACAGGGGCAGAGAATGTGCCAGGACCTAGGGGACCCTGAGCTCTGCTGGAAATGGGAGATCCCCTACCACAGCTCAACTGGAACCACGTTCCTATTGGTGAAACACCAAGAGGCAGAGGTAAGACTTCTAAGCTCGGAGAACGACAAATGCTGAAGTGTGTGTGTGTGTGTGTGTGTGTGTGTGTGTGTGTGTGTGTGTTTACACACTCAGGGTGGGGCTCATAGGCCCTAGCCAGGCCTGAAATCCCCTTGTCTTCAACCCAGACAATCACTTGAGCGGTGGTTTCTCCAGACCAATGAGATGGCCACTTGGAGTAGAAAGTTAGGTCGAATCATTTTAAAAGCATATGAAATGACGACCACCTGCCCCCATGATATCCTGAGCCCCTCTATCCCCTGAGAACTCTGAAACCAGGTGTTACTAACTGTAAACCAGGGCAGGGACCAAGCTCACGAGCCCTCCCAGAAAGGTGACCCTTGTTCCCTTTCTTCGGGGCCGTGGGCATCCTGGGGGTGGAGCGTGTGTCCACATAAAGTAATCAGATGGGCACAGAGCCAGGCCCTGTGGCCCTGAAGGTGCATCGGTCTTGCTGCTGAGTCACAGGAGGGGTAGGTGCGGTGAGGGCCTGTGAGGGCAAGTCCTCCTCAGGCCCCGGGGGCACCACCACCGGGTCTTAGGAGCAGGTGGAGGGAGATGCTCGCTAGGTGATGGCTTAGCTCCCAGGTGGCTCCTGGAGGAGTTTCTGAACCTTGTTCCTCACAGAGGAGCCACCCAGGGCTCTTCCACCTCCAGCCCCCACCTCTGTGCTTCCCAAGCAAGGGGCCCTCCCCTTTTGGGGGCAAATTTCCCTGCTACCTGCCCTATAGTCACCCTTCTCCACCTCCTGTCTCCCTAGACCAGGCATCCTCAACCTGCGGCCCGCGGGCCACATGCGGGTGTTTTTGCCGTTTTGTTTTTTTTACTTCAAAATAAGTTATGTGCAGTGTGCATAGGAATTAGTTCATAGTTTTTTTTAAACTATAGTCCAGCCCTCCAACCGTCTGAGGGACAGTGAACTGGCCCCCTGTTTAAAAGGTTTGGGGACCCCTGGTCTAACAATCCACAGACCTCCACTGAGATGGGGTGGAGGGGCCCCATTTCTTTCAAAATTCTTCTTACCTTTCACAAGAATTCCCAGAGCCCCAAACAGGCCGGAATGGTGAGCATCTGCAAAACCAGTTCTTCCTCCCTGGGAGCTGGTAGGACTGTGTCTTCATGCCTCTGGGGAATGAGGGCAATTTTAGCATTCCATTCTTTGAGTGGCATGGCAAGATTAAGTTTCCTGTTAAACTACCTGACCATGGATTCCTTGTGGGAAGCCCCGAGCTGTTCAGGGGTATCTGGCTCGGGGGCTCTGCCTTAGGCTCTGTCCATGAAGACAGAGGAAGAACCCACTGGGAGGGCATTTCCTCCCTGAGGCTCTGGCTGCTGGCCTTTAGCTGGGCAGGGGAGTCTGGGCGATGTGGCCTCTTTGGAGGTAAGGTCTTCTGTCCATGGCTGGGCCCTGGGCACATGGCATCACACTGTGCGTTGGTGACCCTGTCAGCGAAGAACAAAGGCATAGCTGCTCAGGTTCCTTGGTGCAGAGAAAGTCTTGCTCCCTCCCGGTGCCCTCTGTTAGGCTGAGCTGGCCTGGCTCCTGGACACTGCGGACCCCAGTGATTTGCTCCCTGCTCCCCACCTCTGGCAGCTGCAGCTCTAGAGTTACCTGGCTCTTATAATGCATGCACAGGTGCACAGGTGCACACACGGGCATGTGCAATGCATACACTCACAAATATACTATGCATGGCCACACATACTCATATATGCATTCACACACAATCACATACTCACACACTCCACAGTCATACCCTGATGTGGACGTACATACTCAGAAACAATGTGATACCATTAACCTAGTTATTAATAACAGGAAAGGAGCAATGGGAAGGCCAATTATTATAGACATGTCATTTGGACAGCTTCACCAGGAAGCTAAAGCTTTACTACACTCCCCAGGGAGCCACCGACCTATTCCCTTGCAGATCTCTGGGGGAAGGGACGGATAGGGGGAACAGACGCATGCCCAGTAATGTTGGGGTGACCCCAGGAAGGTACTTGCCTGTCAGTCACACCTGGGAATAGGTCATTGGCCAGAATGGGTATGGCCACTGCAAGGGTGTGAAATTTGGACCATTTAATCCCCTAAACAAAGAAATTCACTTTCTTGGTTGTTCTTATGCTCTTGGGACTCTTGTTGCAGGGGGCCTTGTTCTGGATTAGTTTTTTTGTTTTTAAATTTTTTTAAAATTAGGTTTTGACTTAAGGGAATGTTGGGGCTGAAGGCTTGGCCTGCAGGCACCTTGGCAGGTGTGGGTGGGCACCTGGAACACAGCAGGAGGGAACAGCCCTCACCACCTGGTTACTAGGGTCTGCAAAGGAGTAGACACTGTCTGAGTGTGGGCCCACACTCCCCTCTCAGTCTGATCTCCTATCCAGACCACTAAAACTTTCTTCCTATCAGCGATAAGGCTATTTTGCTTTCTTATCATTCGTGTGTTCACTGGAGCAGCACTTTTAATTTCCTTCAAGAACTCTTCCTCTGCTTTTACAACCTGGCTGTTTGGTACCGGCTGTCAGTGTATCTTGGCTTTCAACATGCCTTCCTCACTAAGCTTAATAATTTCTAGTTTTTGAAGAGACGTGACTCTTCCTTTCATTTGAACACTTAAAGGCCATTGTAGGGTTATTAATTGGCATAATTTCAATAGTGCTGTCTCATGGAATAGGGAGGACTGACGAGAGGGAGAGAGATGGGGGAATGGCCAGTCAGTGGAGCAGTCAGAACACACATTGATTAAGTTCACCATCTTATATAGCCAGGGTTCACAGCACCCTAAAGCCATTACAATAGTAACATAAAAGATTGCTATCCTATCTAATAATAGAGTAACATGTAAATTACCATCACTCCGCTACACCCGTGGGCGGCGGGAGGCTGGGGGGTGGGACTCGGGGTGGCCTATCCGGCCATTGAGAGGCACGGATCCGCTGCCACTGAGGGGGGCTACCCTGCTGTTGAGAGGCGCAGGGGGCGGGACTCCCGCCCCCTGTGCCTCTCAACGGCCAGATCCGCGGCCGCTGAGGGGGCCTGCCGCAGACACCCAGCTGCGCCTCTCAACAGCAGGGTAGCCAGGTGTCCGCGGCAGCCTCCCTCAGCGGCCACGGACCATCAAAAGTGTGGGAGCTGGGTGCCTGTCTGCTCCGGCATCAGGCCTTTCAGAAGCCTGGTGTACCAGCGGACAGGCACCCAGGTCCACCGCAGAAAAGCGAAAGCGTGTAGGGGACCCTACACGTGCATGATTCAATCATGCAATGGGCCTCTAGTAAAAATATAATAATGAAAATTTTGAAATGGTGTGAATTATCAAAATGTGACACAGAGCTCTGGCAAGTTTTTCTCAGTGGTCAAGAGTGTCGGCCTTGGAGCAAAGGGTTGGGGGGTTCGATCCCTGGCCCCAGTTGGGGTGTGTGCGGGAGGCAACTAATTGATGTGTCTCTCTCACAGCAATGTTTATCTCTCTCTCTCTCTCCCTCCCCTCCATTCTCTCTAAAACAATCAGTGGGGGAAAATATCCTCAGGTGAGGATTAAAAAAAAGAGAGAGACTAATGCCGAGTAAATGCTGTTAGAAAAAATGGTGTCTATGAGAATTGCTCGACACAGGATTGCCATAAACCTTCAGTGAGTAAAAAACGTATCTGTAAAGCGCAATAATGTGAAACACCATAAAATGAGGCAGGCTGTATCTTCAAGCCAAGGGATGCCTGAGGCTACCAGCAATACTGAAATTATGCCAATTAATAACCCTACACGGGAGAGAGACACGGAACAGTTCCTTCCCTGGTGCCTTCAGAGGAGCGTGGCCTCGCTGATGCCTTGATTTTGGACTTCTGGTCTCCACAACTGTGAGACCATGAGTTTCTGTTGTTTGAAGCATCCAGTTAGTGGTACTTGGCTATGGCAGCCCTAATGCTATGGTCTGAATGTTTGTGTCCCCTTCCCCCCCCCCCCCCCAAATTCTTATGTTGAAACCCTAATGTCCAATGTGATGGTACTAACAAGTGGGGCCTTAGGGAGATTCTTACTAATGAGGATGGAGCTCCCATGAATGGGATTAGTGCCCTTATCAAAGAGGGTCCAGAGAGATCCCTAGCCCACCCCTTCCTCCCTGTGAGGGCACAGTGAGCAGGTGCCAGCTATGAACCAGGAGGCAAGCCCTCAGCAGAAGGGGGCCATGCTGACGCTTTGATCTCGGACTTTCCCGCCTCCAGAACCAGAAGCATTAGATTTCTGTTGTTTATAAGCTACCCACTCTGTAGTATTTTGTTATAGCAGCTGAATAGATTAAGACACACGGGAAACAAAACCAGGCTCCTTCCAGTGATGAGAAACTATGCTGTTGGAAAGACACAACTGCACTGCCTATGTTACAGATGGCACAGTGGTGTTATCCCTAGAATCCAAGAGAACCAAACTGAGGGATCTATTCCTACAGGAACGAATTGTGTTTCCTACTATAGTAAAAAAGATTTTACTTTATTTTTATTTTTAAATATATTTTTATTAATTTCAGAGAGGAAGGGAGAGGGAGATAGAAACATCAATGATGAGAGAGAATCATTGATTGGCTGCCTCCTGCATGCCCCACACTGGGGATCAAGCACACAACCTGGGCATGTGCCCTAACCGGGATTCGAACCATGACCTCCTGGTTCATAGGTCAACGCTCAACCACAGTGGCTGGGCTCAAAAAGATTTTAGACACAATAAAATTAGCTTTGGAATTTACAAATCATGAATGCACACATTAGACACACATGCAAATATGCATGCACGTATTTGCTCCTTCCTTTGGTTTTCTGGAATTTCCAAGTTTGCAGCTATCACCTTAAGGAGTCCATTCAAATTGCAGGAAAAACACTTATTCTAAGGACACAGCAATTCTAAGATTGCGGATACTCTCATAGGAAGTGCTTCTGCGTTAGGAAGTTTAGAAGGTGGAACAGAGGCCCTGGAATTGTATTCAGAAGACTGTTCAGGAAGGCAGTGTCAGCAGGCTTCACAGTATGGGGGCTCGTAGTGGGCGAGCAGAGCAGGACTGGGGAACACAGCCTCTTGTGGAGGACAGAGAGCCTCAAGCAGGTGGAGAATTCAACAGAAACTCTTTTATGTCAAACTTTTTTTTTAGCATCCAGCACTATAAATAAGCCTAAATGAACAAACAACAAAAAAACAGAAGTTGATTGTAAGTCAACTGTCTTCAACCTGATGGGACTTCTCTAAGTAGAAACATATATTTAAAGAAAGGCATTTACATTCATATTTGTACCTTCAGCCTATCTCTTATTTTTCAGCCAAATTAAGAATCAACTTTTGATTATATCAATACCATATTATCTTCCCTAGGTAACCAGATCCTCTACCACTTGGTCATTTCATGGTTCATTACCACTTCCATTAGAGAGAGTCAGGGCAGTGAAAGGAAGTACAATTACAACCAGGCCATCTGGTACCTTTAGGTTGCTGAAAGATTTAGTAAGATAGGAAGTATAAACCACAGCCTGGAATGGAGTTTTTAAATTGATTATTAATTCAAATTATTTACTATCTTCCTCCTGCTTCTTTCATCCATCATTCCTGCAAATAGGTGATGCTTAGGGGGAAAATGAATTTCTTAAACAAGACACAAAAAGCATTAACAATCAAAAAAAAAAAGTTAATAAATGTGACTATATTGACATGAAAAACTTTTGTTCAGAAAAAATACTTCTTAAAGAAAATAAAAAACAACTTACATACTAAAAGGAGATATATGCAGTTTATGTATCCAATAAAAAGATTAGTTTAATATAAAATAATAAATATAAATCAGAAAAAAACACCATAATAAAAGAGGCTGAACAAACAGGAATGCCACAGAATGGGAAACAAATATGGTCAATAAATATATGAAGAGATGCTCAACTCCATATGTGATCAAAGAAATGCAAATCAAAATCACACTAAGATACATTTTTATAACCATTTGATTGGCAAAAATCCAGAAGTCTGATTTTACCAACTGCTAGAGAAAATAGGGAATCAACAGAATCTCATATATTGCTGGGGGGAGAGTAAACTGGGACAGCTTTAGAAAACAATCTGACATTCCCCTGTAGAAGTGAACACTCCCATACTCTACAACCCAGAAATACTACTCCTCAGTTCCTGCCAAGAGCTGGCCCATGCACACCACCAGCAGACTTGACCAAGAATGTTTGTAGCGGCCCCATTCATAATAGTCAGAGGCCCACCATCAGAAAATGAGATAAATCCATTGTGATACAGTCACACAGTGGGATACTACACAGCCGTAAAAACGAGCAAACTACATAGCCAGAATCACGGGTGAACCTCAGGACCATGAAGCTGAGTGACAAAAAATCAAATCCTAAACAAGCACATGCAGCACAAAATTTTTCTACAAAGTTCAAAAGCAAACAATATATTACTTAGGTACACCTATATTCCTTAGGTACACCTATATTCCTTAGGTACATCTATATTCCTTAGGTACCCCTATATTCCTTAGGTACACCTATATTCCTTAGGTACATCTATATTCCTTAGGTACATCTATATTCCTTAGGTACACCTATATTCCTTAGGTACATCTATATTCCTTAGGTACACCTATATTACTTAGGTACACCTATATTCCTTAGGTAAATCTATATTCTTGATTAAAAAAAAAAAGGTACAAAGAAATAAAACCCCCAAAATTCTAGACCAGCGTTACTTCTGGAGGAAACGCAGGAGAATGAGATGAGGAAAAGTGACTGGGCAGGAATAAACTATTATTAAGATTCTGGTTCTTGTTTGATGGTAAGCTCCAGAGTGTTTATTATTCAATTAAAAAATAGATACATTAGTGAATGAATAAATGAGATGATCATTCATATGCCAATGATGACTGTGTATCATAAGCCAAGTATTATGATTAATCCAAACCTCTGCGTCTGAGATTCCTTACAACAAAAAATACAAACCAAATTAATCTGTCTACATCTGAAGTGAATAAAAGTGAGGCTTCAAGGGCCCCCCACCTGCAAAGGTGAGAGCGGGGAGTTGCGCAGTGCTCAAGGATGCAGCTGGGGAGCATTTCTACGTGAGCATTTCTTACAAACTGCTATCGAGATCCCAGAAGGAAGGGACCTGCATCTCCAAGACACCAGTAATATGTTGCGATTTCTTTTCTCATGTAAAATAAGAAAACCTTCTGGTGCATGGGAGGACACTCCATCCAAAATTTTTCTACAAAGTTCAAAAGCAAACAATATATTACTTAGGTACATCTATATTCCTTAGGTACACCTATATTCTTGATAAAAAAAAAAAAAAGGTACAAAGTACTGTGGGTACAGCCAGGGCCCACAGTACTTTTTCATGGCACACACAATAATACTTTATGGATGACCTGTTATCTTTTTTTTTTTAATATATTTTATTGATTTTTTTACAGAGAGGAAGAGAGAGGGATAGAGAGTTAGAAACATCGATGAGAGAGAAACATTGATCAGCTGCCTCTTGCACACCCCCTACTGGGGATGTGCCCGCAACCAAGGTACATGCCCTTGACCGGAATCGAACCTGGGACCCTTGAGTCCGAAGGCTGACGCTCTATCTACTGAGCCAAACCGGTTTCGGCACCTGTTATCTTTTTTATCAGTCCCTATCTATGGATATCTGTGTTTTTGCCAAATCTCGTGCTATTCCAAATAATGTTGCATAAACAACACACTTACTAGAGCAATCGCATACATTGTAATTTTGCACAAGTTAGTACACTTGTGGGATTAAGTCCTGGAAATGGGTCAAAGGGTATATATATATAATGCTGTAATTTTGATAAATGTTGGCAAATAGCTCCCTACTGGCATGTGTATGGAATATCTTTAACTTATTCTTTGAATGACTGGAAATTAAAATTTTCTGGACATGTATGGCTCATAAAACCAAAGCAAAAAACAAAACAAAACCAACAATCAACAAAACAACAACAACAAAAATAGACCCAGAAAAAAACTCCTCACTCAAACAAACCCCCGAAAGGAAAAATACCCAAACCAAACTAAACCAAACCAAAAAAAGGGAGTGGCGGCTCCCTACTTGTTGCCTCTGTGTATAGGATCTTCTCATCAACACTTTGAACATTACAGGACACAAACAGTTTCCTTCCTTCCATTTTATCAAGTTGGCTATTTATCAAAACAGTAGAACAAAGGGGGATAGGTCTGTAGAAGAAAAAAAAAAAGGAAAAAGAATCAGTTTTTATCAGATTTTTGTAACATTCAGAGATGATCAAGTGTACGATACCTGATGTCAGCGGTGTGACTGTCCTAGATAAAACATTCCTCAAGAGGCTGATCTTCTGACTTCTGCTATTGCTACTGATGAGCTTACTGCCAGTGCAATGGTGCCCTCTTGCTTCTAAGAAACAAGACTGCTCTGTTATGGATACCCTTGTATCTCTTGTTTTTAAAGATTTCTTTGCCTTCAGTATTCTTTAATTTCTCTGTAATATATATAGATAAGAATTTATTTTTATTTATCTTGCTTGATATATGTTGTGCTTTTTGTGTCTGTGGGCTCATGATTTTCTTTAGTTCGAGAATACGTTCATCCATCCTCTCTCCAAATACTGGATCCCTTCCATTCTCTCTACTCTTCTTCAAGGACTCTGAATAGATCACATTGTCATTTTTCATCTGTCCTCTACAGCTTAACCTCTATTTTATATTTTCCATCACTTTTTTTTTTCTTTGTGCTGGATTCAGGGTAATTTCTTCAGCTCTATATTTCTGTTCACTTTCAGATGTGTTTAAATAGCCCTTTAACCTATCAACTGAGGTGGTGCTTGTTTTTAAACAATTGCATTTTCATTTCTAAAAATTTTAATTTCTGTGGCAAATCTGCTTAATAATATTTATAATTTCTTGTTGCTTTCTCTTTTTGTGATTTCATCTTTTATTTCTTTAAACATCTCATATACAGTTCTGTTATACTGTGTATCTGATTATCATATCTTAAGTCCCTGAGGATCTAAATATGTTGTTCATTGTTTCTTGCTGATTCTCACTTATGGTGGTTTGTTTCCTTGTGAATTTGACACAGGATCTAATTGTTAGGCAAGGAAATGTCTTTTGGAATTTCCTGTCTGCCATGTTGCATGAAAAAGCCTAATCCAGAGCTTCCCAACCAATATGCCATGGATGGGTTATAGAAATGCTGAGATATTGATCTTGCAGCTGGCTAGCCACCACTAATCATTAGCTGCTTTGTCTATTTATCTTAATAAGTTTATCTTAATGTGCTAAGCATGAGGAAATAAATTAAGATACTAAAGGCCATATATGAAAAGTCCACAGCTAATATCACCACACTCAATGGTGAAACACTGAATGCTTTTCCTCTAAGATGAGGAAAAAGGTAAGTATGCCCACTTTTGCTATTTCTATTCAGCACAGTACTGTAAGTCCCAGCCAGAGCAATTAGGCAAGGGAAAAAAAGGCATCCAAATTGAAAAGCAAGAAGTACACTAACTCTGTTCACAGATGACATGATCTAGTATATAGAAAACCCCAAAGATTCCACAAAAAACTGTTAGAACTAATAAATGAATTCACAAAGTTGCAGGATATAAAATCAACACACAAAAATCAGCTGCATTTCTATACACTAACAACGAACAATCTGAAAAGGGAATTAAAAAACACACAATTTCATTTATAATAGCATCAAAACTAACATACTTAGGAATCAACTTAACCAAGGAGGCCAAAAACTTGTACACTGAAAACTGCAAAACAATGCTAAAAGAAATTAAAAATACAAATAATTGGAAAGACCTCCTGTGTTTATGGGTTGAAAGACTTAATAATTTGAAGAGGTCCACAGTACCCAAAGCGATCTACAGCAGTGAGGTCATCCCGCTCATCCTGGCACATGTGGAACAGTCTAATATTTTTCTGATCTTTAGCACTATTCTCCATGGATAGGAATCAGGGATCTTTGTAGCTATTCCTTGCCCTGGCACAGATGTGCCTTGTTGTTAGAAGTAAAAGTAATGATAACAACAACAATGTTAATAATAATAATAAGCCGCTAACATTTACTGAGTACTTGTTATGTGGCCAGATACTGTCCTAGGAGTTTACATGGATTGATTCATTTACTGCTCACAATGAGACACGCCTGGTAATTTATGGTCCCCGGGACAGGATTTCCCTATGACTTAGCCTATGACTGATGTGTGAGAGATGTGAAGTCTCCAGTTCCCTTGCCTGAGATAGGGGCAATTCTGAGGCACATGTTTCACTCCAAAGTTCCATGTGTGATCAGGCTGCTGCTCCCCTATTTGGGACTGTGAGCTCAACCTTGGGTGGCTTCTTCCCCTTCCCTGTCCTGCTTCTCCCACTGCCTTGCTAGCTTTCTTCTGGGAGCAACGCCTCAATACTTATTTGCATATACATCTTTGTCTCGGGGTCGGTTGCTAGTAAACCTGACCTATGACTCCTAAGAAGTAGAGAATACCCGTGAATTTACCTTTTAAAATTGATGTTGAGATTGGCAGTCATGACAATTCCCCCCGATACAATTGCATTCATACCAACAGTAGAATCAATCATGGTTGCAGTGGCCCCTCCGTGAAAAAACCTAGTTATAACGAGAGGGAAAGAGAAGTGTTTCGAAAAAGTCTGAAAAGAGAGAGCCTCTTAAGGGAGAGGAAGATTATCCAAGCATCTCCATATCATTTGCTTAAGAAAGGTCCACTTTGTCCATGTTCAGTGTATTGAACGTCAACTATCCATGTCCCCAACTTTACTGTGTTCATACCACAATAGTGTAGTACTGATAATAAACCAGGTAATCAGATCACAAGCAAGCAAAAAGTTAAAATATCATTTAGTAAATTCATATTTGCATTAAACTATACACATCATTGTGTAAAAATTTAGGAGATGTAGGTAAACAAAAGAAAATAAAAAGTTATGAGGCCCTCTATTGACAAGCCACCTGTTAACATGCCAATGATACTCTCTCAAATTATACTCTACTAGAGGCCCGTTGCATGAAGATTCGTGCAATAGACCTTCCTTCTCCTGGCTGCTGGCACCGGTTTTCTTCTGGCACCCGGGACCCAGGCCTTTGCTGCGGCTTCAGTGGAGAAGCCAAGCCTCAAGGCTAGGCTTCTCCGCTCTGGCAGCAGTGAGGCTTGGCTTCTACGCTCCTGCCGCAGTGGAGAAGCCAAGCCTCGAGGCTTCTCTGCTCCGGCTGCTGCGGAGAAGCCAAGCCTCTTCAGTCTTCAGTCTTCTGTCGTCTTCACTTGGGCCAGAGCCTTCAGTCTTTGCTCTGCATCTGCCTATGCAAATAAACCCGCCATATTTGTTGGGTTAATTTGCATACTCAATCCTGATTGGCTGGTGGGTATTGCGGAGGTGTGGTCAATTTGCATATTTCTCTTGTACTAGTGTAGATTGCTTTATGTCTCCTATGCTTTTGTGATTTATTATAAACATCTTTCCATGTTAATAAATGTCTCTACATCACCATTTTAATGCCTTCATTCTAGTCCATGAATACATAGGGATAGTGTAAAATAACACTCTTTTAGACCCACATTTTTAGGCTGTCATTCTTACCCAGGCATTCCTTGCAGGTGAGGACCTCCTTGAAACACACAAACTATCCTTTTCTCAGCTTCATTATAGAACATCACATATTCAAAGCCCAGGCCATCCTCAAAGCTTCTGGTGAAGAGCTGGGCCTGCGACAGTTTTTCTTTGTTTACAAGCTCGGAGGCTGTAGGGAAATAAGCTGGATGGGCACATGAGAAACATGTATGAGAAAGATGCCATCACAGAGAAGTGCTGAGGCTGTGGGAGGGTGGAGGCTCTCTGGGGTCTTTTGTTCACTCCTGCTAATGGTGATAAAGACGCCAGTGGGAGGCAGTCTTATTCTTGGCAAAGCTTTATGCCTTCCCACAAACTGCAAAATTCATTGAGGTTTCTGGTCTAGAAAACTGGAGAATATAGAACCCCCTGCATTACACTCTTCCCCTTTTCAAGTGGTAACTAGTGCTTCAATCTGTTCTTAGTTTTATATTTGATATTTAAATATTCTTTTTAAAAATATGTTTTTACTAGAGGCCCAGTGCATGATTAAATCATGCACGTGTAGGCTGTCTGTCCACTGGTCGGGACCCGGTGTGGCCGGCAGCTCCAAAGTCCCTGGGCCCCTAGGGCGAGGCGGGGCAGGGGCGTGGTCCTCCAGCAGCCGGAGCCCAGGCCTGGGTCTTGCCTTCGCCTCCTGCCCAGGAAGGCTCGGGCTGCCGCCGCCTCCTCTGCCTTCCGTCTCCCTCATGAGCCCTCCCTCGGCCGGCCAGGGCTGTGCGGAAACCCGCATCCTCTGCGGACACCTCCGCGCTCCTGCGGCCCAACTGCCGCCAGACTCCTCCCCCGGGAGCCGTGCCGCCCGCCCGCCTGCGCCACCTCGTTAGCCGGGACCTCCAAACGCCTGGCTCACTGCCCCAGAGGCCCCTTCTGTGTCGCAGCACAGCCATGGCGCAGACGCTGAGCTCGTGCTGCCGCTGGCGACGCGAGCTCAGCGTCCTGCCAGCCCAATCACCACCCCGGCCACCCCGAGTCCCGCCCCCTGCGCCTCCTGCTGGCCCAATCATGGGTGTGGCCATGATTGATGGTAATTTACATATTACCTTTTTATTATGTAGGATTGATTTTAGAGAGGGAGGGAAAGAGGGGGGGGGGAGATATATATCGAGAAATATTTATGTGAGAGGAAAACAGCCATCAGCTGCCCCCTGCACAGCCTGTACTGGGGATCATGCCTGCAACCTAGGCATGTGCCCTGACCAGGAATCAAACCAATGCATGGGAGGATGCTTAAGCAACTGAGCAACACCAGCCAGGACAATATTTAAATATTCTTTATGGGAGAATTGCTGTTCCTACCATGAATAAAGGGTGAGACGTCTTGCCTCCTTTGAGTTGATATATACTCATATGAAGGCAAAAGTATCCAGGAGCCATCTTCACATTTCTTCATGAACTGGTCAAAGAGGAGTCTCATGTCCTTGCTCCAGCAGGGTTTGGGGAGAGAATGGTCCTTATCAAAGACCTTCTCAAAAGAAAGCAACCTCTAAAAGAGAAGAAAAAGAAGAGTAATGGGAGGTGTATTCTATGTCATAACACATTCGCTTCTCTTTAAGACTATTTTGCTGCTTTTCCTCTTCGCAGAAGCTTTTCATTTCAGAGTGGAAGCAAATTTCAAGGATTATCTGGTCCAACCTCCCTGGGAAAAATGGGGATTGTGAGAGGGTAAATGATTTTCTCAATGTCACCCAACTAGCTACTGGAAGAGTCAGCATCAAGCCCAGGTCTGTGGATCCTTCCCCTCCCGCCACCCCAAACTTTAATCAAGCACAGGTGAGGCAGGCACTGGAAATAAAGATAAATGAAGGATAGACAGTTTCTTCCATGTAAAAAGTGCTACCAGTGGGGTGTGCACAGGAAGCCAGAGCACAGGGAAGAGGTGTTCATCTCAGATTGGGGCTTCAAGGAGGGGTTCTATTCGGTATCTTGAAATATGTTACAGAGAAGAGCAAATTTCTTTATCAATTGCATTATAATCAGATCTATAACCATGCCTTTTGCAGTTCTTTTTGTCACTTACAGTCATTATTTTACTGATACTTTTGCAAATATATTTTTATTGATTTCAGAGAAGGGAGAGGGAGAAACATCAATGATGAGAGAATCATTGATCAGCTGCCTCCTGCACACCCCCTACTGGGGATCAAGCCCTAAGAAATCCAGTCACGTGACCAAGAATTGAACCATGACCTCCTGGTTCACAGGTCAATGTGCAACCACTGAGCCACACCAGCCAAGCCAGATGGAACTCTAACCCTTTGCACTCGCTTGCTTTTTTCTCGATTCCTGCTACTGATGCTAACCGTGTCGAGTCACACTCGACATCCGAGTGCAAAAGGTTAAAAGGACTTTCTTGGCCTGGTATAGACACTGGTGAAGCAGTCAGCAGTGGTAGCTTGTCTGGGGCTTATTCACCTGTGTCTCAACTGGATGATCTACTTCATAGGAGACTCCCACTGGGTGCTGACCACTGGAATGGCTGCCTAGCCTGCCTCGACAGTGGAGTGGCCTCCTGAACTTGTTTCATTCAGTGCTTCGAAAGGGAGGTGGGTAGGTCAGCCCCTGTGGCTGCTTTTAATTAGTGTTTCTATTCTCATTTTGGGCACAGCATTGTAGGAAAGGTTGTTTCAGTCCTGGTGTGCACCGAGCTTCTGGTTGGCTAAGCAGGAACAGCGTCCAGGACGTTAGATTCAGGGCACAACGTATGTTTCATTCTCGAGGGCTGAGAAATGCCTATGGGACAATCTAAACCATCCTCAGGTGATGATCCCTGGTCTGGTTGTCTAACTCTAGAGTCTAGAGCAGCGGTCGCCAACCTTTCGGACCTCACGGACCACTGGTTGGCGACTGCTGGTCTAGAGGGTTGAGAAACGCCTGCTAGCCTGCTAGCAATCCAAGACGTTCTTAGGGGACAGCTCTGGTTGGGGTGTCTAACTGGGGTTGAGGAATGTCTGCTGGGCAATCCAACACATCCTCTGGTGAGACTCTCTGGTCTGGTTGTCCTGCAGGAGTTGAATTTTGTTCTTTGTGGGTACATTTTCCTTTGCCTTTTGTCTTATATGTAAATGTGTGTGTCAGCTATGGGAAAGAACGCAAACTCGATACCCACACGCAGCCTCCTGGAGTGCATTCTTCAGAACTGGATAAAAAGAGCTCAGCTTATTTGACTAAAAGAAATTAAGGGCTTATATAAAGTAAGAACTATAACAAATGGTTAGTGGTAGAAAATTGCCTGTCCTGTCCAAGTGTCCTTGCTCCAGGCTGGGAGTCTACCGTGGGTTTGGGTGGCACTGTTTTCTAAGTTCAGCTTCTTTGCTCCCTTGGGTTTCAGCATCTAGTAACCACATATAAGCTTCTCCCCAGCAACCGCCCAGCTTCCACCCAAGGAGTACCCTTTCTGGAGCACTCCCAGCCAGAGGGAACTCATGATGGGAAATGGGAATGGCACCCCAGCAGTTCCCTGAACAGCAAGAGTCCCATCAGACAGGTGGTACCACTGTCACTAAGGAAGACAAGCAAGTGAGCTCATGGTTTCCAGTGGAGGTGATGTGGGATAGAAAAGAGGGATCTCTTTTCTAGAAGACAAGCAAGACTGAGGGGCAAAGGTTTGGCTATGGGACTCGGGGTCAGTCTATGGCCAATGGTATAAAAATGTATGCTTGAGGTTATATGGAAAGAATTACTGGTTTTACCTATGAGCAGTCTGAATAAGACTCCCACTTCTTTCCTTCTCTGAAGGCTAAGAAAAAAAAATTATATGACACAGATCTTCAAAGAGTCTCATTGATATAAAGAAATATTCTATTAGCAGCTTTGATTTTAGAAATTTTACCAAAGGTTTGGTAACACAGACCAAATATCCTAGGAGTATTGGGAAAAAAAATACATTACCTGATTGGATTGGTGCCATAAAGAGAAAAAAACCTGCTATGATTTAAAAATGTAGTTTGAGTCAGCTTTATTGGACTTGCAAACTGAAGCAGGTAGAATCAATCACAGGTATGTATTTTGAGGAACAGAGGTCAAAGATTGGGCTTCGCCGAAACCGGTTTGGCTCAGTGGATAGAGCGTCGGTCTGCGGACTGAAAGGTCCCAGGTTCGATTCCGGTCAAGGGCATGTACATTGGTTGCGGGCACATCCCCGGTAGGGGGCGTGCAAGAGGCAGCTGGTCGATGTTTCTCTCTCATCGATGTTTCTAGCTCTCTGTCCCTCTCCTTTCCTCTCTGTAAAAAATCAATAAAATATATTAAAAAAAAAGAAAAAAAAAAAAAAGATTGGGCTTCCTAGCCACATAGTATGGGAGAGGAAGGTGGAAATGACACAGGAAAAAAAATTGCTTTTAGTAAGATTTCAAAGTGGTCTTAAGAAGTAATTTATTGGTTCCTGTTCATTCATATGCAAGATGGTTTTGAGATCACTGATTCTATCTAGGCAAGTGCACAGTCATGCATTCCCTTATGTCAGAGCCCAATCAAGTCCAGAAGATTTCTGAGTCCTCAACTTTTTTTCTGAGTAGCAGCCCATTAGCTCCCCCTCTTTCCTCCTAAAGTGTGGGGTGGTGCAGGTGTAGGTGAGAGCCTGCTTGCATTGAACTGCCTGCCTGCACTGTCTTCTGCCATCTGAAATAGGAGTTCCTGGAATCCTATTTCAACCCATAGGACTGAGGCTTTCCCCATCCAGTAGGAGCCATATAGCTAATTCCCATCAACAATTTCACTGACCAAAGTAGCTCCATTCTGACCAGTCAGGACAGTGCCTTTTGGATCAATCAAACTTCAAGGATTTGGAGTCCTCATTTGCCTGAGAACCATCCTGCAGGGATTTCTGTCTATATACGTTAGATCCTACTCTGGCTCTGGGAGCCCACTTTCCCTTTCCACTGAAGACTGCTGTTCCTGGTTGAGCTGAAACAGCAAAGATGTCTCCCTGGAACAGAGTGGAGCAGACCAGACAGGAGCAGAGTAGAGCTATGCAGCCAGAGGGGGGCCTGGCCCCAGGGCTGCCTCACAGCTGTGCTCTATCACAATTGAGCTGTCTCACACAACAGTTTCCCAGTTCAGGAATTCCGGTTGGCTTTGAATTGGTGCCATGCCAAACAACCATTCAACCATTGGTTGATAAGACCCTTACCCTAATTCAATGAGCAAGATGGATTTGAGGCACCATTAAGTCTCTTATCTTCTCAGTTGGTGCTTTCTCTTTTTTTTAAATATTTTATTAATTTTTTACAGAGAGGAAGGGAGGGAGAGTTAGAAACATCGATGAGACTGCCTCCTGCACGCCCCCTACTGGGGATGTGCCCGAAACCAAGGTACATGCCCCCTTGACCAGAATCGAACCTGGGACCTTTCAGTCCAAAGGCCGATGCTCTATCCACTGGGCCAAACTGGTTAGGGCAGTTGGTGCTTTCTTGATCAATTAAGCTTTCCTTACTCCAAACTCCGACATTTTTAGTTTTGGCCTTTTGAAGTGTGCACATGAACTTGGGTTCTGTAACAAATTTAGGTTTTAGAAAACTCCCTGTGGAGATTGCAGTGGGTAGAGAGAAAAGAAAGAGGAGGTTTTGTTAGTGATCCTGTGTGTGTCAGGAGGCAAAGAGTGGGAATGAAACTATTAATTTTAGTTTGGGGCATGTTGAGTTTAGGATCCCAGATGTTGTGAGAAGTAAAAATAATAAAAGTTTCAGTTTAAGGAGGTGAGAACTAAGACATACAGTACTTGAAGTAAAGGCACTTGTAAATTCAGAGCATAGACTGCATATGAGGGATAAATGTTAGGGATAATCATTACCTTTTGTTGTCTGGAGTAGAGAAAAAGTTTTTTTGACCTTTGGTTATATATTTTCAAGTGCAACTTGCTGAGTAAAATTATGACTTTAAAAAATGCATCTTCTTTTAAGATTAAGTTACTGACCAGGAAGAAGGATGACTTATAAAGCCTGTAGCCCTAGCCGGTTTGGCTCAGTGGATAGAGCATCAGCTTGCAGACCCGAAGGGTCCTGGGTTCGATTCTGGCCAAAGGTATGTATATTGGTTGCGGGCTTCTCTCCGGCCCGGTCCCTGGTCAGGGTGAGTGCAGAAGGCAACCAATCCATGTGTTTTTCTGACATCGGTATTTCTCTCTGTCTCTCCCATTCTCTCTAAAAACCAATAGAAAAATATCCTCAGGTGAGGATTAAAAAAGAAAAAAGCCAGTAAATACTGTTAAATATTTTCAACACAGATTACAAGGCACCAATATATAATTAAGGAAAAGAATTTATCTTTGTTGTGAAATCAGCCCAGGACATTTTCTTTTCTAAGTGCAAGATGATACAGGATTAACAATCTGCACTTTATTATTCTTTAAAAGAAAGCTACAGTAGCTTCCAGTTCTTGCTCAATACAGAGCTGTTCTCTCCTCGATATAGTACTTCATTATAGCACATAGTACTTTTTAGACTCTCTCTCTCTCTCTATCTCTCTCTATATATATATATATAATTGATTTCAGAGAGGAAGAAGAGAGAGACAGAAACATCAATGAGAGAAAATCATTGAGCGGCTGCCTCCTGCACGCCCCACACTGGGTATCGAGCCCGCAACCCAGGCATGTGCTCTGACCAGGAATTGAACTGTGACCTCCTGGCTCAAAGGTCGATATTCAACCATTGAGCCACACAGGCCAGGCAGTACACATATTTTTTAATTTTTTGAAATTTCACATTTCTTCCAAGTTAAGTGAACATTGAATACACCAAATGAAATAAAACTTGGTGGTATAAGGAACAGTGACCTAAGGCAATATTTATTTATTATTAACGCCAGGCACTGTGTGAAACACTTTGCTCGTATAATCTCCTTTAACTCCTCTGAGGAAACTGGCTTAGCGAGGGTCTGATTATCTGACAAGCAGAGAAAATTAGGATTAAACCTGGGGAAGAGAGAGTGGTTAGGAGCCACCCTGCCACGTGTTTCCGGTGTGACCTTGGGTGAATAACTTAACCTTCCTTTATTCGGATTAGTGGTCGGGGAAGTCCTTCCCTTACACACCAGAGTCCCGCGTCCCGCACGCTCTCAAAACGGAGTCACCTTCCTACGCAGTGTCTCCCGGTTTCAACCTCGGGGCTGCAAGATCCCGTGGCCGTGAACGCGGACGCCTTTCGCAGCTGGGGTGCGCGCCGTTATTCTGAGGTCATGTGGCCGGGATAACACGTACACAGCTCAGGGCGCGTTCTTGACAGAAAGCCTCGCAGCAGCGCCCACTTCTCCGCCCCGGGAACTCACCCGCGACAGTCCTAGGCTCCTCGCCGGCGGCGCGCCTCCCCGCAGGCCGCGCAGGGCCCCGAGCGCGCGCGCGGCGGCGCCGCGCCCCAGCATGGCTCCGAGGGCGCGCGAGGACTCGGCCCGGCCCGCGCCGACCGCCGACTCTCCCGGCTGTACGCCCGCTCTTCCTCTTAAAGCCTTGAGAGGGGCGGGGCCTGGCGCGAAGATCACGTGCTCGCGAGGGGCGCTGGGGCGGGAGCGGCGGGAGCGGCGGGAGGGGCGGGATTGGCCCGCTCCGCCGCTGCAGCACAGCGACCCCTGGCGCCTGCGCGCTGCGAGTGCAGGAGTCGCCGTCTTTCCGCCCGCTCCCGCGCCGCCGAACTCCGCGCAGTTCTGTTCCCCAGCGATGGTCCCTCCTCCGGCAGAAGACTTAAGGCCCTTGGACGGGTAGGCGCACACCCAGTGCATTGCAGGAATAAAGTGTTTCCTTGCAGGCGGCCATGGGCAAGACCCTGGGGTCGGGCTGGTATTCTGGGTGCAAAGAGTATATGCTTAAAATGCCCTTGTCTACCGCCTCACGCCCCAGCCCTCCCATACACACACCCTTAAACCTATCCGCAGAGCCAAAAGTCCTTAAGTCAGGCTGTTCCAAATAGAAATAGAAATCGTAGGAACATCTGAAGGATGTGTTGCCTCTGGCTTTGGAGACAAACCTGAGTTCAAACTTCCCCTCCACCCCTTAACACCTTGTACAGATACCTCAGCTGCACCTGGCCTCTGTTTCCTCTTTGGTTGGTTGTGAGAACGAAAAAGCATGTATATCCGCTTTTACTATTGCCAGGACCTTCTCTTTCAGTGGGAACCACGAAGTTAGAAGTGACCTGGCCTTACACTATGTCCTTTACAAAGAAGGTGTCCCCAGAAGCTGGCTTGTGCCCTGACTCAGAATTGAACTGACAACCTTAGGGCGTATGGGATGACGCTCCAACCAGCTGAACCACCCAGCCAGGGTTCATCTGGTCTCATTTTTTTCTGCCTGAGCCTTCCTTTATGTTTCTTATAGTGTAGTTTTCTGTGGGTTCTTGTAGTCTGTAGTGTGGTAATGTATTCTTCTCAGCTTTCATGTGTTTGAATATGTCATTATTTTGCTGTCACTTTTGAAAGATTATTGCTAAGTATAGGATTCTGTGTTGACAGTATTTCTTTCAGTATTTTAAAGATATTCCTCTACTATATTATCTCTTGCATTATTTCTGATAATAAATCTGATGTCACTCTTATCTTTATACATGATCTACCTTCTTTCTCTGGATGCTTTTACAATTTTATTTTTATCATTTTTCCCCCTATTTGGTTTTAATGTGCCTCAATGAACCATGAACATACAAGAATTTTGAGTGGCTTTCAAACTTATATTTTCTGGTTAGAAATCTAGGGATTCCTCTTGGATGTCTCCTTGTTCCACATCCGACCCACCCCATCTGGGTAGCAGATACTCTTAAGTTTTTCATGTAAGCCAGTGGTCTCCACATTTTTTTTTTTTTTGCTAGCATATCCTTAAAATAATTTTGAAAAATATTATATCCTTATACATATTAAAGTTGATATCTAAGATTTTCCTCATAAACTTAAGTAGTTGTAAGGTTCATCATCTTTTGTGACTTGTATAATGAATACACACTTGCAATTTATTTTCATAAAAATGTTGGGGCTGCAGATTTAGCTCGTTCAAGTTTTGGAAAATGCTCACCTTATGAATTCATTGGCGAAATTAATCCTCACTGGAAAAACAGCCAGATTGGAGTTTCTATTAGAAAAAGTCTCTTTTTTTCGACTCAAATAATGATGTCAATAGGTATCTCTCTGGTAACCATTTTACCTCTGAATTTTAAGTTAAATTTATACATTTTAAGTTGCATTTATACATAGCCTGGATGATAATAAGTTGCTGCCCCACTTAATCTTTCTTGGTGAATCTCTCTCAGGTTTGTTGTCATTGGACTTTTCCTCAGGAAGAATGTACTGGCAACCCCAAGTGAGATTCTGGATGAAGAGTCTGCCTTTTCCTCTGTGTAGCAGGAGAAGGATGATGGAAAACGGAGGTTGGAAAGAGAACCTGTAGACTTCAGTCTCATTTTCAGGCAGGTACAATTCATTTGTATCGTTTCCATCTTGGTTTAGTATGTAGCGTTGTTGTGTGGTTCTTCAAGTCATTTTAATCACATGTGGTAGGGCGATTTCTACGTTGGGGAGCCAGGTAGAGGCTGTTGTAATTTCTTAACTGTCATGCTCTAGCCACACGGGTCCCTTTTCAGGTCCTGGAATACCCTAGGCTCTTAGCAGCCCCAGGGCCTTCTTGTGTGTTGTTCCTCAGCTGGCAGTGCACGCCCCATCCCCCATCCCCACCCCCCACCCCCCAACCTGGCTAACTCCTACTAATCCTTTGGTCTCAGCATAATTGTCACTTTCTTAGTGGGACCGTCCTTGACCAAAGTGTTTCCTATGTGTCCGCCTCTGTGCTAAATTGCTTTACATACAATATTTTATTTCATCTGAATTTGGTCCTCAGTAAATTCTCTCATAGTAGCTGGAACTTTTCCTTTAAAGCACTTATCATTGTTTGTAATTAAGCACGTATTTTTGTGCTGTTTTCCTCCGGAGACGATAAGCTTTCTCCGTGTCTCTGCATCCCTAGTGTCTAGCATGGTAACTGGCAGACCCTAGACACTGAGAAAATGCTTGGAGAATGAACAAATGAATGGGAAACACTTGGAAGGAGGTTGGGCCCTTCCCCCCGCCCCTCAACTTTTCCCCCCTAGGTTATCTCATCAATTCCAGTGGATTCAAACACCATCTAGATGCTGGTAAGTCCCAACTTCTTATCTGCACTTCATCACTAGGCTAATTGTGTGAAATAGCCATTATCATTTCTATATACACATGAAATGCATGGGGAAAATTATATGCTGTGGTGCCTACACCATCAAATGTAGAGTTTTATGGATGTTATGACGCATTCCTAAGAAGATTCTGCTATCTTGGTTTTATTACAGAATGCTGGGTTGTCCTTTTTCAATATGGCGTTTGTTGAACTCAGAGTTAAGGATCCCCATGTTTGTTATGTAAAGGCAGCTGGATTGATGGACCCGACCAAGCTGTTAGGTGAAGATTCTGGTAGTGAGTGGGGTCAGCTGAACCCGATAAGCAGCATTCTTTACAGAATTCTAATTTAAGAAAGCTTCTTTTTGCTTTTGGTATGCCATGAGTAATAACAGCACCATTTACAAATACTTACAAACGTTCAATACAGATTTTTAAGGCACCAGCATGTGACTCAAGAAACACATCCACTTCTGTAGTTGTGGCATTACTGTCAGCCACACTGCCTTTCCTGTTGTATAAAACCGTTTAGGATTAGACACTAATCCAAATGCCTTAACAGACTTGAAAAAGAAAACTACAATAGATTCCTAGTGAAATTGTTCTTGTGTAAGTTGCTAAATCCCTGAGCAAATGAAGTTGGAGTTAAGCCTTGAGGGCCAGCAGGAGCAAATGAGGTGGGAGTGAACAGGGGGGGGGGGGGGGGGGAGGGCAGGGTATCCAAGAGTGATTTTCATGCCGAAGGAGAGTGTGGAATAATTTGGCAAGTTCACGGAACTACCAATAGTTTGTGTGGGGTTTGGGCATTTGTTAGGAGGGGGGGTGTAGGGAGAAATGAGGCTGGGGAAACAGGCAGGGCCTTCGTATCCGGAAAGACTATTACCGTCTGTACTAATGAGCTTAGGGTTTACTATCTATTCTAGGCAGTGAGGAGGCACTGAAGTTGAATCACAAGGATTCATAGACTGTTGAAGCAGGAGGAGACCTCAGACAGCCTCTGGTCACCGCCTTTCTCTTCCCGAGTGACCGAGAATCTCCTTGAGGCCAAGGACAATGACTCAGGTGTTACTGTTAGCAGAGGAGTAACACCTGATTATTATTATGAGCTGGCTTCTGGTCTCACAAGGGACATAGAGCTCTTAACAATATACTTTTCTCTTTGGACTAAAGCAGTGGTCGGCAAACTGCGGCTCGCGAGCCACATGCGGCTCTTTGGCCCCTTGAGTGTGGCTCTTTCCACAAAATACCACGTGCGGGCGCACGTACAGTGCGATTGAAACTTCGTGGCCCATGCGCAGAAGTTGGTTTTCGGCTCTCAAAAGAAATTTCAATCGTTGTACTGTTGATATTTGGCTCTGTTGACTAATGAGTTTGCCGACCACTGGACTAAAGTAATAAAAGCTACTACTTACGCCGAAACCGGTTTGGCTCAGTGGATAGAGCGTCGGCCTGCGGACTCAAGGGTCCCAGGTTCAATTCCGGTCAAGGGCATGTATCCTGGTTGCGGGCACATCCCCTGTGGGGGGTGTGCAGGAGGCAGCTGATCGATGTTTCTCTCTCATCGATGTTTCTACCTCTCCATCCCTCTCCCTTCCTCTCGGTGAAAGATCAATACAATATATTTAAAAAATAAAGGAAAAAAAAAAAAGCTAGTACTTACTGAGGAGCTACCAGGTACTAGATACTGAATGAAGCACTTTATATACCCATAATATCTCATTTAACTCTTATAGCAGCCTTAGAAGATCTATCTTGATAACTCCCTTTCAAATGCAAGGAAACAGCCCTAGCCATTTTGGCTCAGTGGATAGAGCGTTGGCCCACAGACTGAAGAGTCCTGAGTTTAATTCCGGTCAAGGGCATGTACCTCTGTTGCAGGCACGATCCCCGGCCCCTGCAGGGTGTTGTGCAGCAGGCAACCAATCCATGTGTCTCTCTCACTTTGATGTTTCTCTGTCTCTCCCCCTCCCTTCCACTCTCTCTAAAAATCAGTGGAACGATATCCTCAGGCGAGGATTAACTAGAGATTAATGAACTTTCCCAGGACCACACAGCTAGTAAGTGATAGGCCAGGAATTCAAAGCCAGGTCTTTCTGACAAGGTTCATGCATTTTGACTAAGTCACAGCAAACTACACTGCCAGTCTTTTATAAATCATGATGAAATCTCTCATTTCATTAATATGGGGAATGCCAAAGCCTAATATGAAAGTAATTCCCAGAACCATACTTGTTGAAATCTGTAGTTGCTCTAAGTCATTATTGGACCCAGGTTTCTATACAAAGGTTAAGTATGGTCTGGTAAAGCACATTAAAAAAAAAAAAAAAAAAAAAAAAAGAGCAAATTGCCTTGAGAACCCTGCAGGGGGCATCAGAGGACCATTAAACCAGGTTCTCATGGGTCTTTAGCACAATTCAGAAAGAAGCCAAAGGGCACTGGGACAGGGTGACTCTCTGTATGGGGGATGTGGGACAGGAATAAAACAGAGCGAGGCTTACTGACGGGAAGAAGAGCCGTCTCACTTTCCTCCTGGCTGTTTTCCTACCACATTTCTCTTTCTTTAAAATTTTTTTGTTTTTGTTTTAGTGTCGTCGTTAAACTTCCTTCCTAATCCTGTCCACCACGATTACTTTTTGCTTCCTACATTAACGTAGCTTCTTTTTTTTTTTTTTATAATCTTTTTTAAATTAAGGTATTATATGTGTACATATCTTACCATTGCCCCACCTCCACCCCACTCCCACATATGCCCTCACCCCCCAGAGTTTTGCGTCCTTTGGTTATGCTTATATGCATGCATACAAGTCCTTCGGTTGATCTCTTTTTTTTTTTTTTTAATATATTTTATTGATTTTTTTTACAGAGAGGAAGAGAGAGGGATAGAGAGTTAGAAACATCGATGAGAGAGAAACATCGATCAGCTGCCTCTTGCACACCCCCTACTGGGGATGTGCCCGCAACCAAGGTACATGCCCTTGACCGGAATCGAACCTGGGACCCTTGAGTCCGCAGGCCGACGCTCTATCCACTGAGCCAAACCGGTCTCGGCCTTCCGTTGATCTCTTATCTCCCCCACCTCTCCCTAACCTTTCCGCTGTAATTTGACAGACTGTTTGATGTGTTACTGCCTCTGTATCTGTCTTTTTGTTCAACAGTTTATAATGTTCTTTATTATCCATAAACGAGTGAGATCATGTTGTATTTTTCTTTCATTGACTGGCTTATTTCACTCAGCATAATGTTCTCCAATTCCATCCAGGTTGCTGCAAATGGTAAGAATTCCTTCTTTTTTATGGCAGCATAGTATTCCATTGTGTAGATGTACCATAGTTTTCTGATCCACTCATCTGCTGATGGGCACCTAGGCTGTTTCCAGATCTTAGCTATTGTAAATTGTGCTGCTATGAACATAGGGGTGCATATATCCTTTCTTATTGGTGTTTCCAGTTTCTTAGGATATATTCCTAGGAGTGGGATTACTGGGTCAAATGGGAGTTCCATTTTCAGTTTTTGCTTCTTTATTCCTTATAAGTCACTCTCCTTCCTACTCTCTCTCTCTCTCCCTTTAGATTATTTCTCTTATTTTGAAGAACTTAAAATTTGTCTTTAAATGTACTCATTTAAAGTTGCCTCTATACATGTAAATGAAAGCTAACATCGCAGCACTGATATTATAAACTAATAATTACTATCAAGAGAAGAGAGTAATAGTAAATACCCACTGTTTTTTTGGAGGGGGGTGGGGTTAGGGTTGGGGGAGGCACTGAATTAAATGTAATTGAACATAATAGAAGTACTTACACTTTAGTCTGGAAAAAAAGGAATGTGTAACTGATCTTTTGAATTGAGGAAAACAGAGATTGTGATTTCCTTTGCTGTTTTAGAGAAACATTTTCAGTGCTCCAATTTCACGTGGCTGTTTCCTGCAACCTAAAATATTTGTGAACTCAGGCAACCTCACACACATTCATAAAAGGTAGTAAGCATGGAATTATCTTTCGACTCGTGGATTCATAGACTGTTGAAGCAGGAGGAGACCTCAGACAGCCTCTGGCCACCGCCTTTCTCTTCCCGAGTGACCGAGAATCTCCTCGAGGCCAAGGACAATGACTCATTTTTTGACTCCATTAAAGCCCAGCCCAGCCCAGTGGCAGGTGTTCTGTAAATATTTCTTATCTGAGTGAGAAAAGCTGAGGCCCAGAGAAAGGACTGATTCATAAGAATCTTAAGAACTTCATTCAGCAAGTCTGTTGTGGAGCCGGGCTGGGCCCAGGTCCCTGACCTGTGTTCCCTGGTCTGGCTGGTCCCTGTTGAATCACTGAAGCGCCAGCACCGCACTCTTCATTTCCCATTGAAATTTAAACCCAGCTGCGGGCAGTGTGTGTGTGTGTGTGTGTGTGTGTGTGTGTGTGTATTTGTATTCTGAATTTTATTTTTATCACTTAATCTTTTGCACTCGGATGTCGAGTGTGACTCAACACGGTTAGCATCAGTAGCAGCTCTTTTTATACTCTTTGAATGTATCAATAATTTGAAATATAAAAAAATCCAAATAAATAAGTTTGTATGAAAAGAAGCTCCAGTTTTTTATTCTACTGCCGCGCTTTGTAAAATCTAAAAAAAAAAAAATTAAATCCCGAGTAGAATAAAGGAATCGAGAAAAAAAGCGAGTGCAAAGGGTTAATAATATTTTGTATTTTCAGTTATATTGGTTCTCTATTGCTGCTTTAATAAATCACCACAAACGTAGCAGTTTAAATAACAGAAATGTATTGTTATCTTACAGATCTGTAGATTAGAAGTCTCACCCAGGTCCCGCTGGGTTAGAATCTCCATGTCAGCGGGATTGTTTTCCTTCCTGGAGGCTTGAGGGGAGAATCTGTTTCTTTGCCCTTTCTAGCTTCTAGAGATGGCCCCCTTAAAGCCAACAATGCTGACCCTCTCTGTACCTTTCTTTCATAATCACGTCTTCCTCTAACTCTAACTCTCACTCTTCTGCCTTGCTTTGACTTCTAAGGACTCTGCTGTCTACATTGGCATGCCTGGATAATTCCTAGTCTAAGGTCAGCTGATTGGTAACCTGCATCCGTGTGGAACCTTAATTCCCCTTTGCCGTTTTTTGGGCAATGGGTTCTGGGGATTAGGACATGAACATCCTTGGTGGGGGATGCATTATTCTGCCTATCACATTAGGTACCAACATAAACATATCTAATAAATAAAGAAATTGGAATTTAAACCAAGGCAGTCTGATGCTAGAGCCCGTGTGAGTAACCCATTGCACCTCACTGCTTTATAGTAGAAGCTGGTCAATCTTTTTATTATTTTTTTAATATATATTTTTATTTATTTCAAAGAGGAAGGGAGCGGTAGAGATAGAAACATCAATGATGAGAGAGATGCATTGATCGGCTGCCTCCTGCACACCCCACATTGGGGATCAAGCCCACAACCTGGGCATATCCCCTGACCAGGAATCGAACTGTGACCTCCTGGTTCATAGATTGATGCTCAACCACTGAGCCACACTGGCCGGGTAGAGCTGGTCAGTCTTGAATCAATTCCCTCAATATACAGGGTGGCTCTATTAAAATTTATCAGGGTCCTAAACTAATATGACTAAGCCTGCTGCTGGGGGAATTAATCAACATCATCTGACTTCCTGCCCAGCTCTTTTGCCCCATTTTTCATACACACACACACACACACACACACACACACACACACACACAATTTCTTTCCCTCTGGCTCACTGGAAGAAATGATGAGATCATAGCTGCTGCAGATCTGTGAACAGTGGTATTCAGGACTGGTGAAAATGACTCAGGGGCTATTCATTGGAAAGATCAGGTTTGTGTGTGTGCTGTATTTTCATCACTGATGTAGTAACTTGGTTACAGTTGCTTGGTAACTATATGCCATTGTAAGGAACTAAAAAAAAAAAATTAAAACCAGCTCTGGTAAAAAATCCATACAGATTTTTCCTCTCTTTTTACAGTCTCTACTTCTCACCACTATCATGGGAAAACAAAAATCCAATAGTCCTCCATGCTTTCCCTTTTCCCTTCCTCCTCCCTTATGTTTGGCATTACTCATAACACTTTTTTATTTTTGCCAAATTTTGCAAGTTCAGACATTTGAAACTATGGCATGGAATTGCTTCATGGTGGCTTTTAAAATCCCTATTTTTAGATACTCATTGGCAAAAGTCTAATACTGCTGTCCTTCACTAAAGAAGAATTAAGAACATTTTATGGTTTGAGTGGTTAGCATCTGACCACACTGTATTTGAATGTAGTAGGACCCCTGGTCTGGGAGATGAGCTCAGTGGAATCCAGGACATCAGGGCAAAGGTGCTAGTGGAGTCCCACCCCTCCGCTAGAGTGCATGGCTGCTCCAGGGCAAATCCCCTGAGCACTTGTTCTGTGACCTTGGGTAAGTTACTCAACTCTTCCAGATTCAGTTTTCTTATCTGTAAATGAAGATAGTATTAGTCCCTAATTTATTGTGTTGTTGTGGGAGATGAAATGAGACGATGGGTGTATAGCAACCAGGCCCCTGGGCAAGCAAGGCAAATAATAACATGGACATGAACTTAATATGATGAGTGCTCCAAGGTCATGTGCAGGGGGTGTCATTAGTGGCCAGAGGTTGTGAATTCATGGTATGTACACATTTGGTCATCCATGAAATGCTTTAAGAATATTTAGTTAGCAAATTAATAATTTGCCAACCTTAAAATCAGATTTCCTATGACAACCTCAATTTCTGGCTTCTCTTGAAAATATGGGAACATCTGAATATCCCCTGCCCTGTTTCCTACATGGCCGCAACAGACTGGAACTGAGGTAGGGTTGTCCCCAGGGACTCTCTCTCTTCATGTACTTGTGATCTGCCCGCTCCAAGGCATCTGAGTTAGCTGCTGCCTGGTGTGCAGAACATCTTACCCAGCTTACCCAATGCCTGCATTTAGCAACAGTGCTAGCCAACATGTGTCCAGCCCGTCCCATGTGGAGAAGCTGGGAAGCAAGAACCCAGTAAAGCAATGTTACTAAAAGTCACATCATCCAAGAACTCCTGTAGCTGAACTGGAGAGTAAATACTATTACTAGTGTTAGCAGCTTTAAGCCCATTCTTCAGAAACATTTCAAGCTAGTGGACAAGAATGTATTTACATGCCTGTATATTGGGACATTTAGCTGAAGATTCTAAAAGGAAGTTCTTGGATTAGGAGAATGACTCCAGTCTAATAGCGTTTCCATGCCGTGTCTTTCCCCCTTTCTACTACATCTAGGCAAAGCCTGGTTTTGAAATACTCCAGGGTGCCTCATTGATCTCGTTGGGGAAGAGATGAGTGAGAATATAAGAAATCCTCAAAATACTCCTAAAACATAACTAATATAATTCCTTGAAGGAACTAAACACTCTTGCCATTGAGAGGAAAATGAGAGTTGTGAATTAAAACAGTAGGGATTGGGTCTCTTTCTCAGAGCTGACCATCCCTACATTAGTGGATTCTTAGCAAACAAAGCGGTTTTATGGTTTGTTTCCTGAAATCCATCTGACCCCTTTTTTTGGTGCATGGGATGACGCTCAACCATCTGAGCTGCACAGGCCAGGGCTGACCCCCTTTTTGAACTTGATCCAGTAACTTGGTTGGGACTGTGATCAGAATTA